>NW_005187504.1:288227-320729 GCF_000239375.1 Pundamilia nyererei | reverse complement strand
ATTTTTGCACATGTCGAGGAGCGTGTCAGGCTACATTTCACTGTGTGTTATACTTGTATAACTATGCATGTGACAAATAAAGAACCTTGAACCTTGAACTTGGGGCAGGAAATTACAAATACATTTAAGCTTATTTTTGAACTTACAAATTATATTATGAACTTAAATACAGTTTCTCCAGTAGGAAGCTTTGGTTTTAAAAAAAGTTAACCTTGAATTGGGAAGACGTAACTTATTACTTCTATGTATTGATGACGTTAGAAAAAGCCATGGAGAGTTTATGAATCAACTGATTGATAAAAAAAAAAAGACCTGAATCCTTTTGATACTATTCAAAGGAACAGTGAGAACAGTGGCTTGAGTTTGGATAATGTTGTCGATTCTTGTCATTGATATTTTTCATTTTCCACCTTAATACATGTTTTTTTAATTTTATTGTAGATTTTAATGGACTGCACTATGACAATTATATTACAATGCTAAGAAAACAGAAATGACAAATTTTACAGCCACACTTCAATTTCAACTGCTCCTCAAAATGTTTCCATAGATACAGTACGACTAGTTTTATGTTTCTGTGAAACACTAAACTGCTTGTATACCTGCTGCTGACAACAAAAGCTTCACCATCATTCACTGACGAATGGCAAAGCAGACAAGGCAAACAGTATGATATCGTCAGTGACCTTTGCATCCAGGTGGATCCCAGCAGGCTTTGCTTAAGTTTAAATCACTTCCAGTACTGCAGGCATGTGACCCATGATGGCATATAGATTTCTTTTCTACTGCTGCTTTCAATTTGATTGGAGCATCAGCTTAACTGTTAAAACATAAATGTAATAAAATAAAAAAAACAGTCACATCTCACTTGGCTGCATTTTGTTTGATTTCAGCCCATGCCACGTGTGCCAACTGCTAAATACCTAAAATCTACATGTAAAATTGTGTTAAATATTAACTCATCCAGCACGTCTGTCTAAATAAGGGATTTGTGAAAACTTTTGGAGGAGTAGCAAGGTCCATGAAGTTTGATTGAAGGATGACAGTAAGGAAAAATAAAATGTGTGTATTTATAAGGTGCCACAAAGACTTGAATAGAATGTCAATGATATATTATTTTCCATGAAAAAATTGGATTTTCAATTTAGCAGCCGGCACAGTTTGAATGAACCATTGTAAAAGGTGAAGGAATGTCTCCCACTGTCTGACGTTCACCTTCACCTGTTCCACCTCAACAAAGACTGTGCCTCTCAATGAGAATATGCACCTTTGTGAGTGTTCAGTGAACTTGCCTGACAAGCATGTATGCACATATGAGTAGCATCTATAGGAACAGATGGTCAGCCTCGAAGGACAAAGCCTTACAACTGAAATACATTATATATGTACACAATAGTTCATCCCTTTAGTTGAACTTTTGTACAGGTTTGATAACATTAGGAGCTAAAATAAGTTCATTTTTCCCTTCAATCACTAATCAAGGAATTGATGTCAAATTGTGTCTCGTGGGTAGGAAGAATGAGATGATATTTTAATGTAATTTTGTAATCGCTTAATTTGTGAATGTTCAGATATTCACAAATTTTGTGTTTACTAAATTGCAACACAAAAAAGTTAGAACATAGAAATTAAACAGTGATTGGCTCTTTCCAAGCATTTAGCTGCCAGTTTTAATTATGACATAGCTGACTGATGGCATCCTGGTTAATTATATTATAAACTGGAGAGGTGAGAAATACAATTATCTTAACAAACATTATTCCAGTGACAATCAACTAAGCTGAATGAGCAAATAAAATTGTTCAGGTTAGTTTAGCCTCACACAGATATTTGGCTTCCACAACTGACTACGATGCAGAAACATAATTAATTTGAATTAATTTAAAAACATTTTAAAATTTTCTGTTTTTGTTTTTTGACATCAAATTTCTGGTAACGGTGTGGCAGCTTGTGATGCTACACTGACACTTTGTTCACATTACTTCCTGTGGACTAGTGGATTACTGGATGATGCTGCAGATGCTATGTCACAAACACATCCACAAACCAAAGAGGATACTCTCCTGTCCTTAATGCCAAATAAACAAAGACTTAAAAATATATAATCATGTTATTTACTGATTTTAGAATGTATAATTTTAATATCCTTTTATTTTGGTAATTAATGTGGAACAAAATGTTTAAAAAATGGCTATCACAAGCTTAACAAGCACTGATTGATGCTCCTTAAATTGCATGATTGTGTAATAAACAGTCGAGTGTCTGAAATACAGAATCATAAATACAGAAAGGGAGCAAGTCTTCACATTTTAGTGTCTGGAAACGCCTAATGACACTGAGCTCTCTTTGCAAACAGAGATTGTATATTCTTCTGCAGGTTTGCATTGTGATTTGCATGCAATTATGTACATATAGATTCACTCTGCATTCCCAGAGCCAGCACTGTGCACACCGCCTGCACACACACCCACTCCACAGCTGTATAAACAGATCAGTCCACCATCACACATTAGCTCTGTCAGCTGTAGGACTGCAGCATACATCAGACAGGCCTCTGATGCATTCTGCTAACCCCATGGAGGGAGGAAGATATTTGAGGGAGCTTGTAATGGTTGTTGTGGTGGGTGGGGGTAATTACGGTTGAGCCTCCGGGTCCTGACAGACCTCTCTGTGCCCACCTGGGGAGCACTGTGCCTGCTGTCTGTGAGCCTGCCTGTCAGTGTCCGGTACACTCTGCAGACGAGCAACCACCCTCCCAGCTAACAGAAACCTTTAGCAGCAGATGCTACGCAGTGTGTGGTGCCGCTGTTGCTACCGGCAGAACAAGGGATTTGGGGAAGGCAGATGTTCAGAGGAAGAAGAGCACCACGTCAACACATAAACAACCAACAAGATTACAGAGACACTTCTGTAGCATTGCATATGTGCATTTTCTATCTTCTTCTGCAGTTCTTTCTTTGCTAGTAAACACATGCATGTTATTATTCTGTTAGCAGTAATTGTTTATTTTGTTGTTTTTTTGTACTTCAATCCAAATCCAATTCCCTCCTTTAATTTCCCCACCAGTAGCTCCGGGGTTGGATAAATGAAGGTATATGATGTTTGCCCATGTCTCCATGCGCTTACAAGAGCTTCGGCAAACAGCTGCAGCTAGACTTAACAACTCTCTGCTGCTAAACTATTTCATTTGAAGTCAAGACTCAGTGTCTAAAAGAATAACCATAATTCTCGTCTTTTTTATGCATTCCAAACTGCCTTACATCCAACAACGTTATGTTGTCTGTGTTGTTTGTCATTAGAATTGCACTAAAAAGGGGCTGTTGGAGAGGTGGAGCATGGATAAAAGAAGTTTGATCTTCCACCACTGCAGAACCACCAGTGCACCTTAAACATTTTAATCCATATCATTATTTTTGACAAAATCATATTCTTCTAAATCAAGTTGGGTTAAAGAGCCCCTAATGTCATCCAGTTCCACGTCATGTGAATTTCTGCCATACTGGATCTAATGAAAGTGCTATGACTGCGAAGCAGGGTGAGAGATTGAAAGCTGATTGACCAAAACCAAACCTGATGTCAGGACCACATTTGTAGAATGCAAAGTATAGGACAGGCTCATAGGTTACCATACATTTTCAATAATAATGTGTTTATCTCTGAAAAACGTTTTTATGGGATCTCATTGGCCTGAACTCTCTGACTGTCCATCGTTATGATATTTAGATGGTGAATTTAGAGTGACATCACTCAGATAAGGCATCTTTGGATCTGCACTTAAATTAAAAAAATACAGTTAGTCTCAACTGAATTTGGCTTTGCAGCATGAAGTACACTGGGTGTGTATATGGGGATGAAAAGTTTCAGGCTGGGAGACTGAACACAAGTTGAACAGTTAAACTTTCTTTGCTTTAATCCTTTCCAACCAGAGACGGGGTTTTGCCTTGTTTGGTCAGCATCTGTGTGAACTCTGTGACTTCAAGTTAAACGTGGAGCATCTCATTTTCAATTCCTTTGTGTGTAAAACATAGTTGATATTACACATGGGAGAAGATGCTTTGGAGTTCAATATTAGAGATACTTGTGTTAATATAAAGTGGTTAGTAAGTAAATGACTACATATTTCATGCCAACACGGCTACAGCATGTAGACATTCTGCAAAGCTGTGCAAAGGCCCTGCGAAGGACTGACGCACAATCATGTTGGCTCTGAAAGTATTTCTGTTGAATTGAGGCTTTGCAGATTACATTTGTTGAAAATCACTGTAAAAATAACTTTCTTACTACTACAATTAGAACAATCTGTTAGCAACCAAAGTAATCTGTTTGAAGTAATTGAAGTAATCTGTTATATTGACTATACTGTATATTCCAAATACTGTATTACTTTTATGTTATCACTCCTTTGAAATTAGCTTCTGCATGTTTGCTATTATGTCCAGGGGATGTAAAGCATGCAGGACTAAGAGCCACATGTTGGTGTTTTGTAGCATGAGCTCCATTCTCCTTGTTCGGCCCTCTCTAGATTCACGATACTGTAATTGTGTCTACTTGGTTTGGCTACGTAAAAAGAAAATAATGGATATGCAATCTATGTACAGAAGGAGTGGAGCTCAACATGGAAGATGCTGTGAGTGGGTCGAATGCTGATTGGTTGAAAATAGGATCAGAACAGGGAGGGAGTGACAGCGAAGTTCCCCGTGTAGAGGGAGAACATCTTTGGTTTCTTTGGTTGATTGAAAGAGTAACAACACTAAAGGAAGAGTAGGCTGCGCACTGGTTGTTTGTGACAACTGGTGACATTGAACGGCTACAGCATGTAGACATTCTGCAAAGCTGTGCAAAGGCCCTGCGAAGGACTGACGCACAATCATGTTGGCTCATTTTTAGAGCTGTGCTTAGCACGCAGGCTCATCTTTCAAGTATAATGTAGAATTGCTTAGCAGCTGTCAGGCATCAGCTTACTTATCAGCCACTATCAGCTTGTGAGAATTGCACAAACAATGTGTTATGTTACTCATTCCAACAAAAAAGTACTCTAGCACAATACTTTTTAATGCACCATACACAACATTGCATTTAAGCTAATGAACTGTTTATATGATTGTTGTTAAAGTTTGATTGTTGTATATAGTTGCATTAAAAATAAGCACAGAGGCATTCTGATCTTCCTCTGCATTTGCAGACACTGAATTGTTTATGTTAACGAGTGACTCGACAACAACACCAGTTACCAATAATCATGCCTAGATACTGCTGGCTAATCGGGCAGGAGACGTAGTTAATGAGAAGGGCCATTTCACAGTATCAGATCATTTGCTCAATGATGTGTATAGACAACAGTGATGCAGTGTGTCCAGTCCAAATTACAGCCCACTATTAAGGACATTAGACTGAGCCCACAGGTGCATAATACCATGCTTGATGCTAGTGTCATTACCCGCCTTGTTTGATTGAGCGCAGCCTCTTGGGCATGCATTTTTGCCCAAGAGAAAGATCCAGACCGTCGAGGTGCATTGAAATTCTGGGCTTTTATTTTCATATACCACTTTTTGTGGATGACCTCAGCTGTACCTAACAGCCCATTTAGCACCTGGGGAAAATAGGAAGGGGGGCGTGAACATTGTATGCCAGCTGTCTGTTGTGCCATGCTGTTTGCCAGAAAGCCCAGCGGGTGTCCGCCAGCGACCTGTAAGCAGACTGCCGGTCTGCTGAAGTGTAGCTCGCAGTCTGAACAACGCACGCAGTACGTGCAGAGCAGAATCCAGACGAGGTGTGAGACGGGGCTGGCTAAACATGGAAATGCTAAGCTGCAGCGACACGCTCGGGCAGTGAAGAAAACAGAATGCTTAAAAGGAGAATGCTCAACTTTTTCTGCATCAAAATTATACATGATATTGATGTCAAATAAAACCAGTAGGGCCACAGCTGTAGAGAGTTTACAAAGGAATCTACTAAGATTTGGAAGAAAATTAAAAAAAAAACCCCCAAAAAACATAATGTAGAAACTCTGATGTCATATGCACACTAATGAAGCAACAGGTTATCAAAGTAATGCTTTTTTTTTTTTTTAAATTAGATTTCACTTTCCTACAAGTGCTATGAGGTTATATCTTCTGGGACTATTGGTCTAGACTAGTTTAATAATAGATGGAGTTATATAGTTATATAGCATTGATCACTGTATTTTGGCAGCTTATTTCTATTTCAGTTGTGTCTAATTTGAATGATACAATTAGCCATTACCAAAATTAGCAAAAAGAAAAGGCTGAGGCTGTCCAAAGAGGGAAAAAGCAGCTTTTTTGACCTTTCCAGTTACACCTGCCACATTTCACATGCAGCAGGAAACACATGATTTTAACATCGTGGAGTCAGTCTGATAAACTTTAGCTTGTAAATGCCGTGTGTGTCAGACAGTGTTTTCTGACTATATGTGTAATTCCAGTAACAGCTAGCTTCAACTGTGTGCATATCAGACAAATTAATGTGCAACTTCAAGCTGTCTAAATAGCTGTTTCCGTCGTGTTGTAAATGTCCATTCAAGCTCACTACAGCAGTGCCACAATACTTAATAAGAGACTGAAAAGATGTGATATTCAAGAAGAGAAGTTTTTGTGTAGCTGCAATCACAGTGGGACCTTGTACAATATCTTTTTCTGGTGCAGAATCTTGGCAATTACAGCCACATCTTAAACCAGAAAACACTCAGAAAGCTCACACCGTTAACAAGGTGACAAAAATTCTCTAAATTAAATTAATTAAAGAATAAGCATAAATATGTGTTCTATATTATTTAATGCGAGCAGGAGTAGTTTACGACAAAATGATGGAAAATATTCCAGAAATATATTCTTTTATAAAAAAGAAAGAATAAATCTTGAAAAATCTTTAAAATATTACTCTTCTGTAGTCGAAGCAACAAATCTGCCCTTTTCTTTAGTAAGCAAACTGTCTCCTGTAACCAGGTAGGCCACACAATCTGACAGACACCTGGGTTACATCTCAGCATGCATCTGGCCCTCAGGGCTCGTGTGGCGAGCTGTCATTACCATATCAAAGACGCGCCGCGTCACGGCCGCAGAGAAAAAGAAGAGCCAGCACTTCAACAGCCTCTTGATTCAATTTTTCACATGGAGCTATTTGAATATCTATGGCAGGCGATGCAGATGGATGCATGAGTGCATGCCCAAAACACACACACACACGCACACACGCACACGCACACACACACAGATAGAAATATAAGAACTCAGGTGTATTTTCATACACATGCAGGTCCATCCTGGGTGCATATATGTACACAGCTCACATGCATGGCAGTGGTTTGATTTTTAATCATTTATTTTCTACCTTGTGATAAAAATTGCAGGTGCAATGGGATGCATCGGCCAACAGACAACCTTGATCCAATATGTGTGTCTCTTTGCTTCATGAATATTCTCATTCAAATCCAGCTCTCTATTCAGGCACCTGGGCAGGCTGCAGACAACAATACTGTGTCATTACGAGTGATGCTATCACTCTGCTCACCGAGACCGCAGACAGGAATGTATTCTCAGTGAAATCATTATGAAAGCTGCTTGTTGTGACTCACTGGTATAGAGCAAGACAACAAACAACACTTCAGGATCAGAAATTCTTTTCATCACCATCTCAGGGATGAGAACGAATCCCAAAATCCAGATTTTCTGTTGTGAACGTGGATTATAAGGAAATTACATTCCACCTCTATGTAATTATAATAATGTATAGTGCAAACTGGACTAAGCCTTTTTACAAATGTTACATCAAAAACACTTGTATTTAATGAAGAGCTTTGAGCCTAGATGTCAAATTTTGTTTTATTCTGCCACTGTAATAAAATATCTCAAACCTGATTTGTCTAACTGATATATATGTGAAAACGAGAGCTTGCTCTTCTTTGCTTGCCTTGTTTAAATAAAGGTAATACACAAATGTCTGTAAAAAGGAAGGTGGCATCCATTCAACACTATTAGGCAATTAATTTTTATCTAACTCTTTCCTGCCTCATACTAGTACACTTCATGTGGGGTTATCAAATAGGCAGTTCAGTTGACAAAAAGTCGTTATGTGTTTTCGAAAAACAGCTGGAATAAGCATTTGTTCCCAGTCTGTCACCTCTATTGTTGAAATTTGATTAAGCTCAGTCAACTAAACAACTACTTTCGTGAGGCTGTTAAAGGGTGTGTAGGGGTCAAGTGACAAAGAGAGAAATCCACCGACTGCTTCTTTCTAGCATCGCTAAGTATGCTATTTTTAAAAAAGCAATTAGCCATACCGCAGAAGCTCAGAAGCGCTGGCGCTACCTTGGCAACCAGTGTCTGTCACATGACCCTTGTCTTGCACATTCAAGTGCTCACTCAAGAGTCTCCCAGAGCAATGCTGTTCAAAAACTCTGACTTAGGTAATGATTACATTCCTTAATAAGGATCCAGACAGGGTTTCCAGAAACATAATGCAATGTGACAATTATATGTCGTGTTAACCGCAAGTGTTTAAGTTTATGTATCACTGTGGAAGGGAAAACAGAAATGAGCTAACATGTTTTCACTTTTAATCATCAATGCAGCTCAAAATTTAAATACTGGGATCATAAAATGATCTCATAAAAATATCTCATTCCTCAAAGTTGTATTAAATCAGCCGTTTTGTGGCAAATGGCATTTTGGCATTCTGGTAAAAGGGAGTGTTTGCTCCCGCCCTGTATTTTAAATAGCAATTACATTGAATTGTGATGGAAAAAGCCATCCACTCCCATTGTTTCTTATTTTTAAATTTTTTTGTGTCATTAGATTTCCCTCCTCTATTTGTGAAAAAGCTCTTTCAAACAGATTGGAAGTGCCTTTATTTGCAGTGAAAAAGTGAGCTGGATGGGGTAGCGTGCGAATATTGCCACTACAGGACAATGGTTGCTGCCGCAGCAACCTTATCTTCCACCTTCTTCCCTCCCAACAAACATGCATTCACTTAATTGGACACAAGTCTCAGTGTGGAGAAATCTGTGCCATGTTCTCCGTGGCCTTGGTGATTGAATGATTTCCAATCCTGAAGCTACGTAAATTAACGGCAGTCAGAGTGAGAGATAATGAAGGGTACTGCAGGGGCAAAGTATAATTTAATGTCATTGGAGGATGCACTCTCTATTAGGTTAGAGTCTATTATTTTGCTTCCTCATGCGTGCACACCTACCACTCCAGCGACAATAATCAGCATAAAGAAGAATTATCACCTTTCTGATAGTGCCAAAAATAACAAAACCTGAGATTTTGTTAAAGCTGAGAACCTCTAAGATTTACACACGGATAATATAAAATAATCTTAATGCCATTCATTTATGGTGTGGGACAAGATTAAATTCTGAAATGGCCAAAGGGGGCACTTTAAGAAACCACACTGGCCCAGTGTCATATTATAACCTGCAGGGTTTGCATTGTGGGCATTTTTTGTGCCTAAATTAAACCGCGCTGCAAATAAAAGGGTAACAGATTAGCGAATGAAAACAAAGCAAAAGACAAAGCTCTCAAACAGGACGCAAACCATGGCCTAGCTCACAAACATTATCCCTCCGATCTCCAGTGCAGACTTCACTGCTCTTCAAAAGAAGACCATTATGTCTCGAGGCTCAACGTTGCTGTGGCCAGTGAATCACAGCAACAATGCCAAGGGGCACTTGTGCGTATTCCGGAGCCGCCACCGTCTATGAGAGAACGGCAGTATTTGACTCCCTGGGATGAGAACACGGCGGTTATTTAATGAATCTCTCAAAATTAAAAGCGTCCTTGTACCCCCAACACCTTCGTCCCTTCTGATTTAGGATGAGCATTACTCGGGACTACAACCATTAAGATGACTTATGTTATGTCTCCTGACAAGAATCCACCATTTGCAGTCGTGAGTGTTATCTCACCTTTATACACAGAAGTCATGTATTTTCTTAACACCGCTACAAAAAGTCTGAAAGAGCAAGTCAGGGTTCAAAGCAGGTGTAAAATGTCCAACTTTAAAACAGGACATCCACAAATAAGACATTTATGCATCTCCGAATACCATTGCCACAAGATTTCTAACAAACCCTAACAAACAGATACCAAAGTTTATCCGGACCTTGAATACAGAAGAGTGACAGATTTTTAAAAATCCTCAAAATGTTTTCTTTTTACTTTCAAGAACTTACTCACATTCCTCCAACAGTGTTTCGCAGGATAAGTTTTAAATGAGAATTTTATGACGCTTCAGATGTCGTTCAGTTCATCCAAACAGCTTCAAGGCTTTAGAGCTCTTAATGGCAAACATGAAGCTGCTCGCCACAATGATGCGGACAAAGAAAGAGCAGGACTTAGGTCACAGTCCACAAATCAAAGGTGTTGAGCTTGCAAATTAGTGCTTTGATGGAATGATTTGTAATTTAAGTGAGCAAACGGCGAGATGGACGAAGGTCAAACAGAGATGAAGACAATCTCCTGCATTTTTTACTGTTAAAAAAAATGCAAGAGATTGTGCCCTCGAGTAAGGGTCAAATAAGTTGCTAAAAATCAGAACACATTGAGCTCACAGGATATTTTTTGTTTTCTATGATGTTTTCTTTCTAAATTGTACTAAAGCAGATGTTTCAAGAAGTCCTCAATTAGAATCTCATATGGGCTTTTAATTCCTCTGTTTAAGCAATCCCAAAATGAGCTGTAGGACTCTGTCCACTTTAAAAGACAGATGAGACAGGCACACATGGCATTCAATTAATTGGAGTCTCGTTTAGGGCTTTTTTTTCCTATTTACTCGAGTATACTTTTTGCTGTGTTTTTACTTGCTGTTCAAAACTGTTTCCTAGGGGTTAAAATTTCAAGCTTGCAAGTCGGTTTTCTTGGTTATCAATGTGCTGTCTTCCACATCATCTAAAGGATACCAATGCATTTTTTATGTACTTGTCCCCACAGCCACTAGTAGTTTTAAATGGTAACTACAGCGCATAATAACAGCTTTCATTCGGGGATATGTCAAGCAAATACATCAGATGCTTACTGAAGCTTCAATGGTGTCATGAATTAGAAAGACAACACATTTCAGAACTACTGTTGCAGTTCCTCTGAAACGTAGTAGCTCAGTGTAGTCGCAAATCATGAACGAGCCACAACGAACAGCAGGAGATGTGCTGATTCACTGTGAGACGGTTGAACTAGATATAAATGCTGCAGAACAGCAATGTGATGATTTTAAAGCACAGATATTTGGAGCACTGTTTTAGCTCAAGCACAACCGTGTTTAAGTTGGATTAAACAAGGTGTCCAAGAAAATCTCAAAGTAAAGGGATTTTTTGTGTGTAACAACAGACGTTTGGATTTTAGATATTGTGGAGATGATTCATTCAAATACCAGTTGTATACTCAGTTTTCTTCCAGTTATGGTTATGGGATGTCCTTCCAACATCTTCCATCTTCTAAATCCAGGCACAGCCTAAAATACACTCTTTTTTTTATCTTGTAACTTAATGAGAGCATTTTAAAATCCTTATATTTCCATTAAAGTTGACATACCGTTCCCGTGTAGTTCTCACTCATTTGCCACCTTAATACGCTAGAAATTCAGGTGCGTAAAGTTATACAACCCCACAATAATTTATGATCTATTTTAATGCTGGACTGTTTTGTCTTTATTGGTTTTATTGCATGCAATTTCTCCCATTACCTCTTCTGCTGCAACAATAAATTTTCATGTTATCTCCATTCCAAATATACACAGGCATCAATGTGAGAATGAGAATTCATCTCTCAAACCTGCAGGCCTGTTCAAGTCAAGTTTTCATGTCTGTGAGAAAACAAATAATCTCCTCTGCACTGTTGAGAGACTAACTTTTCTATTTTTTATTTTTAACCTGTCATCTGTGATGTAGTATGCTAATATTCTTATTTTACAGAGTATGATAAAACTATAATAAACACTGTATGGGGTGATGATGGATGCTGTGTTGCAGGTTGCGACTCGCCAGTTTTTGCTTTGCCTCTGTGTGGCAGGCTGAGCTGAAGGGGTTTTCTTTGCTTCTCTCCCTCTCTTTCTCTTACAACTGAGGTTCGATTGGCCATAATTGGCTGCTGTTTGCAGCTAGGTATCGATCACCTTGAAAGACTCTCCATGCCATCCCTCCCTTTTTCCAACCTCCCAACTCTTTCTGTCTTTCTCTCCCTCAGTCACTTACTATGCCCCCTTTTCCAACCATTTCTCCCTCAGACCTGCCACTTTGATAAGCATGGTGAATGGCGCGCCATCATCGGTACAGCCTAAGCCTTGAATCAATAGGGGAGCGCAGATGCTCAGCAGTCTATTTACTACAGAGATGGTGGAGAATAGCAATGCTAGGAGATGAAAGCCATGTAGGCGAGAGATGGAGACAGGTGGAAGAGATGAAGCAGCCATCACGCGCCAAGACCCCTCTTAGACCTTACTGTTGGTGCTGCATAGCTTTTTTGTTTGTTTGTTTGTGTGGGTTGTTTTTAATTGATTTACTCAAGTGGAGTTATAAAGAATGCAGTGCATCATTAGTGACAGTCAGTGAGGAAAGAGATGGAAAGTAAAGGAAGATTAATGAAATTCTGTTTTTCATGAAGTCGTTTCTGCGATGACTCAGCTGCTCTGAGAAGTGTCTACAGTTACTATCAAACACAAATATGAGGAATGTGAGTTACCAATTAGAATAAATGAGTTTCACATTTTCATACATTTTATGCATTTTTTTGCACTAATGCACGAGGTTTTGTGGTGAAAAGTGTTTGCATGCTACAGCCTGGAAAGACATTTTTAGAAATTTGAAGTTCAAACTTAGCAGCAGTAGGTAATGAGTGCACCTTCATACATTTCATTTGGGTTTGACACTCCTGTCACATTTTGCTTCACTAATCATGTGGACGTTTGATTAGCCTCAAATCAAAAATGAAAAGTAAAGTGTGTACTCACATCGGCAATCCCAGCCTCCAGGATGCTGACCTTGGCTTCCTTCTCTAAAGACACCTTCTTCTGGACTATGGTAAGGAAAGAACAGAGAGAAAAACCCCACAATGATTAATGAACTGAAAAATGCCCAACAGTATGTTTTTACAGAAAATAATAATGAATACTTTTCTAGCCCCCGGCAAAAACATCGTATATGAAAAAGTTTATAATGCTAAATCAGCAAAGCAATGTTCATTTTTTAAACATTTTTGTGACAATGGCAACGGAACAAAACTGCAATAACTTTCAAACGTAACAACAATGTCTATTGCATATTGTTCCTCCAAACAGGTAGTGTAGATTAACTTTAACATGTGATTAATCCTCAGTGTCCACAATAATGCATAATAGGCATCCATGTGTGTACAGTCATGACTATTAATCAATGCTACAAATTCTGCCAAACAAGCTATTAAACTCTGTGCTCAACTGGCTCACAAAAAATCAATGCTTCCTCCTTCCTCCTCCTTAACACATGACGTATAAGCAAAACCAGAACATGATTTATAGAAATGCCTTGAAAATGCAGCTTGGTTAATTTACACATGATTGATAAAGATCCTTTGTAGAAACTATGGAAGCATCGTTGCATTATGAAGCACAAAGACATCAGAGAGATATAGAGAGTTTGTAAGAACAGCGTTCGCAAACAATCCTTCTGATGTAGAGAAGAACAAAAGTCAGGTAGCCCTCCATCTACCACACTCCCCCTCTCTGAAACTTTACTAGCTCTATCCTCTTCAAAACCAAGTCTTTTTTGGACTTTTGGACTTCATATAATACCTACACTACTTTACCTGATCTAGTCTGACAAGGCCTGTAATTGGCTTAATGCTGCTGTCACGAGCTATATTTTCTAAAGTCTAAAAAGAGAGGCCAGAGGAGGCACGGGAGTCTAGTGCCCACTCAGACCACTTGAACTGCAATATGCCAAAAAGGTTCAATTGGATTTTATGTCCAGTAACAACAAAGGGTCCTTGATGGAGACACTGAAACCCCTACTGACCCCCTAATGTTTGCCAAGTAAAAAGCATTTAAAAAGAATAGAATAAAGTAGGCATAGAGTAAAGTTATGTATCAGTGGGTGGTTGTGGCTTGTGATGCCAAATATAAGTAAAAAAGAGCTATGCATACCAGTGAAACACGGCTAGCTGAACAGCTGGAACTGTTCTCCAGTGTTTTTTGTTTTCAGATTGATGTCGTCAATTTATTCAGCCATACCCATGACTGCTCTTTAAGGTTCACTGATTGCACACCATGAAATCTGACAACAGGACTGGTGTAAGAAGGGCCTCTTATGAGATCACAAAAACAATCCATGTCATCATTCACATTCTCAAATATAACAAGCTTATGCAGTAGCAAGCAGCCACTATAGGTGTTGTAAATTACAACGCGCACTTGGCGAGTGGTCGTGGCTGTTTAGTGGAATATATCCTATTATAAAGATTTGGTTAAAGTCCAATAGGAAGATCGTATCGCTCACATTTGCCTGGAATGGTAATTTTCTGCAGTTTCTTCTCATTGCAATATTTCTGAATTTACTTTGTTGCAACTATCCCATAAATTAAAGCAAGAGCATGGTCTACAACGAAATGTGGATTTTACCAGACAGGTCGTCATGGCGTTGGTGGTGAAATCACTGAGGTTATCGTGCAGGCCCTTCGCAGACACATTCATTTACCAAATTAACCCCGCTCCCACCCCCATCCCCCCCCAAAAAACCCCCAAAAAAACAAAAAAAGAAAACCTTCCACAGGGCTCAAGAATAAATTCTACCATTGCAGGTCCAAATGAGCTATTACTGTAGCATATCTTCACTTTATGAAATATGAATTTTTAACCCGACCTGCCGCCAGGCAAATATTAAAACAAATTTCCACACAAATAGAATTAAACCCTGCGCACAGCTCTCTTTTTTCATGAGCTTAAAGGGAAACAAATGGAGGTCTACAATTAAAATTCAGCAGAGCACATATTAAAGCCAGAACAGAAACGATATGAAAAAAAAGAAAGGATACGTAATTGCATTCACTTCGCTTTGCATCTGAATACACCGGTGAGGTGAAAGAAAGCGAGTCTTCTTTGTTGACACACCAGGCAGATGAAGGATATGCAAATAGAGCCCCAGTTCTGCCACAGTCCAAATTCACCAGTGGCTTTAATAATTAGTCTTTCAATTCGTCATTCACTGGTCAATTTATGCCAGATGTTATGCAACCATAGATGCTGACCTTAAACACCACAGTCCAAACGAGCAGCTCTTTTGAATGTATAAAGCCAAAATCAATCACAGGTGGACACTTCCTTCTGTTTAATGTGAATGCCTTGGTTTCCATGTGGTATATGGAGGGGACTCGTTTAGCTCTGTCACGCTGTAATAAAAAGACGCTGAAGGGTTAATGTTGTGGCTGACTGGTACTTGTCCAGGCCCCAGACAAAGACGTATGAACACCTTGTCTGCGATAGCCAAGTGGGCCGACATGTCTTAATAGTGCTGTCAGCAGGGAGCAGCAGCAGCTGAGAGAAATAGAAGCTGAAGTGGCTGAATTGGTTTGTCAGTGGCACCTGCTCTTATGCTCACTGAGGAGCATCTGAACAGACTTCTAGTTCAGCGTTAAAAACCGATGTCTCCATCAGACGTCGGTTGCAACTTGTTAGGATTCTTCAAACTCATCAACACCAACTCAGGTGTTTTCCATCACTTGTCAAAAAGGTAAGACGCCTGTTGTGACATCCCACAACGGGCAGAATTCTTGAATGGCTCAGCCTTCAGAGAGCAGTGTAGCAGTTGCACGAGATAATCTGTTAGTTTGCTCTTGGAAGCCACATGAATCGCATGAATTATTGATCTTCCCCTCGCAGGAAACATGACTTTTCAGTCTTTAAAGCTGTAGCCACATGGTACTTTTCCAAGGCTGAATTTTAAGTGAACCTCTTGAACTGTCTAAAATACTTTAAAAGGACTGTTTGCATGTTTACTGAGAAAGAAGGTGTATTTCTCATTGCTGCAGAAAGTACCACCGTAAAACAGTTTGGCATTGGTGTTGCTTGTGCAAATGATTTTCAGAGAAAAGTAAATGTCTATTTGTGTTACTTTGCATGGAACAGGAGGGAAAACATGTAAAAAAAAATGCATTATTCACTACATTTCACAGATAAAATCGGTTTTATTTGATTCCATTAAATGCCTTCAATCGTTCTGTTGATTTCATTTCTTTCTGAGGCTGCTGCTACTTTCTATGAACGCAAGTTGTAGTGCTGCCAATGCACTGATTTGAACAAAATCTTTTAAAGGATTAATTAAGTTCAAATGAAACACAAGCAGAGACGGTAAACAGCAGGCAACTTTGGGACCAGACTCAGTGAAATAACTAAAGATGTTGTTGTCTAAAGTGCCTTTGGTAATTGGTGAGGCACAACCTATTTGAGTTGCATCTGCAGGAAAGCGTTGGTGATGGGTTCTCTCTCACACACACACACAAAGGCAGACACATCTAAGACACACACACACAAACACTCATATTTAATTCCTCATACAGAATCAGAGTAAAAGGCCTGATATACACAAACAAACATGAAAGCACCCAACGTGATTTTGTTGGGACAGAATCAGAAATCTCTGCACCAACATGGCCACCCGTCTGGTTCCCTAGAGTGACTTGCCTTGCGGCCAGCAAGCGTGACAACATCACAGGCGGCGAGCTTCTTCTAATTAGTCGACAAGTCTTTGGACCTCCCAACACCGCGGCACCGCGGCCTCTCCGAAATGTAGCCAACAGCTATCCGGACCATCCACTCCTCTTCTCTCCTGCAGACTACAAATGACTCCAAGTCGAATGAGAGCACTGCTCGTGAACAAGCGACCTGAGGTGCCTCATTTGTACCCCAGCGAGCGTTCTCTCCAAAACCCAAATTGGATCCATTTTTAAGAAGCTGCAATGGGCAAGGTGTCGTGATCAGAGCGACTGGCAACTTTTCTTTCAGCCAGACAGGCAGCACAGTGTGAAAATAAGATGTAATGCGACAAAATGGGAGTGAAGCAGCGATGGACTGCAGACTGAGAGCAAGCTGAAGGGAAATGATCTATACTCAAATTATTCACTTTTTTCCATTTCGAGAATATTCCATCTTCCATTGTACCTCTCAGATACATTTGGACTGCAGGGAAAAATTGGGCCTGAAGGAAGTAACATGGACCAAATCTCATTTCTACAACTGAGGCCCCTTTATTTTCCCTCCAAAACACACAGAGGCGCTTCATTTGTCACCGGTCCCACCCCCGTCCTGAATTTTGCTTTATGTTAACTCAATGTATCTGAGGCGCCTAAAGGGAAACACAGCGAGTGCTGGGGATTCAGAAATGCTTCATTTTTCACTGTTGACAAAAGAGAAAGGCCCAGGCTGGCTCCACAAGTCCTGGACCAACAGAATAGATGCTTTTGCAGCACTGAGGGTTCCTTATTCCAACCACTAACCACCACCCCAAAGAAGCAAACCTCTATACCTCTCACTCACCCTCCTGGGTACATTTCAGAAGCTGTATAATGAGAAGAAAACAACAGCCATCCTTCAAAGGCACAGAAACCAGTGAAACGCCATCACTGCAGTGACACACTACAGGGGTGTAATCACATTAGTTCATCACGAGAGCAACAATCCCTGAGCAAATTAAAATATATTGCAGGCTGTTTGCTTTTTTTCCCTGTGTCCCTACAAGATCTGGTCCAAGGAGCACAACCATCAATTAATGTTGTGCAGGTAATAAAAAAGCCAGCCGGGATTAAGAATGCTGTGGTTAATGAGGATAGGACAGGACATACACAGCGCAGACAGATAGATTTTTTACTGTAACAAATTGTTTATTTTGCATGTGTAAACTCCTTGGAGTTCTTCCTTATAATGTTTCTCTATTTTAAACTGCATTTTAACTTTTAACTTACAATAATGAAAAGTTTGTCAAAAAAATGTTTTGATCAAAAATGTCAAATTTGGTTTATAGGAAAGTCATTTTCACGAGATGGGGATTCTTCAAGTATAAAAGAAAGAAAGACTTTCTAAGAGCACAAAACAGAATAAGATCTTTTAAGAGAACATAAGATTTTAGGTATTATCCCCTGGGTTTGAGATCTGGCAATTGTGAGGGCTGCAGCATTTTTAGAGGCTACTTGTCAAACTATTAAGAGCCACTCTTGTGGCACATGAATCGGGGTGCTGTCATCTCAGAAGAGACCACTCTTATAAAGATAGAAATTCTTCATCACAGGATGATAAAGGTGATTGCCCATAAGATCTTTGAAATGATTTCCTTCTAAAACGAAGGAAGGCTGACTGCACAGCAAAATCCCTTCCACGGCATCAGACAGCCTCTGATCCTGGGGAGGGTCAAGGGTTCATGTTTTTGTTACCAGACCATATTTGGCATGTCTTTGTCAAATGTAATAAATTGATGATTGTTGGGTTTTCCTCTGTATGTATTATTGTAGTAGAGTCTACCTTACAATATAAAGCTCGACTATTGTTGTGATTTGGCGCTGTATAAATAAAATTTAATTGAAATTAAAACAATTTCATAATAAAAGCAACAAATTATTAATACATAATTTCATGCACAACCTGTTCGTCCAACAAATAACTTGACCCACTGTGTATATTTGTTTTCTTGCAGTTTATTGTTTTAAAGCAAATTTCTTCAGTTATGAAATGGTTACCGTTTCCTGTCTCCCTTCAGAATCTAATTTCATTTATTACGCGATAAACGCAAAGCAATTCAGATATTTTGGATCTGAACGCTTCATCTCATAATCGACCCTACAAGTCACCAGTAATTGTGTCAAAACAGATTTGCCTGTCGTTTTTTCAAAAGCATCTTAATTAGATATTGTTTCCCTCTCACTTGCATTAATTTGATTTCTGATATCAACTTTTCAGCCTTCAATCTGTTCCTTGTTGATCACCACCCCCAACTCCCCTAATTCTTGGTGTTATTGCCCGCAGTAATCTGGGATGCAGCATGGACCGGTGTGCTGTGTGAATGTGTGTTTGTGGGAACGTGAGTGTCAGATGAGGAGGGAGGGCTGCGTGAAAACAATGCCATTTGTAATTAAATTCAAAAGCAGGGGGCCGAAATGGCATCTCGGGCCACCTGGGGGATGAGAGACCATCGAGGGAGGATAGAAAGAAAGATGTGTAGACTGAGAGAAATGTGATAGACAGAAAAAAAGAGAGAGATAGAGAGCGGGTGAGGGAGGGGAAGGCCGAGAAGAAATAAGAGCTTACTGAAGAAGGCTCTGAAGGACGGGGCGAATAAAGACAGAAACTAAGAAAGAAGAAAGCAGGAATCATGCCAATAAATGAAGTCATGTAAATAAAGTCATCTAGTCACAATAAAGGTGAACCTACTGAAGTTCAAATTGAGCATCCAAGTGGAGAAAGAAGGTGATTTTTGAATGTGGCATGGTTGTTTGTGTCCGATGGTTTGAGCTGAGTATTTCAGAAATTGATGATCTTAATTTCTCACATGACTTTTGGATGGTGGGGTCAGAAAGACACAATTAAACCCCGTAGTATATTTGAGTATTATTAGTGACCATAGCGATCCCTTTATGGCCACAGTGTACCCATCGTCTGATGACTCCCTTCAGCAAACTGTGTCATGAAGCTCAAATCATCTCAAACTGGCTTTTTAAACATGACAATGAATTCACTGAACTCAAATGCCAGATTCCCATCGTGGATGTGCAGTCGACAAATCTGCAGCAACTGTTTGCGATGTAGACGAAAATCTCTTATAATCTTTCCAGCACCTATTAAATCTAAGACCCAGAGACTTAAGGAAGTCCTAGGTATACATAATAAAGTGGCCTGTGTATGTTAATCACTTCAGCTGCTGTTATACTTTTTCTTTTTCCTCTGTTAAATCAAATTCCTTTTGGTAAGGAAAATAGGAAAGTGGCTTAACTGAACCATAAAGCTAATGTGCCACAAAATCAAAGCAATGACTAATAATAGGCTAAAATCTCTCCACAGAGCAGCAAAGTTTGAGTTCAGTGATTAAAATTGGGATTATTTTTGTTTGTTTGTTTTGAACATTATGCTACGGATCTGTTTTTTGTTTTCCATGATATAAACTTAACATCATGAGTCCAGTCTCCAATGTTGCTGATATCTGATTGAACTCCAGGATTATAGATGCACACATACAGTATATTAACCATAATGTGTTTGTCTCGCTCGTTGCTGTGAACGCCGTTCTCTGCTTTAATTGATGACATTTAGCTCCTCGCTTCTGCTCCGTTTGATTCATTCACATTTTAAAAGGCAGGTATTAAACACCTCTGTTACTTTACATAAACAATTCATTAAGCCGATATGACACCGGGGACCCCGGCAGGAAAACATATCCCAACCGCCCACAACAATTAATGACCTCACATCAGCCGACGCCTGACTGCAATGAGGCAGGAAGCCGTATTCCAATAACAAGAGCTCATTAGTGGATCACCATTCTCATACTATGAAACATAAACCCACATGAACCGGCTATTCTTTTTTGTCATGTTACTGTTTGGTATTCATACAGCGTACGTCCACCTTCCACTAGAGCAGCTGGGAAGTGTGTAAAAGAGCTTTTCTTTCTGAGAGGGAACTGTCATAAAAACTAATATTCCCAAAGTGGAGGTGACCTTTGAGAAATTGAGTCTTGAGTCATAAAACCCAATTCTGCACAAATGGAACTGACCTCCAGTATGTGGGAGAAAAAAATGAAATAAAACTCTGTTCGGGCTTCAAAATTGTGACGACAAACTGAATTTGTGCAAATTTGTGCCACCGTTCTCTGCTTATTCTGAAACCACTATTTTCGCTCTTCTCCATCGGAGCCATGATTCAAACTTTTGTTCAAATTCTAATCCCAGTTTTTTAGTTTAGTTTTTTTAGTTTTCCCATGCTCCTTATGTTGCCAGCTTGTATGCATCAGAACTGTTTGTGAGACGGTCAAAGAGCTTTTTGTGGACCGGCACTATTCACACAATTTCACTGCACAAACTCAAAATCTTAACAAGTTTATTTGTCCTATTTCTAGTCAGAATTATCTCATTAAACTTAAAATAAGACAATCAGCTACACGGCAACATTTCAGTGAGCTAAAGGAACTTGTTTCAAGACAGTGACTCTTGAAACTAGAGAAAAACTAGAGAATTTTCACTTGTTTCATTGTTTCATTTCAAGCTAAAATATCTTGTTTTAAGTAAAAAATCTGCCAGTGGAACAAGTGAAAAATCTCATTTTTTTCCTCTGGTTTCAAGATTCACTGTCTTGAAACAAGTTCCTTTAGCTTACTGAAATGTTGCCCTGAAGCTGATTGTGTCTTATTTTAAGTGTAATGAGATAATTCTGACTAGAAATAAGACAAATATACTTGGTAAAAACAACAGCAATATTACAAATTAGGCCATGTGAAAAAGTTAACCGTTATTCCCAAATTTTCTCTCCTTTACACTTTCATTTTTAGTTTTGTCTTTAATGGAGAGGCTTTTGATTTTCATCATGGTTGGCATGATGTCATTATTCTAGCCTGGGTAGTTTTTGTGCCAACCCTGATCAGATAAGTCATCCTGAAGACAGGGATGCCAGATCAGTCAAAGCTCTCATGGGTTGTTTTCAAATTTGGCAAGTTTTTGCTGTAATTTAGTGTGAAGACTTAGTTTGTACCTTCTCATTCTCCTACTCTTCCCCTGACTCTTTCTTCATAATTCCTGATGGGCGATCACGCTGATGATGCCTGGGCATGACTTAAAGCCATCACATTTTAATCCAGAAGACATCACAACAGCATCATTTCTCAAAATGTGGGGTAGTCGAGTAGACAAATTGAAATGCATCGTGTTTAAAAAGACCATCGGAATTAATGTAAGTCTACTGTAATCGTGTTGTGACTGTTTTAAGACTTAGACGTTAGAGGAAAAAGGATGAGCAGCTTTCATATGTAACATATCTTTAATATTATGAAATGCTATCCTTTAACCCAAACCATGATCTATTCCTTAATGTAACAGCAATAGTATTTACATGTGACCAGGAAGAGTCAAACCATTAGAACAAACACTAGCATAAAACAAATAGCTAGTGAGAATGCGGTGCTTCCTCCTCTCTGCTCTTTTAGCATTCTTCTTCCTCCTTCAATCTCTCACTTTCCTCCCTCTGTCCTCGGTGCTCACTTCTGTCTTCCTGCCACCCCTGTTATCTTCTCCCTACCCTCCCCCCTCTGAAGCAAAGTGCTTTCTGGGGGGTGTTTATAGGGCTGATAAGTGGCAGATGACAATCGCTTGGCAAGGCCAGAGATAGGGCTGCCAGTACCTTGGCTGCCATCTATCAAACCTCCCACAGAGTGCCAGGCTTTACCCAGCTGTGCAGGGAGGGAGGGTGGTCATGAAAGGTAAGAGCTCTCGATCTTCAGAAACAGGAGGACAGACTGCCCAACATGCGCTGGCTAGTGGCAGTAAATAATGCTTATTGTTTGCTTTAGATGTCTTAATACATGCTCAATAATCCAGGTAAGGAAACCCTGGAAAGTTAAATCTGTTCATCTGGCCACAGGAGGAAACTTCCATCACTCACCCAAGTGACGTTTAGTTCTGCATAGTTAAGCATCACGAGGACTGCTGTGAATTATACATCGGCAAACATCCTCTGGCTGAGGGGATGGCACAACACAGAAGACCCACCTCACTGGGCAATGAGTCTGTCGTCTATCTACACCTACGGGCTAGTGGCCACTGTTTCAGTGATGAGGATGTGCACATGAGGATGTGCACATCCTCATGTGAGAGGGAGTCCAGGAGGGCATTTATGTGAAAAAAGAACAACCATTGTTAAACTGAGGAAGGGGCCTAAGAGTACATCTTTCAGCAGATTGTGGAAGGGTGTGGTTAGTGGCTCGGCTGCAGGGGAGGGGTGGAGCAGCGGGTTTAGGGTGTAGTGTCAGGGGGGGTGAGACATCACAGCTGGTAAACATCAATAATCATACCTTCCCTGTTTTAGTAGCAGGGAGGAGGAGAAGCGCTAGCAGGAGTAGCAAGAGGAAGGAGCAGTCAAGCAATGAGAAGCCGAGAAGCTGCTCGCGAAAGCACAACAGCTCACACTGCCGAGGGTGGCTCATTCCTGCCACACCCTTTTTCACCTCTGACTAATGGTGAAGGCAGTTTGCAAATTTATGATAATAAAACTGAGCTTGTGAATCGTTGTTAATAAATAATACTAGTTCCAATCATTATGCAGCTGCAGCTGAGAACAAAGGAGTCAGTTTTTACATGAAACTGACTTCTATGTAAAATTACAGGGAAACGTCTTTGGTGGGCTGATTCTGACTTCAGCTCATACTACTCATAAAAAGACCAATAACAATCTTTTCAAACAGCTCTTAGAAAGAACGTAGAGTAAATAAGCATAGCTTCACAAAACTGTTGTTGTTGGGTTTTATTAGGACAGCCTGCAAAAGTTGGTGTGAAGCTCTGAAAAACAAATGAGTTATTGGTTCAACCACAACCACTGTTAGTTTAAATAAAAAGTAGAACACATTTATAAAAAGAAGATTTTTGTTCATTTTTGTATCAAACACAAACTTTTTTAAAAAGAATTTCAATAAATAATTACATTTCACTTATGTTGTTTACCAAAGCCGAACAATGAAATGACTGTAATCGTGTTATTTTTCCCAGCAATGCTTTGCATCACTGTTTCATTCACAGTAATTACATTGCCGCCTGCTCGAAGTTTTATTACTGCACTACATAAAAATAGTTTTGCGACGTAAAACTTAAACATTAATACTTTCGAGAAAAATTATAATGCGTTGTCAACTTAGTGGCCATCGTTCTTGCAAAAACGATATTACCAGGTAAGAGCAAATAAGGAGAAGAGGAGGGGGAGAGGCTCCACTTACTGACAAATGGACAAATGGTTTACTGACAAAAAAATTGACATGGAAAGCCAACACTTAAAGCCTCCCTCCTACATCACTCTGATGGATGACCTTTACAGTACATATGAGTCATCTTCTGGGCAGACTGGGTGAGAGAGCACGTTAGAGATTGAGAGGGAGAGAGCAGACGGTGGTGGTGCTGGCAAGCAAACCACTTGCCGTCTGATCACCAGGTGCTGTAGCACGGGCTGCCTCAGACGGTGCAATGGCATATGACGAAGTGGGAAAGGAAGAGGTTGACATGGGAAAGCATACAAACTGTGACTGTATACTTTTCTGAACCTCGGATTGATATTTGTTTTCCTGAATTGAATAAAGGCAAACTGTTCCTGTTATTCACCCTCAACGTCTGATGATAAAATTTCAGCATAAGACCTCATTAGTCCAAAATTTCAACTTTATTTCAGCTTTCTTCAGCTGTAACACAAAGACTGTTGACTTCCGCCAGAATCCCTCATCTCTTGTGAATTGGATGGTCTGATCTTCAGTTCACTTTGTTCACACTTGGGATATGCAAAAAATCTGATTTGCTGGGCTGCATGCACATCAACCACAGAGCATGTCAGCGCCGAGAGTAGAGGCCTTCATGTGACCATCAAATCTGGAGTGACAACTGGCACACAGGCCACCTTGCAAACCTTAAAAACTGAGCCAAGACACAGTTCCTGGCATCTTCTCTTTCAGGGTTCTTGCAGTAATTCTGTTGTATGTCTCACTGTTAAGGCTACCCGTCTTCTCTTCACCTTTCTTTGCTGTGCACTGTCTTTGCTTCTCATGCATACATTCAATGTGAAGCATCTTGTAGCAAAGCTTTCAGTCACTGCAGTGAAATCAAACAATTGCATATGTGCTCCAAATCAGCATTTCACTTGGTTGTGAGATCTGTTTTTCTCTCTCTCTTGTTTGGTTTGTAAACACGTGTATGTACATCAGTTAGGCTTGTTTGGAAAGACAAATAGCCACTCAGAACATGATTTAGAGTTTAAACACTAAGTGGAATAAATGTAGTTTTTACAACCATGATAAACAAAAAATAGATTTCGAATTTCCCAATAACATTTTAAGATAACAGGTGATGTCTAAAAGGCTTTTTCTTCTTTTTCTCTTTCTTATACTGATCTCTTAGTGTGGCATTGTAAGTGCCCACATATATACAGTATGCATATAGTGATCGGGCTTGTGTGTGTTCCCCAAGTAGCCTGCTGGCACTGTGACGGAGCCAAGGCCAGTCTGTTGGGCAGTCAGGCGGCGGGGGCTCTCGCAGGGGAGTCGCACAGTCTTCTCTTGTCCTGAAACTCAACTTAGAGGGAATATCCTCCATTATCACTGGAGGGAGGACAAGCAGTCCAAATACTAAAGGAGAAAACCTTGAGCTTTTCCCGCCTCCTCACTTCGCCTGTACAACAATGTATTCAAGGGACCGCAAATGCTCGAGGTTGCTCATCTTATTCATGCTGTGGCTGTTCTGGCTGGATGTGTGTTGACTGGAAGCCATGACAGAGAGTACAAAACTGTTGCTTTTGTGTAGAAAGTATTGAGCAAAAGTGACCCTGGTGCAGACAGCTGAAACGACTGAACGAGGGAGCAATCGCTGTTTATCTATCAAAGTTATTGAAAGGGACAAGGCACTGAATTTAACATTTCTGAAGTAACTGAAACCCCTGAAACAACAACTGTTAAAGCAAAGAACCAAACCAAGTATTCAATCACATCAGGGGATATTGATGCGTTCGCTTCTTTGGAAATATGTTTCTTATTTTACAGTTTTCAACGTGCACTAGCTGCTCTACAAAATACATTTATTCAGACATAAATGACAAAGCTGTGTAAAAGAAAAGCTTTTAAAGTTCATGTTTTATTTCAAAACATGGATCTACATCTACATCAAACTTTGCATAATGAGAGACAACAATGCTAACCAAACACTACAACTGACTAAACACGTGACTTTAAGCCCTTTCAGGGTTTTTTTTTCAGGAGTTAGCATTCAAACATGTTTTAAGAAATGAGGTACAGTGTGCAACACATTCAAAAGTTGGTTATAATGGCATTTGTGTAAAACAATAAAATAAAAACTTAAGCCAGCTGTCTTTGCAAGAAAAAAAACACAAGTCCATCACAGAGCTTGTGCAGTAAGTTCACGGACAGATGGACGGATGGAAGGACGGACTTTTCAACCAAAAACATGTGACTGAATGAATCAGCTGGAAGGTACTTTCACCTAAAGTGACACATGCCTGTTTTAGTGTGTGGGGGTCTTTAGTACAGCTGAAGCTCAGAGAACAGCTTGACCTCACAGACTGCAGAGATCTAGACCCACACTCTATTACCACTGCACGATATATTGCCACTCACTTCAATTTGCTTAACATAGTTCTTCAGCCGGAGTGAGGCAGCTGTAACACAGTAGAGAGGAAAATGATAATGCACGGTAGCAGGCTGTCATGCGCCGTGGTGCGCGGGCACGAAAGGATCCAGGCGCAGACTCCGAGCTAACAAAAAGACACTTTATTAAAACAGCGAAAGGCGACCCGGGGAAAGTAGAGAGCAAAACAGAAACTAAAAATCCGGGGAAACAATGACACGAGGAAGCCGGGATCGGGACGGCGGGGGGCTGCAATAGAAAGGGGAGATGATTACTAGGGAGCCAGGAAGCGGGGAGAACATATCCGGACTGAGTTAGAGTAGGGGCTTACGATAGAACGGAACCGTGGGAGCTCGGGAGGGAAGTGTGGCAGTCCGTGGGGGCAGGAAGTCCGTGGAATGGCGAGTGGGCCAGGTGAGCACCGCGAGATCCAGTTGAGCCGGAGGACAGGCAGGTAGCAGACGCCGAGTAGAAACCACTGTGGAGATGACTACGGACTGGCGTGGAGCATCCGTCAGCGCCGGATTAAGTGGATCTCCGTGTAATCACCGGGATGGAGAGCAGGTGTGCTGGTGATGGCCCAGCCCGGGGGTGTGGCTACCCGAGCATCACGCATTCCACAGACACAGGACCACGGACCATGACACAGGCGTTTTCACTACGTACAAGGATTTAATGACCAAAATCCTCTTTTCTATCAACCATAATAGTCACATCAGCCTAACAACAAATTCCTCACATATTCTTTTGACCTTGTGAGCAAATACATCAAAGGACATTTACAAAAACTGGGCAACAAAAAGGAGTGACTTCACTTCTACAAACATATCTACGGGTAGTAGCCTGCACTGAAACGTCCACATCAGACAAGCCACAGAGAAGGAAGGCACATTCCAGTATCGAGTTAGCCTCGGGGCACAGCGGCCTGACGGGTAACTGTACGATAAGACAGGCTGCTATGTCAAGACGTTATCCTTGGCCAACAAGCCATCTTGTCCTGTGGCTCCTAATTACAATCCAGGTGGGACGAAAATAGGGTGAAGTGATGAAATTTGCAGAAATGACAGCAAACACTGATACTTGCAACATCAGGATATCTGATGGAGATTAAATGTTTGCTGTTGTCTGCTGTCACACTATTTCTGCTTTCCTGTACTTTAATAATAGAAATATTACAAATATTATCTTAATTATTAAGGATATTAGTATTATCACTTTTTACACTTGTTTAGAGAGGATAGCTCATTTGGAAAAGGACCAGATGACTTTGAGCAGAAACAAGCAAAGGTGGGAGGGAGGTGTTGGGAAAGGAGACAGAATGCTGGCAGTACCAGTCAGGAACCTGAGCGGGAGGGTTTAGATTGTAAATAAAGGGCGGCCTCCGGCATACATAACAAAAGAAACAAAACAGCAAGCAAAACACACACACACACACACACACAATAAAAACAAAAAAGCCTGGGCTTTTTGCCACACTAGCAGACTTTAAAACAAAAAAACGGAGATGTGACCTGTGGGTAAACTGGCATTAGGCTGCTAGCGCCCACTCAGAAGCTACATATGTGGGACAGATTCAGAGGATAAGAAGGAGATATCGCTCCTCCCTGGGGCCTCCAGTGTATCAAGGCCTGCCTTTTACCTGCAGGCCAAGCAATTTCTAATGTACTGAGTGTCAACAACAGGATGAAGGAGTTCACTATCATTAATGCCTTTTCTATTTGGAAGAAAAACAGATATACAGGTGGAAGCTGTTTGCAGTATACTGATGTATTTAAAGCAAACGGGGCGCAGTTTACTTTGAAAGTCTGCATTATTTCTCTCTATCGATCTGTTTATACACTTATTCTATACACGTCTATACTTCTATACATGTAAGTATAGTAAGTCAACAGTGCACACACAAGCCTTCCTTTCAAATAAACTTGTCTAACTTTGTTAATACCTGAGATTTGACCTTTTGAAATGTGACTGACATTTTTTCAGATTACATTTTGCCTCAAGCCTGAGAGAAGTCAAGTGGGTGAGCCAGCCAAAACACAATCACTACGGCATCTTTCTAATTTCCAGTATAATCATGATAGGGGTGAGACATTTTCTCCAAATATCTGGGGGAGATTTGTGGGGACTCAGATGGCAGAGCGGGTCATCCACCAACCGCAAGATCAGTTGATTGATCCCCGACTCCTAAGTAAATGAGACTTGTAATAGAAAGTGCTTTGAGTGCTCAAATGATTAGAAATCCATAAATTCCACCTTGTTTTGAAGATGCCAAGATTTGTTCTTAAATATATAAACTTTTTAGTCTTTTATCATAACTGACATGCACGTACATGAAGTTTGGATAAACTGAGGAATAATTATCCTACAGATTCTCAGAAGTCAGGACAGCTCAAGAATGTGTACCTTGATTTCAACGTGACATTCGGTACCGTCTAAATCACATCACTTGCAGATGTTTTGTGTGAATGTGTTGGAAGGAATTATCCCAGACTGTGTCTGTCCTCTGCTGCTTTTTCAGCTACTGTTTGATTCCCGAGTAGCTTCTGGTTTCAATCTGCCCTTCGGCGAGCAAGTCCTCTTATGTGATCTGACACTGAGCTGTGTGCACGAGATCTGCTTTGTCTTACACGCACTCACACACATACTAGCGTGTCAAAGCCATAAAGAAACAGAAATACACACGCACATAAAGGCTTTGAACACGGACGCATACTGGTGTACAGTCTAAAAGACAAGCAGAAACAAAGCAGAAGTAAAGAACCTTCACACAGATTTGCATGCACAAAAACATATTGATGTGAACAGAAGAAACGCACCACGGATCCTATTTTTAAATGTAGAGATCTGACATATAAAGTGCTCAGACTGATATGTAGTGCTGGATTTTTTTCATGTCTGATCACACAGCGGCTTGGGCAAATTGTGTAAGACTGTAAACAACAAGTTGCCTGAAAGTCTAAATTGCTCATTTTTCTTGACCTATGGGGACTTTTTTATTTCACTGATTTGATTATATTCCAAGACCTCAGCCACAGCCCTGCAAAGTGTTCTGTTTCTAAAAACGATGAACCAAAGTTACAAAAATAAATAAAAGTAAAGTTGAGTTTGTACTTAAATGTTGTTAACATTAATACTTATTTAAATTTTCATATTATTTATGCCGTTTAAAGCATTAATTGCCAAACCTTTCATGTTTAACAGCTGCATTTAAAAAAAATATTGCTTGTATTTACTGGAATAAATAAAAAAATCTCTACAAACACAGGTAAGCATCAGTTTAACTGTCAGTCATCCTGTTTCTGCATCCCAAGCATCTCATTTTTATTCATGTGGCTCTGTATACCTTGTGATTTTTCTGAAGTGGTTTGTGTGTGTGTGTGTGTGTGTGTGTGTGTGTGTGTGTGTGTGTGTGTGTGTGTGTGTGTGTGTGTGTGTGTGTTAGACAGAGGGAGGGATCAGGTTTGAAAGTCGGACACAGATCTGGCGGCCAAGGTGACCTCATTACCGACATTTGTTCCGCTTGTCGCTGCAAATCACACACTGTGTCCGTCAAGACACGCCAAACGCCACGCGACCATCAGTAACCTGCCCATCTCTGTGGCAGGGGAGCACAGAGCTGATGCCTCCTGATCCGTGACCCCAGAGAAAATCGACAATATCGCATTCACATTCAGAAGGAGTCTGAGAAAATCTGAGGGTCTCTCTGGCTGGACAAGTGCGATGCAGTAAACGTAAAAGTGACCCAGCGGCTGACCTCATTTAACGGGTTTGATTTCAGGGCATGAAAGGGAAGTTGATGTAGCATGCAGGCAGTTCCACCCTGACCTCCTGACTTCTAAAACGTCTGCTGGGCAGAATATCGACATGACCTGTGCAACAACTTGCAGACAGTTTATGATTGTATCAGGATGCTGTTGAATTGTCATCAGAGGTGTCAGCATTACACTGTCTGGGACCAGGATGATAACTCCACTTGATAACTGCAACTGTAAACTTGTCCTTTTCACTTAGGTCTCAAAGTTCAAGACTGCACAGAGTTCTTATTTGAGTGCAGTTAATAAAAAGAGCTTTATGGTAAATGCAGAAAACCAGAAATAGCTGCAGATATTTCTTTCTGCTCCTAGTATATCTGGGACAAATCTGAGACATTTAAACCCCACTTAAGCCCCATAGTATTAAAAAACAAAGCTGAAACTGCAACAAGTCTTCAAAAATATCAGACTGTCAAAGATCGCGTGCTTCTATAATTACCCCTGCGACAGTTTCAAAAATAACACAGGGATGATTAAAGGTTCATGTAAGCTTTGGAAACTGTGCTTGTTAAAATTAGACAACAATCACGTTACAGGTTAAAACCAACAAGAAGTAAGTAGGAGGACTTCTGGCAAAAATTATTATCAGGTATTCTTCCTTTTCCAACATATGTCATTTTAAGATTCTGGTTTTGACTTTCAGAGCTCTTCATGGAGCAGCAGCAGCTTACATCACTGAACATTTATATCCATATGTCCCCAGCGGGTCCCTGAGGTCATGTGATCAGGGTGTACTTGAAAACTAAAGGAGACAGCTTTTTGCCAGAATGGCCACCAGACTCTGGAGCTCTCTCCCTCTGAGCTTGAGATCTGCAGACTCTTTTTCAGGAACTAAAAACATCTTTTTATTCGTGTGTTTGGTTCACTCTTGTTTTTAATGCTCTGGTATTTTGTTGAGTAGCACTTTGTGATGTTTGCTTTGTTACCTAATTCAAATTAATTAAATGTATTAATTAATATTCTTCAACATCATCAGGAATATGGCCAATCATCCAAAAACAAGCTGTATTGTAACCCTGTCTACACCAATAAAAAGGTCTTCATGCTCGCAGAAGAAGAACACACTCAACAAATGACATATCTCCCAAAACTGTCACGAAAAGCAAAATCATTTGATTCTATTTGATTGTGAGCTTGTGTCTTTAGAGTGAGTTATATTAGACTGGGACCACTAAGGTCTCCACCCTTGATTGGCAACCTTACAAAACACCTCTGGCATCATCTGTGGGAGCCCACGAATAAGCATTCCCAAGTACCTCCTCACGGCTAGGTTAAACGCCCAGTCACCAAGCACTTACTGAGGAGCCCATCCCGCAGGCATCTCTTGAATCACGCTTAAGTCTGGCTTCTCACCTGGGTTTGATTTGCCTTGGGAGACCTACTAGGGGCATGTTACTGCTGACTGTCCTAGGATCACTCAGGCTTGGAGTAGAGTGAGGTTGGGGTGGTATGGGCATCAGACTAGAATTCCTCATGTCTGCCTTCTAGGTAAGATTTCTCTGCCATTTCCAACCTGGAGAACACCCAGGACATGCTGGAGAGACTATATTTCTTGATTGGCTTAGGTAGAAGTTTAGACCGTGTGACTGAGAATAGTGGTAGGAAATGGATAGACGGATCTATTGGAGAGCTCATCTGGATCATAAAGTCCAATATCTGAAAGGAAACTCAGGTTATGGCAGAGGGAAAATATCTGTATTGTGGGTTATGCTTTTTCTTTTTTTTGACAAGGGTGACATGGTAATGATGTAGTTTAACAAGTTATATATTTACGTTACGTTTAGTTTAATACTGCATTTTTGCACAATAGTAAGCTGCAGTAGAGGCAATCCCCACCTCTCTTTGTGCATGTGTGTGTGTGTGTCCGTTTGTGTGTGTGTGTGTGGCTGATGGAGGCGGCTGGTGATGGCAGCAGCCAGTTAACTGGTGAACATATCTGTCTTGGCAGAGCCATTATGCAGGACTTGGTCCCATGCCAGCCGGCAGTGGAGCGAAAGAGCGAGTGTGTGTTACGAATGCGAATGTGTGTTACTGAGCGTGACTGTGTGTGTGTGTGTGTGTGTGTGTGCACATTCCTACTCGTGTTCACTGGGCTGCTTAAAAGACAGAAAGCCACAATCTGAGCAGTAAAAAAAAAGTGTGTGCCTGTGTGTTTGCATGCATCTCGCTGTATCTTATCAGGAAGTGTGTGAGAGTGTGTGTTGGATAGCTCTCTCTATCAACAGCTGGTAGTCAGGGAAGCGATGGCCTGGCCACGCGTCTGGAGGAATGTGCTTTGGTGGCAGATCCAAGTATCTGTCTTTCTCACACACACACACACACACACACACACACACACACACACACAC
>NW_005187504.1:241457-287537 GCF_000239375.1 Pundamilia nyererei | reverse complement strand
GAGTGATTTAACTGGCAAAGAGACTGACTCACCCACCTACATATCCACCAATTTAATCATTCAGTTTGTCATGTTTTAATGGATTATGGGTTTGATAAAAATCCTGATAATTGCTTGTCATCAAACAAGTAATACCACTTTATATAATAACTTTCCTTCAGCATAACAAAAAAAAAAAATCTATAGCCATGCTTGAAGGTCTGTGACACTGTAATTATCATTGCACCTCAAATTACACCGCTAATTGTTGGACAGACATAAAATGTTAAGTTCGTCTACATCAGAGACTCAGGTCTGCATTTTCAAACTTTTCGTTTGGCTTTAACACAGTAGTATTAATATTAGTATTATAGTTTGTACATCGTAAACCTGCTAAACTTATTAATGTGTTGTATGTTTCTAAGCACTAGAATATGGCTGACACAAGGAAGTCAAAAATATGTATAGATAGAGTAAATAGACTGCATCAATACAGTCTAATGGGAAGTATTCTGCATTCCCTGCTTTCCAGTTCGATACATCTTAGTGTGAGTTGTGACTTCCTGAAACCATCCTCATTTCTAATAATCAAAACCAAACTCTAACAGCACAAGTGATGGTAGCATCTGAAAACACACAGACTCTGAATTGTGTTATGAACAGCTGTTCCTACAACACCTTCCCCGTCAGCTGCACCGCTTTACTTATGAGATGAAAGGATAGCAATCGTCCTTCGTCAGACTGAATAACAGAACTACAATGAGCAGAATGAACATTTTTATTCGTACACGGAGGACAAGCAATATTTTTATCTATTAATCCATGGCCAAACACTGCAGCCTAAATAAGACTTAAAACCAATAAGTATAGATATATAAGCTCACAAATACTGTCATTAGTTGTGAGTTGAATGACGTCACTGTCGTGTCAAGACGACCTGTTCTGTGATCCTGGTCATTGTTTATAGTCTGACTACGAACACAGAGATTTTTAAAAAGCTTGAGAATGCAGCTTTTTCAGTGTCTTCCTCTTTTGTTCCTCTTGGTTGACCATTTAGCTGCAGCCAAAAAACCCCAATCAAACTCAATAAGCTAGTAGAACTCAGACTTTAAGGAGACTGCAAACACAAACCAGCAAATATCTGGTACCTACCAAAAATCTTGTTTCTTGCTTACAGATAATGCACATTCAAAACCAACAAATATAAACTCTTTACTAACTGTCCATGAAGGAAAGCAAAATTAAACATCTATATTGGTACATGGTAAATCTGCTTCAAAAATCAGATTATATTCTGAGTATATTTAACTGTTTTTAATTCAATTCATAGGACAAAATTACAGCAGTTGCCTCAGATAAATACCCTACAAAATACTACGAAAATGCAATAAAACAAGCCCGTGTGAGGAAGCATTTGGTGACAGTGGGAAGGAAAAACTCCCTTTTAACAGGAAGAAACCGTCATTCTGTAAATCTAGGATTTTTAGACTTTACAGACTGAGAAACTAGCTATGTGATAATGGTAATGCAGTGTTTGAGGTGCTATATGGCTCATTGTTCAACCTGAGTGGCTCAATATTTTGAAATATAATTACATTATATAATCATTGTGACATTACGTTTCTCCCAAAATGTTCATCTCACATAATTTTGGAGCCTTAACATGATCTTTTGGGGGGGTGTTTCCCTCTTTGAGCCAAAAGTGACAACGTTTGAACAAGATGATGGACATGGGTAAAAATGAGGAAATCCAGCTTTCTGGATCTGACTAACAACAAAATTTTCAGTTCCAGACACTTAACTCATTAACTCATCTAAAATCTGTACTTTCACAGATAAACTGTTTGCTTCTGAGCTCGTTTACATTTAAAAAAATGTTATAAACCTCTGTTAGTCTCTTTACATGTAAAACATGGCAATGCATTACACATAATAAGAAAAAATGAACCATCAAGAGTCGAGTCATGTGATCATGTCCTGACAGTATCTAGAGATTGAACCCCTTCACTGTGACAGAGTAGTCTACACAAAATGAGCTGAATCTCAAACAAGTCATGAGTCTATTCAATATTCATGCTTAGAAACAAGGCAGCAGCCTATTAAGGCGAGCTTCAAACGAAGCTGCTTATCTTTTTAATTAGGCCGCAGGTTGAGAGCGAACGATATTGCACTCTGAGCTGATGTATATGTAATGTGGAAAAGTATTGATTGTGAGGAGAAGTCGATGAGGGGGCCCATTCAAGGTTCTAGCTCCGTGAACTGTTCAATACAGGCGCTAATAAATAATATCAAAGGCAAAACCTGGCTAAAGGTGGACGAGATGAAATCTCTTTATAATGCAAAGCCCAGGGGGAGAAGAGAGAAGAGAGGATAGGAGGGATGGCAGATATTTCTTTTCGCAGGCTGCCAGGGCGACAGGATATTGCACAGAGTGTGCAGCTGAAGAAACAAATAACCCGTCTTTCATCAATAGCAGATTAAAACACAGACGGAAAAAGGGATAGAAAAACATTCCTAATTATATTTTCTGGAGTTTGTGTTTTTTCCTGACTGTTTTGACACAGCTAATATGCTTTTTCTTGAACACCACCCCCTCTCTTCACACACACACATTAAAAAAAACCAAAAAAAAAACCAAACCAGCATCATCACCCTCCACCTTGCCAGGTTATCTAGGTCTAATAGGCAATATAAGAAGCTATTTGCACTTCAAGGTGCTAATGCAACACTTTCCTCAATCTTATTACCATCAATGTGATTTTCTCACCTGTGTGTTGACAAGTAGAATTACACAAAGTGTTTGGACACCAATATTGCCAACATCAAACAACCCCCTTCAAACCCGAGTTTCTAGGCAAGTTAGCACCCTGACCTTTGCCGGTCTATTACATTGTTGACTTTACTGCAGGAAGCTGCTTGTCACAAGTGTAATTTAAGAGATGCAAATCAGTCTGTTGTGCTCAGTAAAGCGTTGCTGTTTTCTAGCAGCAGTTTTTTTTTTTTTTTTTTTTTTTACACTTTGGATATTAATCCGTTTTAAAGTGCTAAATGATGCAACATATTCAGTTGTTTCACAAAACATGTCCTCATGTTTGGCAGGAAGTACCAGCATTCAGTATGTGTAGTACAAAAAGGTAGATAGAATTATATCACTGTAAAACTATAGCTCACTTTCAATAAGTTAAATAACTCATTTAGACTGATTTTTTTTAAGAAAAAGCTAAAATAAAGAAACAGATTTGGGCATTTACAAGTTTAAAAGTACAGACACACGTGAATGACTGTTTCAAGCAAACTGAATGTGCTGAATGCGTATTTTTTCTTGCCTTCAACGTTTATGGGGAAACTTTTTATAACCACAATTAAAACCTACAAAGGTAACAAAAAGAGACTTCTATGGGATTTTAAAACAGTCATAAAACAGTTTGAATGATGACAGCACCAATATTTTTGCTTTATTTTGCATTGATTTTATGGCGTTGCCATTTCTTTGATATTAAATTATTATTACTATTTCATATTCATTTACGATTTGTTGTGTCTGAGCTTGTTCCCTTTTTTATATTTTCTTCTCTTTTTCTCCAGTTTTTAAACAATTCTTGTCAGCCTGACAAGCAAACATAACCCTTTTTAATTTGACTGATATACTATGCACATTAACACGGCGTCAGCAAAGCAGTTAAGGTTACAACGCAAACATTGAGAGCATTGTCGTTGATTTTATGATGAATTAATAGTTGTAGTGCAAAGTAGTGGAGAGGATAGAAAGCTAGCTAGCTGGTGTGGCTCACTCTTCTACTAAGCAGCCAAAAGTTAAGTAAGCTAAACGAAGGTTAGCCAGAGTTGACAGCTCTGTCGCTTTCCTAATGTTTTTGCTAGCAGACAGAACTGACCACAAAGCCCTGAATTCATGTCATGTCCAGTGTAAGTGGGATTTATTAAGTTACAAATACTTTACTTACTGTAAAGATATTATCACAATGGGTCAATGTGTGTGCGTCTTTGTGTGTCTTTGTGTCATTAGTGAGTAGGTGGGTGGGTATGTGTGAGTAAGTAAGGGAATGAGTGTGTGTGGGTGCACGGCTGGGCCTGGGTCTGAGGCCCAGGTACCGGGCAGTTCTTTGGTGCCTGGAGCCCTGATCTCAGCTCACACCGGGGTGGCTGGTCTCTAGTGGGGTCGGTTGCCCGTCGCCGCTGGCCCTCTGGGACTCCCACCCCTTTTGCCCCATCTAGGGCCTCCATCCTTCTCCAGCTGGGATGGGCGTGCAGATGTTGCCAAGACTCGTGGCCTTGGTACTTTGTGGTCTTCAGTAATCTTGGGGGCTGTGGATGGCTCAGATCCATCTCTGTCTGCGTCTGGCTCCTGGGGGGTGTCACTGTGGCTTCCCACCCTCATTTTCAAGTACATATGTGACAAAGACCCACACTCACATTCGACATACTCTTTCTCTCTCACACACACACACACACACACACACACACACACACACACACACACACACACACACACAGTAGATTTATTTACCTGTGCATTTTCGAATGTTTGTGTTCCAGGTGTTGTATGTTTGTTTTTCTTACAAGAGTGGCAGTTGATAATATATTGTGGATTTCTATTTGTACTCTATCCTTTTATTACGTCTTCCCCAATCCCCCCCCAACTCCCTTTTATTGTTTGCTTGTCCTGTCTTAGACATTGTTACCCTGTATACCATATATAATGTAATAATTGAAATAACGCGAACAGAAATGAAGAAATATACACATAAACCCTAAACAAGAGGAGCCTATAGAGAATTTGTAGAGCTGAACTGGAAAAGGAAGATGTGTTTAGCACCACAGTGCAGATCATAACTCTGATTGCAAAAGCTGCCAGACAGGACAGGATCTGTGCAACCTCGCACAAAATCATGTGCATGGGATTTTTTAATTTTCTTTGATGTTTTAAGTTTATCCCTCTACAGGCCAAATCCACTGAGTGATGTTATAGATGTAGGTAGACGTAGTCCCACGTCAGCTCATTCAGCTGTTATACTGTATATTGCTCACCAATGAAACATGGCACTGTAAATGGCTGGAGTGGAGCGATGAATCATAGGTACAGTTATTGTAAGATAAATTGGTAAGTACCAAGTATTTGTTTATTATGTTTTATTTCTATTGAATTCAAGGTTGTAGGCACATTACGGGGACAGACAGCCAAAGCCTTCACAATGTTAAAAATCATAATTTAAAGAGCAGAGATGCTGTGCACCACATTCAGCTAGTGACTTAAGTCTTAAAGAAATATTTCTTTCCTTCTAGAGTTTATCTTAGATAAACTAATGGAATACCTCTTCCTAGTATACAGACACAAAAGAGCCATTTGTTGTACGTTATAATTTAAAAACCTTGCAAAGCTTCTCACAAATAAAATACCAAATAGTAGTTTTTACCTGGATGTTAAAAACATGAAAGCCTAAGATCCCCTTTGTCTCAATAGACTGACACTCTTATCGATCTTATCAATTAAATGCCTAAAGTCACTCCGGATGGAAGTTCTCTGTTCTCTGCAGAAACTAGTCTTTGATCATATGACCACACACCCCAACCACTCTCTAACGTCTCCACGGCACACGCTCAGCTAGAAAAATCTTGTCAGCAGCTGCAGTTTGAAGTCCCCTCGAATGCAAATTGAAAATTAAGGTGCACTTCCTTAATCTGCTGTTCTAATCCAGCTCCAAAAAGGAGGTAAAAGAAAGAAAATAGAAAGGAAAAATCCACAGGAAGGGCCACATTAATTATACACAAAAAGAAAAACTACAAAAGAGGGCCTGGTCTTTGAAGATACTGAGCACTAAATGTCACCCGCAGTCTTTGAAGCTCTCAACTGCCTTTGTCTCTCATTTCTCCTCTACATGAAACACGACGCGCGGAGAGACACTGCCAGCAACAGGAAAGGACACTTCAACTTGGGGGTGCACACTCTTTAATAAGAGAGATAAGAAATTATAAAAATACACAGTATACTCCCCTATCATGAAATAACTTCTTTTTAATCTGTGACCTGAAATTCACATATAAAGTCTGCACAATCAGATGCAGACTAAATTCAAATAGATTCCAATTTATTTGTTTACATTTGCTTTAATTTATTATTAAATTACGAGAATTTATCTGTCTCAAACTGCAGCAGGAATAAATTGATAACTCAAATAAATCAAATCCTGCTTATAGAGGACTAATGTTATCTGAGGACGTCCAGAGATTTTAATATTTACAGACATTACTGAAGATTTTAATCCTATTAAATCTGCTCTTTTTGTTACTGTCGAAATGTTTTGTTCACTTCAGTGAGGTGAATATGAAGGTGACTGAAAATCTATTTTTTGTTGTTTTCCTCTTTCTATAAAAATATGCATATAGCAGAAGAGGAGCGTGTATGTAGAGTTACTGCACAGCAGTTTCAGAGTTGACCCACTGTGGGTCAATACATGTTCCCCGATACACACAGAAAAACGCAGCAGTGGCTTAACTCTTACTGGAACGTGGAATGCCTCGCCCGGCCAGGCAAGTTGCAATTTACATCAGTGTGTTTCCATGTTTATGCCGTTTTTACTCTCGAAGGACAGATCTCAACAATCAGCACAATTTCAATACATGCACAAAGATTAGTATAACAAATCAGTATGTGATGTGATAGCCCAGAGAACGGTATCATGTCACAGTGAAGCTGACCTGCACTGCCCATCAAGAGTTTGGACACACCCTCTCATTTAATGGTTTTTCTTTACATTGTAGATTCGCACTGAGAGCATCAACACTGTGAATGAACAGATACTGAATTAAATAAAACATGTTTTCTATTTTTGACTCTTCCAAATAGCCACACTTTCCTTTGATTACTGCTTTGCTCATTGTCTCGATAAGTTTCGTGAGGTTGTCACCTGAAATGGTTTCCTAACAGTCTTGAAGGAGTTCCCAGAGATGCTGAGCACTTGCTGGCCCCTTTGCCTTCACTCTGCGGTCCATCTCATCCTAAACCATTTCGGTTGGGTTTAGGTCAGGTGACTGTGATGGCCAGGCCATCTGGCGCAGCACTCCATCACTCTCCTTCTTGGTCAAATAGCTGTTACACAGTATGGAGGTGTGTTTGAGGTCATTGTCCTGTTGAAAAATAAATGATGATCCAACTAAATGCAAATCGGATGGGATGGCATGCCACTGAAGGATGCTGTGGTAGCCATGCTGGTTCAGTGTGTCTTCATTTTTGAATAGATCCCCAACAGTGTCGCCACCAAAGCACCCCCACACCTTCACACCTCCTCCTCCATACAAGTAGAGACCATCCATTCACCTTTTCTGTGAAGATATGGCAGGTGGAACCAAGGATCTGAAATTTGGACTTATCAGACCAAAGCAGAGATTTTCACTGGTCAAGACAAGAAAAAAATACATATTCAATCCATTTCTTGGTTTCTTGGCCCAAACAAATCTCTTCTGCTTGTTGCTTCTCCTCAGTAGTGGTTTCTTTGACCATAAAGGCCTGATTTCCACAGTCTCTTCTGAATAGTTGATGTAGAAGAGTGTCTGCTACTGGATCTCTGTGTGGTGACTCGGATGAATTTATCCTCAGCAGCAGAGGTGACTCTTGGTCTTTCTTTCGTGGGGCGGTCCTCATGTGAGCTAGTTTCTTTGCAGCGTTTGATGGTTTTTGTGACTGCACTTGGAGACACATTCAGAGTTTTAAAATGTTTCAGACTGAGTGACCTTCAGTTCGTAAAGTAATGATGGACGGTCGTTTCTCTTTACTTAGCTGATTGGTTCTTGCCATAATATGAATTCTAACAGATGTCAAATGGGGCTGTCAGCTGTGTACGAGCCTGACTTCTGCCCAACACAACTGATGGTCCCAACCTCATTAACAAGGCAAGAAATTCCACAAATGAACCCTGACAAGGCCCATCTGTGAAGTGAAAACCATTTCAGGTGACTACCTCATGAAGCTCATTGAGCGAAAACATAAGTATGGCTACTTTGAAGAATATAGAATTTAAGACAAAAAGAGTCAATGTTAGTAATCATAAATACACCCTAGTAACAGTGACCAGTCTGCACCAAATTTACCTCAAGTCGAGGGGAACATCATTTCAAGAAATTACTTTAAGGTGTTTAAGAGAAATTGTGCTCACAAAAATGTGAAGCCTGTGCAGAGAACCTGAGAGCAAAACGCCTCCAGCAATAGCTGTCACCAGCCCAGAGCCCATTAATGCTAAAAGTGAGCCAGAGAAACCCATGAGGACTGGTACAAGTTCAGGACTGCCAGTGTGGTACACTGACCTGGTGTTTTATTTTTTAATGAACAACTATTGGAGTCTGCTGGTACTAAGGAAAACTTAGGATGTTGATATTTTAAATATATAAAATTGTGTTCTAAGAGTGATTACAAATCTTTTTATATTTAAGGACAATATTAAAGCCAAGCTTTGTTCTTTAGAAGTTGCCTAAAACTAGCATGAATTTAGATAATACATAATCTAGAACAAGTGAGAACAAATAATAAGAACAAAAGAACTACTAACACAATTATTTAAACATTAAATAGTTACATTTATTTCATATATAGAGAGATTGAGACCATTTCTGATGAGGCTTCAGTAAACAGATCAACTGAAGGGCCAGACGCATCTCTCAGGTCCAGTGTCACGTCTTAGATGGATTTTCTTTGCTGTTTCTTAAGGACATCACTTTTAGGTACCCTTCACCTGTTGAAGATACTGTTTTAAGTCTACAACTTCTTCTTTTGTCCTCCACTTGTTAGTTTCCTCAGATTTTCTAAGCAGACGGACCAACCCGAGACATGCCACATTTTCAAATAACAGCACAACACTACATTTTTAACCCTGCTGGTATGAAAAAAAATAAGTCTGTTAATCTGTGTTATCTTTGGCATGTGTCCGCTAAAGAAATTGGCACAAATTATTTGTTTCTGTCACAGGCAGCTTGTAAAAAAGTGTCTCCACAACACTAGTTTATCACTCAAGTTAGGTGAAATTTTTATGTTTGAAAGATTCACAGCTTAGAATTTAATGGCTTAGCTAAGAAGCAGCAAAAAGGCCCATTCCTCTGAAAGTGGTCAGGTACGTATGAGAACTGGACTGAAAATATGAAAAAGCTGCCAATGTCCAAAGAAAACTCCAAAAGGTTTCCAGAAAGCCCGGAGGGCAATTGCTCAAGACAACCTCAAAAAGCTTAAGACTTTTGCACTGTTCTGTAACAAATCAATGACCATTACTGCAAGCATGCATATGGATATGTTTATGTAAAGCAGTGGATTAATACAGATTTGATGTTCCAGTGAGTATTTTCCTATTGGACCTTCCAAAAAACCTAAAAATATCAATATTTCACTCAGTGCATCCATGACAAAGAAAGAACATTGTTGTGTTTCTAATAGTTTATGGATAACAACAAACATGGTAAAAGTAATATTAGACGCTGCATATTCACACAATACTATCTTCTGAAGACGATCACTGCATTGTTATTGTTGGTCTGTTCGATAGGATTTGTTGTATTGTATATTCTTAATAAAATGAAAATATGAAGACAGTCTATTTTTCTTTAAACAGTGAAAAACATCTCATGAGAAAACTTTCCTTCTATGGGATAAATAGGACACTGAGCATTACACGGTATGAGCTTAGTCCCAGAGGGATGAAGTAAAATAAAGAGAAGTGTGTAGACAACAACAGTCAATCAGAAACAAGGACACTGCATTCCTGTTTCAGGTGGGGATCAAGTCAGCCTCATACATATCCCTCAGGGTTTCTGTTTGGTGCTGATTTTCTCTCTTCATGAAGTTTTCCATGTACATCTTAAAACCTGCGAGAATCCTATCTGGATAGACTTCAGGTCATCTTCATATACCTTCACATGATGAACACCCAGCCTCAGAGCATTGGTTCAGTCCCATTTACACCAAAGCAGTCGCCCAAAATCTCACTAAAGCCAAAACATCTTTTTTAAACCTGAAAACTTGTGTCAGGTTTGAAATTGGAAAATAAGTAAACTCCAATGACACAGCAGAGGCCCTGACTTGCTCACCTCTACTAGAGAAGGTAAATTTCCATTCAGAGGATCCAGGGTTCTACGACTGCATTCCTATCCCCAACCGGATGCAGCAGATGGCTGCCCCTCCCTGTGCCTGCTTCTGTGTGAGGATTCTTCCTGATAAAAGGGAGTTTTTCCTTCCCACTGACACCAAGTCGTTGCTCATAGGAGATCTGATTGTTAAGGTTTTCTGTCAAATACTGTAGGGTATTTGGGTGGATTGACCTTTTGAAAGATTTTTTTTTTTTTTTTTTTTAAATCCAGTGACTTTCTCCCAGCAGCTCACAGGGTAGAGCTGCAGAGATTAAATGTTTCTAATGTTTTTATATTAACAACAGAGCATCAGGATATGTACAAAAGTAAAATTATTTTAATTTACAGCGTGGAAAAGATGTGCAAACTAAAGTGAACCACTGACACATTTTGCTAACTATCAGCACTTTCCCTGCTTAGCTCTTAAAATATTGATCCAATTCTCTCTCTTCAAAGCGCTGATTGTGATTCCAAATTCATCTCTAACCAGTCCTTAACAGGCATATCCATCCCCGTTCTACTTTCCAGTGCAGACAGAACCCTGCAGAGCCAAATCTTTGTTAGTAATTTGACTTTTTTTATTCTCTACTCTACAACCAGTTTCTCCTTATCCACCCTCTCCCTTTGTAGGTGAAAGAAATTATGGGAAAAAAGGAGACAGAAGAGAGGCAGACTAAAAAGAACAAGACTGAGAGAGAAACTAAGGGGTGGGGGGTGGGAGTTCGGGTACTTGAGTGCAGTTGTAATCAAGGCCTGTGCACTCAAGAGGGGCCAATCAATCCAACCGTCTGCCTCTACATCTCATCAGGCATCTTGAAGACGGCTAAAAATGAGTTGCTTGGTCCAGGCGGCCTCCTTGGGCCGCTGAGAGAGAGAGAGCTTCAGTAAGGAGTCCATAATAACTGCAGCAGAGGACAGAAAGGTCCTAAAAGTCTGAGCTGCAGTTAGAGTGCAACGAAAAATGACTGACCCCCTGCTGATAGCAGTGTTTACTGCCACAGAATTTTTAGACAGCATAGTTTACTTTAAGGAAAATAGGTAAAATGCAGTCTGGGAAAAAAGGAAATCTTGGAATAGTGAAAGATTAATTATGTGGTCAGTAAAATGGCATACAAATGTTGTGTTTGACTGATTATTCCATTCATGTTCAGTTTCCTACAGCATGTCAAACCAAGTTGATTTGAATATTTTCATAATTTCCAATTTACTGTGTGTTTTCTACATATGACCTCTGTACAGCTGTTGTTACACATTATAATAAGAATAAAAATGTCTTCTTGCTTTGTGTTTCCCAGAATGTCCTATCATGTTTACCCCTGGGGCAGAACATTCTAGTTACTGTCCTCTAGCTTGAGTTGGGATGACACGTCCAGTGTGCCTGCAACGACTCAAGGATCGGCAACTTTCGCCTAACGAATAAAAGATCACTGGTTCAATCCCAAGAGGAGACAAAAAGCCATTTTGAGTTGTGTTAAGAAGAGGATCTATGTAAAGACTCTGTCGAACATGCAGAACATGCTGTTGTGACCTTTTGTAAATAAAGCACTGGAAAGTAGTTTTGACTACATACAGGAGGAATGCTCAATAAGCTTGAGTATTAGAACCACAATAGCAGTACAATAGCAAAAATAATATATGCTGTATGCCTGCATCTTCCACAGATGCAAATGAAATCATTTTAACGTTTCATTTTTTTCACAGTTTGAATCACTGGTAAGGATATGTCAGCTATTAGCATATTAGCATAAAAATGATGGGAAAAAAAGCGATAAGAACTTAGAACAAAAGCGACTGTCGCTGTCGACACTAAGAGAAAATTCCACTCTTCACTCTAACATTTCAAAAACCTGTAATTTTGCAAAATTGCAGGTACGCTACGTTGTACATTATGGCAGAAAGGAACTTTAAACTAAGACAAAAAACCAGTCGGATGAAGAGGTGATAATTATGAGCAGTCATCAGACAGACACAGTCATTAAATCTGAGGATATTAAGAAAATTCTATCAGATGATTTTACTCCCATCCATTCAGGTTTTAAAAAATGTATATTAAATTATTCAATCCTAGTGCTAACAAGTTTTTGGAAAGGTTCACCCTTGTTCTTCCGCTCAACTGGGATTACAGAGTTACTGGGCTATAAATTACAGGCTTTGCAGTAGCATTTAAATTAGGTAATAAATAAAATATGAACCCAAGAAGCACGCTGATACTGTCCTGTCATTTTGGATGTAAAAGATAAGGGCTGTAATAGCCTTTTCACCTCTGAAAAAAAGGCGTATATTTGATGTGTGTGTAGGTGGACTCTATATCTGCATCTGTTTCGGGTCTCAGACCTGTCACTGGTTTCCTGAAAAGCAGGGACACGAATGGCACAAATAACAAATTATCGTTCGAAAGTGTGAGAGCTGCAGCAGAGTTTAACACTCCCACATATCACGTACAAAAATGCCTCAGCACAGCCAACAGAAGCCCTCTCCTTCCACCACAGCTCTGTAGCTGAAGGGATGATGTAAAAGTGATGCAAGCACGAAGCCAGCTTCACTACAAGGTGGCCATCTGGGAGAGGTCTGCCAACCCCGCAGTCAACGTCAGGAGCCGAGGCCAACTCGCAGAGATCCTGCCAGCTGCGGGAGTGGGAGAGAAGGGTTGGAGGTGCCAGCAGGCCAGTGCCAGCATTGGGGAAATCAGGCCGGCTGCTTGGCTGAGTAGCTGGCAGGGTGGCTGCACGGTTGGCTCGGGGATCACGTTGCACCACTGTGCAAACTAGAGCTCGGCAAAACACCTGTGTCCTCCCTCCCCTCCTCTCTGCTCGACGGTAGGACTCACAGATGATTGCAAAGCTCCAGAGGACAGTGTACAGCTCTCTGCTCCCTCTGAAGTCGAACCAAAATAACCACAGGTGACTCTGGAACGGCAGGGGAGTGTGCAAGCTTTTTAAAGCTCGGATGAGGCATCTTGCAATTTCACAGAACGCCTAGAGCTCTGTTGTGATGACAGGCGACGAGGCAAAATGCATGGCGCGGTATCACAGAAAATTGCATCACTAAACACCAGCACACACCTCACATTTTCCCTTTTTTGATCCCCCCCTCCCCTCCCCTCTTTGCCAACAGGTGAGAGAACTTCCACAATCGATTAGCCTTCGGCTTGTGATGAAAACTGATTAGCAGGTGAACTGCAATGAGGTTAACGGAAATAGATTTGCCTACTTCTGCAGGGCACAGAGAGACTGCTGGACAGATCCCAGCGCCCAAGCTGTTTCCAATGCAATCACGTTGCCAATCAATGGGAACAATTAAAGAAGTTCCACACAGTGATGGCGATGACATAAAATCAGTCACTACTGTTAACAATGACAATGCATATGTCAATTTTGACCGTAACACTTCCTCTCTGCAATCATGCATCATGTCAGAAACAAGCAGGTCATATCAGAGCAGTGAGAACAGATTGATTTACCACAATATTATAATCAGGACTGCAATTTATTGATTTACACAAAATCCACATAAGGTGGTTCGAATCGACAAAGAAAAAAGAAAACATTGAAGCCACGTCTTTTTAACAATCAATTTAAATACAAGACAAGTAGTCTACCTTGAGAGACAGTTGATGCGAAGGCAGCACAACAGAGTTGACAATTTCCAGGCATGCAATTTGCGGAGGAATGGTAATGGTGATGGTGATGATGATGACGACCTTTGAAAGGCAGTGTTGGAGAAGCACTCTGCAGCTCTAAGAGATAACTTTAAATTGTCCATAATCACAGGATCTGGGAGCGTATAAGCTGACAAAGTCACAGAAAGACATCTAGCAGTACAGCAACGCACAATTTGACCACATTACTTAGGCATAATTACAGATACATTTCCTCACTATGTTATGACACACAAACACTTGCATGGAACTGGTGCTACGAGAGGGAAAAGGGAGTACTCGACTGCAGTCTGAGGTCTGAGGGCTTGCACATCAATAACAAGGCAAAGTGAGGTAGATGAAACACATTACTTTGACCTAAAGAGCTCAGTAATTACATTTGGCATTTTGACAAGTGTTTAGCTGCAGTGAAGGTCAGTCCTGTCAGCGAACGAGATCTATGCTAATCCAGTCAGACGGAAGAAAACCAGGAGACAAAAAGTCGAGCGAAGGAAAGCTCCGACGCAAACAACGCCTTTGTGAAAGTAACATAAACCCTTCCTCCACCCAGTCGTCAGGATCTGTTTTGAAGCTCTGTGACAGAAAGATATCAGCTGTCGGGATAAGGGTGAAGCTGCTTCCTCCTCTACAGCGGCCAGAACAATTTCCGCTTACTAAATAGCCACTTTATTATCATGCCGATACACCGTCGATTTAATTTGATAAAATATTAAATTTGCTGTACTGTTAATGTGATTAAGGCTTGATGTATAGAAAATACCCTTAACATCTGCGTCTGACTTTAATTTGGTTCTCGTGTGCTGCAATTAATACTGTTTGAAAAGGCTGGGAGAAGCAGGCAAATGTTCCAAGGTCCTGCATTATGACCAAATATCAAAGCAGTATAAATATCCGCTTCGGTGAAATGGGTCGCCATGCCTGCTACAGAGTACGCCGACTGAAAGAGCTGCACGCTGTTGCCCAGCACTTGAGGAGCATTTATGGTGGAGTACAAAGTGTCCACGCTGGCACTTCTGATGTGAGTTCATCAGAACGAAATAAGTCTCGAAACAATGATTCAGAGCAGAATCAGGACATATCAGATCACTTTTGATGCAGCTTTGGTAGACATGCATTGCACACTCTAAAATAAAACAACAAGCTTTTACTTTCTAGCTAGAGGACATCTGACATCTGAAGAAAAGATTATTGAGCATGTTTGCAAATGAAAACATTTTTGCCATCACATTTGAATGCATTGGTCAGGCTGTGAAGGGTTAATGTTGTGTTTCCTAGTGAAACTAAGCTGTTCAGCAACTAAAACTAAATTAAACTGAATGTAAAAAGAATGTAAAACAAAACTAATTTTAAAAAGTTTTAAGTAATTGGCCCAAACTTTAAGCAAGGTTCTCTATTTAACATACTCGTGTAATAAATTTCAGTTATATGTTATATATGGGAAAAATGTGCTTTACAAGAAATAATTATTTCACATAATGATCAATATTTTCTCCCATTTTAACTCATAGTGACCTCCGTCAGGAAATTTACATGTCAACACACAAACCATCCTTCTGAGATAAAAGCAAAACACTGAGCAGCCACCTATTGTCTGCAGCTAACAAAGCAGGCTTCCTTTCACTCAAAAAAGGGGGAAAAGTGATGGCAGAAGAGTCTAAACCTGACCACTATCAACAGAAGCTGTCCTAACAGTGAACAATCACTGAGACTGCAAAGCTTTTCGGCATGTGTGAGTAACTATCTTCACACCAACAGGCATTATTAGCATGTAGGCAAAAACAACTGCTGGCAGAATAAAAAAAGAGAGTAGAAGTCAAGCGAACAGACGGTGAAGGATCAGGCTATCTCAGCTGCTCTCCTTCTGCTTTAAGTGCTAATTGAGCTGCCCGCTGTCCTGACCCTGACCCCCGGCCTATTCACAGGGTCCCGTTCTCACGACCGTGACGCACCGCTGCAAGTAGCCCCTGGGTCCTCCCGCCCACCCTCGGCCGGACAATGAGGGTCACCACCTCGCTGCCCACCATCTTGACATCCACCCCCACGTTTGACAATGGCCTCCGGTGGCCTCGGAGTCTTTCACAATGGATGGGCGCCCATGACAGAAGTGGTAACGTGGCTTCTTAAAATGCAACAACCGGTCTGGATAGCCTGACTGCACTAATCGGACCTTTTGGCACCCAGGGGCCGAGGTCAGAACCAATCCAGTGTAAGAAAAACAGGATCCAAGAGATTAGCTTTAAAAGATTTTTACATAATACAATTTAAGTTAAGTATGTTTTTTTTCCAATTACATCTACTTGAGATTCAAAATATTTTACAATTTTAATTTTTTTACATTTTATAGGCTTATATAGTCACTTGTAACACCTACTAATATCATCTCTTTTATTTATGTGTATTTATGTGTCAGGGGAACCATGTAGTGATCTAATGATTTGGCCACTTGGGCAAAAGCTAATTTTGGGGGATTTCCAGCAACCATAGTAACCAAATTTTGTCACTTGTCACAAACAAAATTAGAAGGTAACTCATTAAACGTCAGGCAAATGTCCAGTGGGTGTTAGTAAATGTTCTGTGAGTGGATTCTTTACCTGCGTGCAGAATAAATGCTGCTCAAGTGTGAGCGGTTAATAGGCAGACTCATACGGCAACCAAAAGTCCCGATGGACATGTCGACATGTCCATCTACTTACAGAGGCTAATGCATCAGTCACAAAACAGCAACCATATTACGATAATGCTTACAAGGAAATTGCAGAATTTTGGTGCAGTGTTCTTTTTGTAAATATAAACTCTTACAACCCCAATAACACACCTTATTCTTATACCATCTTCATATTTATGCTGTTTTCTTCTGTAAATGAATAATAGAACAGACAGTAAAACTTAAAAGAAGTGGATTTACACACCTGGCTATGCCTGAGTGGTTTTATTAATGAAGTGGAAATGAGAATGGAAAATTGCAACTCTAAAAGGAATAAATGATTTTTTTTTTCCTCATGCAAAATGTTTAATTTATGTAGTTATGTAGCTGCCTATGCTTGAAAAAATGTATATTTTTAAAATGTAATCATAAAAAATGAGATTTTAAATGTTAAAATCTAAAATAATGAATGAAGTTAGTGTGATTAGCTTATCAGGTTTGAGTTGACGTGGTTGATTTTTATTTGATATTCTCACGTTTGATTCGATTTTTCAAACCTTTGAATATCTCCTCCGTCCGTTTTCAGCGTTCTCACGATTCAATTGTGGATATTCAAATTACCCAGAGCAGCACATGCACTCTACAGCCCACATTAAACGATGTGAATCCTCCTTTCACCATAATTTTTGTGCTTTAAACATCTTTCTGGCAAACAAATGAGGTCTTCGCACAGATTTGATCAAATAAAACGGAACGATTTTAAACACAGCTGCCATAAGCCTTCAACCTAAACACAAGAATTTGTGACAGAGGAGATGGAAGTCCACTCTCTCCCCTCTGCTGCTGTGTGACTATAAACGATGATAAAACGACGTCATTACAATGGCCGTGTAAAGCTTAATGTTTCAGAAAAGCACTATAAGCCACGGCTAGAGGGGATAATGTACGCTTTGGGATGGATTGATATTCTAGTTGAATATGACAAACGACACTTTAAAGATGGCCCGCCCACACTATTGCACTTTAGCTGAGAGGACGCCGTATTTCATTTCAAGCACGTTCTGTCAAATGTTTGCATTAATAACAATCGAGTCTCATCCGTGACCCCGCAGAGCCACCGGGTGCGGCGGGCGGGAAATGAGAACGCCAACAATAGCACTTAAAAACAGGAGAGAAGCCGTTGCATAATCAGTGTGTGCGTCTGTGTATGGTTGGGGTAAAAAGAAATGTAAAAGCATGTGCCCATGCAAGGAGGTGGGTTTGCAATTATCAAGCAGGATAAGAACTACAAATAAAATACTCATTTAGGTTACTTTAACTTACTTTGGTCCGATTTCCTACTGTGGGTGATATTTGCATGTGTGTGAACTGGACCCAAGGAGTATCAGGAATGTCCCCTCTCTCCCTCTCCCTCTGGACTGACAGCTTAGCTAATGGCAAACATTCCTTCTTTCTTTATTCCCCACTTCATCAACACCTTCGCCTCATTACTGTGAGTCACACACTGTAGCCTGCTGAACACACACATGCACACTCTCACACACCTTCACAATGTCTCTACTCCTGAATTGCACTGTGATAGAGAGTTCCTCTCCATGTGACAGAACAGCTTGAACCGAGTCGTTTTGAGTCACAGGATCTTGAAACAAAATCAGGTGGAACTTCCTTTGTGTGCTTTGGAAAGCAGAAGGTGGTAGACAACAAATTTCTGCTGATAACGAGCGACTTTGCACTCACAACGCCGCCCTTGTGAAAACATTTACACACCTGATTTCTGCTTGTTTTAATCTTCTCCGCAATCAACAGAAATTACACCTATTATGATATTAGCAATAGTCACAACTGATGATTTTGCATTTATTACCATTTTTCTAAACAGAGTTCTGTGTTAAACTGTGCAAATTAGGCAAAGATCAGACTCCACATCAAGCTTCCATATTCAATCCATCAATGCTATCCAACAAACCAGCCTGGTTTCACAGGGAAAAAAAGTCAGGTGACTATGACCTCTCAACTTTAGAATGCATAGAAATGATTTGTAACGTGTTCACATTATGTGCAACCACCACAGAAACAAGATTCAATTAGAGCGTTTGTTGTCTTGGACACACAAATTGGCTGGTTCATACGAGGTAGCGGCACAAAAGACCAATAAAATTAGCAGTGGCGGGGGTGGAGCTGCTAAAAACAAAGAGTTGCACTCTGGAGACTGGGATATGAGTCTCCTGTTGGACCACTGAGGCAATCTTGTCAATATTTCAGTGATTATTAGAATTATTCAAACACCTGAACCACTTCGTTCAGCTTAGACACTGAGACTAGCTGATGAAGGTCAGGAAAGAACATTTTGGGGCAGACTTACCTGAGCTGAAACACAGTGGTAAAAAGAAAAAACAGCACCATTTTCCATAGGCCACCTACTGTGATTGTTGTGTAAAATATGTGATGGTGTTGTCACCCCCACCTGAGATGGTACTCCTTATACTGGCGACAAAGGCCTCGGTGGAGAAGCTTTTACCTTTAAGCGGTGACGGCATCTAACCCATTACTCATTTGAACCCATTATGTGCCACCTCCGTTTAGTGCATGTGAAGAGTTTGTGGCAATTTTTACATTTTTCGATTAAAAATAAAACACTGGTTCCTTCAGCATCGATTAATAAATCCTTCACGAAGGTAAATGTCTTTTTTTTTTTTTAATCGTGAGCCGTTTTTTTATACAGAGATCCTGTAGAACCTTTGTTTTGGTACCTGAGTCCCTCTTCCACACGGAAAAATTCACTTCATACCAGTGTTCTTACTTGAAATGTTCTTAATTCTTATGATGTTGACTCTTTAACTAAAAGTAAATAATCTCTCTCGGTGTGAGTTCCAAAAAGTAAAATGTGATGTATGGTTGTAAGTGCGTCATTTTGAACATTTTGGAGGAGGTGACTCATGCATTATTCCTCCAACGTACTTGCAATCAGTCTAATGTGTGTGAGCATGTTCAGGGAAAGCTAAATGTGAGAGAGAAAGGTACAAAAGCAGCAGATGGTAATTTTAGCAGAGGCAAGTAGGGGCAAAATTAGGCTCCCTATTGTATTTTTACTTCTTTAATGAGATGTATTTCTTGAAAAAAAAAAAGTTTGTGGAGAAACATACCTGTTAGGAACAGCTAGAAACTGCAAACAAGTGGCACATTAACGAGCAAGTCAAAGGAAGTTTAAGCTTTACACAGAAATCTGCTTATGCATCTTCAGAATCTGAAGGCAAGAAAAAAAATAGTACTGGCTGATCTCCTGCTATGTACTGACTCATTAACTCTACTGCAGTTGTACCTTTTAGTTATTTATAGGATACTAATTGTCCATCTTATTCTGTCCCATTTAACATTTAATTATGCAAACAGGGAAACCATCAGCTATCATCTGACGGGTTGATAGTTTTGTATGGCAGACTGCATGTATCGCCATGGCTACTCCATAGCCTGCTACCAAGTTATAAATCATGCATAAGTCACTAGCCCTGGGTTCTTAGAACAACCTGGCATTAAACAAGTAGTGTACAGTTGGTATTTTAAGCTTTTTATCCAAAAACAGCAACATGCTGAAGCCCTTTGATGCTTTATTACAGCAACATTTAGTATAACCATGTTAATCATGCTGGCTGGTTGGCTTTAAAGTTGTCCAAAAGCTGATTCTTCCTTGTGAGAAAACTTCTGTTTTTTTCTTTGTGTGGCATTAATGAAATAACTCATTCTCCAAACACAACAAATATCTGGTGTCCCTGTTTTGTTTTTTTCTAGCTTGTTTATTTAGGCACATATCCAACTCTTCGGATGGATTTCCATGATGGAGGCAAACATGGCTGCTTGAAGATTTGTAACAAAACAGAAAACCCAGCTGGCTTTCTTTCAAAGTGGGCCAGTACCAAATACTTAGCCAAAGTGAACACAAAGGAATTGAATAACTTGCCACAAAGTGCCTGCGTGGATGTGGCAGAATACTCAGTAGGAAAAAAAAAAAGAATTCTTGGAGGAGTCATAAGTTTTGAAAAATGGTCATCTGGGGCCTCAGGTGCAGCAGCAAGCCAATGATAATAGGTTGTCTTTTCCTCTGTCAGTATAAAGACAACATTACTCAGCCAAGGAGAACCTACCAGCCACGTTGGCCACATCTGCGGTGCTGACGTTCTGAGCGTTGGGACTCACTTTGAAGGTCACAGCCGGGCCCACCACCCTGTGAAAGACACGCATACACACATTTAGAAGCTTTACAAAAGGCATCTTCTGAATCTATTTCCCTTGGCGGCTAGGTGTTGTTTTTCAGACACCCGCAGATAAGAAGTTTTGCTCATTAAAGCTCAGCCATACATGCACTTGAGAGAAAAAAAAAATGCTTCAACCTGTGGCGATCCTTTAGGCTGCTGCAATCCCCATCACCACAGCGAGATAACCTCTTGAATCTCAATGTAATGCGCCCACTGGCATTTAAGCACGCAAGGAAATGAAGAAAGGAGAATCAGGATACTCTGATACGTGATTCTCAGAAGAGCAAACACATTTCCAGCTGCCTGGTTTATAATACATTTACATTTTGATTCAATATATGGTGACTGTGATGCACTTTGCCATGATAGATGTAAATTCAAGGGGACAGGAACTAAGAGGTAAAAACAAAGGCAAGAATATGAGCAGAAAAAGAAGCAAAAGACATATGTAGTCCTTTTTAGGGTGCTTTGGAAAGAGCTTTTTTTACCCTGTTCATCCAACATTTATTCCAATAAAGCAGCTTGAATTGAAACACTGAGGGAGAGACGCAGAGAAGCTGGGTGGTCAGAGGCAAAGCGGAGTCTCCCAATGTGATTAACCTTTTGTTTTTCCTGCTGTAATTCAGACTAAAGGCCCAGCAGGAAGATATATTACGAAGTCCCCCACCAGGATGTATTGTGCGCCGCTAAAGGAAGTAACTGCTGCTGTAACAACACTGTTATAAAATATGGTGACATCATTAATGGAGCAGGTCCTATCCTAATGCTGCCGAAAAAAAACGTGTTCAAAGTGGTTTCACATTGATGGATTTAAATTGTTTTCATTGGTGCTTTTGAGTGCATTTTGCAGACTGTGGGGTCGGCCTCTTCTATTATAATAATTAAACTAAAAGGATCAGCAAAATAATTAAGAGAAATGTGCAAAATAAAAGCAGATTCACCTTTTGTACAGAAGCCCACCGCATATAATGTGTCTTGACTCTGTACTCCTTTGTGCTTTGCACTTCTGTACAAAATGCACTGCATGCATAGACCTATTGAACCAATGTTCTCATGCATTTACAAGCAAAATCAATGTAAAAATATAAGATTTGTCTCTAAAAGAGTACATTCTAACACAGTCCATCAGTACAGCAAAGCTTTGTAATCGCACTAATTTAGCCAGTCTCTACACTCTAAAAACCTCAAAGTGTTTACTTTTCAAACCTTTGTAAAAGTTGGATGACCAGCCTTCATTTAACATTATCATGAAGTATTTAAAACTGTTATTGTGGGATTTTAATTGGGTTTCTTGAGCCCAGAGGCCAGAATATCAAAGAAAAACATGAAAAGCCCAGACTCATAGTCACATGTTGTTTTACATGCAACAGTAATTCTACATTATTTTAACATATAAACTGCAACAACAACTAATTAGATGAAGTCGAATTAGTAATCCACGCATGTGATAGAAGTGTTCAATAAAAGATGTACATTTACCTTTACTTTTCCACTACACGCTGCCGTGTTTTCACCACGTTACACATATTTGTACTTTCATGTTAACTTAGCAGCCAAAGACACAAAATATTACAAAACGAGTCAGTCTGTCCCAGGAACACCACACAACACAGCAGCTCATTTTTCCGACCATTATTTCTCCTCCGAGGTATGAGGCCGATATATTTGTCACATCTATGAAGTGATTCATCAGCCGGCACAGGCACACTCTCCGTGTGTGATGAAGAGGTAAAATCGCTCATGTTGAGTTGATCACATATCCATCTGTCGGCCTCTGCTACCCAGGGCAGCGCCAGCACAAAGACACCACATCGACTTTGAACCTTGTAAATAACCTTGTCACTCACCGGGCAAAAGAAGCGCACAGGAGGTGATTTTACATCTTCTATTGCTTCAATTTATCATTTTTCAAAAAAACCCCCAACATGTATTAACGCAGCTTTTGACACATTGTTTCTGATGATCGCAATGCTAAAAGCTTTTGGCCTTACACCTCGTCTCTCAATCTGTAGAGCAACACACTTTAATATAAACTTGAATCTAACAAGCATCCAGCAGCAGCATCATGATAACTAATTGCAAAGGCGGAGGGAAGGCGGTGGGAGTGGAGGCACTGCAGATATATCTGGTGTGCTAAACTGAAATCAAACACGCTCCCAGCTGAACAAAAGAGTGACAGGGACTCTGACTACATGACTGACAACTGAAGCAAACCCTGTCACACTGTAAGTGCTAAAACATCATTTTAGTCTTTGACTGAAGGAATAACAACACCTGAACGCGCCTGAAGACTGAACCTTAAGAAAATATGTACCTCACTGAAGAGAAACGTAACAAAGTGAGCCTGAAAAGCTAAAATCATATTTTTAAGGTCGGCAAATCTTGAAATAAATCAACAGAACAGTATAAAAACAAACAAATTTAGTGATTAAGAAATGTAAAAGCTTACACAGTACTTTACACACTGAAAGACTTTAATGCTCTAGATAACATTTAAAGCCATCACATCATTCAGATGAAAACAACAAACAGCACTATATATTTAAATGATGTGACCATAAATACTAGAAATAGCCAACAACAACAAGAAACTCTAAAAATAAAGTGCAATAGAAACATTTGTTGTTGTAGAAAGAAAGAAGTGCATTTCTGTTTAAAAAATAAAACCCTTATTGTGCAGGCTATGATACTTCTCTGCAGTAGTCAGATTAGTACACAGACTTTTTAGTCAGCTGTTTAAAATTTAAGAGTTATGAGCAGTCGCATTTGATTCAGTTCAAAGAGGGAACCTAAGAGACCAGAGACTACAAAATAATAATAATAATACTAATAATAATAATAATAATAATAATAATAAGGGGGGAAAAAAGAAAAGAAACTAGCTAAGCACAAAAACACAGAGAACTTGAAAGGAACTGTAGCAGGTGACCTGACATAACACAGAGAGAATCAGGACTACTTTACATTATTACACAACTATGACTACAACTATTAAGGGCGAAAACCACAATGCCAGAAAACACAAAGAACTAAAATCATTCGCCGAAAAAATATAAAGGAAAAGAAACTCAAACCTACAAATGTGTGGACCACATGCTTAAAAACACTTTGGAAATAGAGCTGGTGTTAACTTGTTGTTTTTACTGTCCATTTAGCCAGAACGCACAAATTTACAATCATGCTCAGATGTGTCAGAGTCAAGTCAAACTATATAAACAGCTCCAGTTTCACCATCAAGAGTAATGACATTAATATAATGACTTTTGTTAAAGACAAGAAAGACAAATTGCATACAGACCATGATACACACTGAAATGTATATGCATATCGAACATGAAGTGATAACGAGTTGGATTATTTTAGCACAGAAAAAGGACTGTGGAAGGACTCTGCAGGACAGAAGCTGCAGATTAAAGTTTATATGATGTGCGAGTTTTCTGTCAAGTGCCCGAGGGGTAAATAAGATAGAGGTATTTCATTTGAACCTTAATGTTCACAGTTGGAGGAAAAGAAAGTGTCGGCTTTTGAATGCATTCACTATTATTTGAGTTATTATTTCACTTTGCTTGCTTTGAGGGAGACACATCCTTTGTGATTTTGTTGATTTGTGCCAAACGCTGTGACAGTTCTTAAAAAGGTATGATAAAAAATATGATACAAAACACTAAGTGTTCACACCTATGGCCTCAGTTTGTATCCAGTCTGTCATCATCATCATCATCATCATCATCCTCACATCCAGACAGTTCAGGCCCACTCTCTCCTCCTAGTGGCAGCTCTTAGATATGAACCTTCAGCTCAGACACAGACATTACATCACCCAGACCCTCATGTTTCAATAAAATAAATAATTTTTTTTAAACCTCTAGTCTACACTCACTGATGGTTACACAAGAGCCATCATTATTCGGCAGCCAGCTACAGTCAAAGGCTCTGAGAAGCCACCCACATCAGCACTTCCCTCCCGCTCACCGCGTTGCCCTCAACCACTACCAGGCCAACGTGGCAGCTAAAAACATTTCCAAGGCCGTTTTGCTGAAAGTGCTCACCGTCAGTATTATCTAATCAGTATTGAATTGTTCCAAATGAAATGTAAGGGTGTGAGTCACTCTCCAGGTTTGTTTTGTGTCCTGGCACAGTGTGTAGGCTCACTTTTATGATTCATACGTTGCCAGTGTTGGAAGTTTTGCTGGAGGCTCGTCGAAGCGCTGCTGATCTCTGGCTGCGGCCCCGAGAGGAAATTGTTAGAAAAGGGAAGTTTTGTTGTCTTTTCAGTGGCTGAGGTTTCACAGGTCGATGACTACTTTGTTCAGAGATACTTTTGTTGTTTTAATATACGAATCCAATTTCAAAGAAGTCAGGACACTATATACATAGATAAAAAGAGAATGCAATCATTTGCAAATCTCACAAACCTATATTTTATCCACAGCAGAACACAGGAAACACGCAGATGTTTAAGCTGAGAAAATTCTTTTTGAATTTGATTTCAGAAACTCATGTCAACAAAGTCAGGGCAGGGACATGTTTACAGCTGTGTTGCATCTGGGACATGATGAGACCAGCTGCTGGACCTGTGGGAGAGCCCAGTTCTACTGGACTCTTCTCCTTCAAAGTCGTGCTGTTGTAATAGCTGCATTATGTGGTCTACCATTGTCTTGCTAAAATATGTAAGGCTTGTCCTGAAAAAGCCATGATCTAGATGGGAGTATATATTGATCTAAAACCTCTGTATATCTTTTCAAATGATCTTTCATTGATTTTGCCTTTCCAGATGTGCAAGGTGCTAATTCCATAGGCACTCATGAACCCACAATCTATCAGAGATGCAGGCCTTTGATTGAGGGCTGATAACAAACCAGATGGTGCCTCTCCGCTTTAGTCCTGAGGATGGTGCTTTCCATGCTTTTCAAAAAGAACTATACATTTTGATTCATGTGTCCACAGAACAATGATTTCTGAGTCTGTGCAATGAGTTCCATTAAAGAATCATGCTCGTTTTTAAATGCAGTCCTACCCAACGGTCCAAAGAGTGGCATGGCTCCAATATTGATTTTTGGCTCTCTGCTTAGTGCACAGAGATTTCACCAAGATTCTGTGAATATTTAGATTATGTGTCAGAAGATGATAAAATATTTAAAATCGTAACAATTTTATGTTGAGGAACGTTATTCTGAAAATATGTAGACATTTTTGTCAGATTACAGATACTCTGCCCTTCTTTACTTCAGAGGAACTCTGCCTCTCTAAGATGTTCTTTTTCAATCCAATTTTATTTATACAGCACCAAATCACAACAACATTCGCCTCATATTGTAAGGTAGACCCTACAATAATGCATACAGAGAAAACCCCAACAATCATATGACCCCCAATGAGCAAGCACTTTGGCGACAGTGGGAAGGAAAAACTCCCTTTTAACAGGAAGAAACCTCCGGCAGCACCAGGCTGAGAGAGAAGGAAGACAGGATAAAATTTTATACCCAATCATACTACAGACATATTTCGAATTAACCTAATTAGTTGGAACATTTTCCTTCAGCTGTTTCCTTTGAGTACCACTTAATTTTCAAGCCTTTCCTCTGTACCAACCTTTTGAAACGTGTTGCTGCTGTCAAATTTAAAAGGAGCAAATGTTTTTCATGAAATAGTAAAACATCCAGCCTTTTCTGGAATTGGGGCTGTACTAAGCTGCTGATGCTGTGTAAGGTGTCTGCAGTGTCCCTGCATGGTAAATGGATGAAGTTTGCGCAGTGGATAGAGGTTAGGTGTATGAGGGGCAGATACAGGACTCTGCAAAATAAAGTTAGTTCGTGGAACTAAACATTTAACACCAGCTTCTAATAGCAAACATATTTTTTCTGACAAAAAAACAAAAAATGAACCAAAACCAAACCCCAAACCCCCTTTACCGACAACCAGGATAAGGATAAGCGGAAGAGAATAGATGGATGGGAAGTTTTCTACTTTTTAAAAAAAAAAAAAAATGTAGAAAACTTCCCATCCATCTAGGTATGTTCTCCTATCAAAGTACAATATAACTGACTGACATTTATTGTGTCATGTCAATTAAGATGACATATGAAGAGTTAAACAGAAAAATACTTTTTACTAAAACTCTGCTCTGGTCGTGACTTGTAATTCACTTTTTGTGAACCAAAGCTACTTTGTTGCACAGAAACAGTTAAGGGTTTTTTGCACTTGAACAAACTTCATCAAATATAAACCAAGAAGGATCAAAAGTATTTAAAACCCAGAAGTAGTATTTTTTTAAATTAAGATGGCTCAATAAAGCAGCTGGACATTTCCACAGGTTATAAATTTATATATCACTTAAAGGTTTGTACTGCTTTAAAAAAAATTATTATTTTTCAAGGATTTTTTTGGTTTAAGGAAACTGACCTGATAGGTGCAGGTTCAGCTAGGCCAGTGCTATATGCCATGTTTGACAGGATATGTAATCTTACAGTTCCTGCTGATACAAATAAAGAAAAAAAATCCTCCCAAGGCTATACGAGTTTTCTCAGAGAACCACAGAGCCTCGCTCTGTCCTTCAAACTGATAAAAGCAAATCAGATAATCTATGAAAACCATAATAATACAGCATGTTCTCTCTACCACACTACTGTAACGAGACATTAAGGCAAATAAGAAAAAGCTACAAGTTTATCACCTGTACCGACAGCCTAAACAGATAAATACTACAACTGCTATCTCAAATACTTTTATAGCTCAAAGCGAAATAGGGAACTAGAGGGATATTATATCAATTATTTCTAATGCAATATCACATCTTATTTTAGGACTGAGTTTACCTAAATATAATAAATAAAGCTGTTTAAATACCACAATACTTTATAAGGTAAAAAGTATTTGAGGGTAAATTTAAAAGCAGGGATAATTCACTCGTATTTGCATTTGATGGAAAAAACGGTCCCATAAAAGGTGTTCGGATGACTTACAAAGACTGCATACAGAATAAGATGAGATTTCTATCATTAAATGTATGCAATGGGAAATATAATATTGGATACAAGTAAATGGATATTTTTAAACTATCTGCAACCACCAGTTTTTAGTGCGGTTTCAGAGTATGGTGTTGAAAACCACAGGCAGGCTGAGAAATTAGTGTCAGTCTGAGCCCTATGTTCCTGAGCTTATTTATTCCATTTAAGGTGACTGCTGTTGCCACAGTGGCGAGGAGCCGGGCAGCCTTGGAAAATAAGCGTGGTGCGTCTGACAAATTGTCTAGGCGGCTCCCCCTGCTGGGCTTTCACTGCGCTCACAACAAAAGAGACCCCTGGATTTCTCTCCCTCTCTCTCTGCCTCCCTTGCGCTCTCTGTATCTCTCTCTCTCTCTCAGTCGCTCTCTCGTTTTCTCTGCCTCCTATCCATCACTCTCCCCACTGTATAGCTCCCTTCTTTCATTCCCAGAATAGGAGAACAAAGACAAAAGGTGCATTAGAACAGGGGAACAGTACGGGCCACCCAGGGACTCAATGCAGCAGCCGAGCAGCACGGCAAGGTGCCAAGCAACGACGGGGGCCAAGCGGAGGGGGTGGAGAGAAAGAGTGTGTGTGTGCGTGTGTAGGTATGCGTGTGTGTGAATCATGCGACCCCAAGCCACCCAATCCCCACCTGTCCACACACACTCACAAATAGAAGACTGTAGACATGGATTCCTACTCTCTCTGCTTCCCTTCAACCCAGGCCGAGTTCAATTCAATTTGGACGTTGCTTTATCAACAGTGAATGGAGTTACACTGTACAATGCAAGTATAAAAAGCAATGCTTTCCTAGTACTTCTATCCATTTAACAGTGTCAAAATTTCACCGCTTAGAAGACAAACACCAGCCAACATGAACTGAAAAACCAACACCAAAAAATATGCTGTACTAACAAGATAACAAATAATCCAAACTAATTCTACAAAGCACCAAATAAACTGTGAATTAGCGTCCTCGCGCTAAACTTCAAAGGAAAATGCATTTTAAGTAAACTTCGTTGTTTTGTTTCCGGAGCTTTCAGTTTTATCTTTTTCCACCTGTTCAGCTGAGTGTTACATTATATTGTGCCCATCGTGCACCACACTCGAAAAAGTGAACAACTGAGGCTAGAAGTATTCTTCATTCTACCATTTTTACAACACAGACTGAGAATTCATATACAGGTTTTTATCTCACCATCTCATTTTTAAAATAACAAAGGGAGTAGATTAGTGACTGATTGATGTTTTTTGAGTTTGGTCCCCTTTAAGGATTTGATATCTGAAATAAACAGTTGACAATTTCACATTTGGACTAGTATAACTGTCACCAATATACTGTAGAAAACTACACAGACCAGAGTTTAGGTAAACTCAACGCATTAGATTGTGTTAATCAATGTTATTTGAGGCCTAAAGACTGAATGAATTTTGCATTATAGCACAACATACAGTATATGGAAATAATCAGGCAGATATCTAACAGATAATTTCAGAACAGCCACTGCAAAAGATCAATCTCCATTTGCTGAATATGGCCTTGAATGAAGTCATGGTTCAATACTGAAGATCTGTTTGCTCAGTTGCGTCTTTATTCGTCTGCAGGACGTGTGAGTATTTGCTATTCCAAGTGTTCGATTTTCTTCATCGCTTCTATTTTCCAATGCTGTCAGGATCCCTACATTGACGTCACATCCCATTTGTCTTATGAGCCTTCTGCCTGCCAATCGGTCCTCGAGCCAATCGGTCTGTGGACCGGGACCAGGCTGTATTTGTTATCAACGTGCAATCTGCCGCTATATTTACACGAGACTGAAGAGCACTGAACATTCGGTAAAGAGATGGATGTTGTTGTTGTGGTTTATTTCAGTGTCGACTGACTCATGTAGTGCTGTGGAATGGCAGTTCAGTACAGCAAAAAAAATAACCTGGGGGAGCCCTGCCCATTATCCTAACTTCATCTAGTACCATATTCCATGAAGATGTCTCTCATCTCTTTGGTTACCTCAGGAAATGGTGCCAGAGGCATACTTTTTCCTTATTGGTTCAAATTTCTGTAAAAAGTAAGTGAACCCTGAGTTGGGTTAGTTTGTGTAATAAAGAGCCTTCGGAAGATGCGGACCTCCGGGTTTTTAGCAATATCTTAATGTTCTCAGATCTCAGCAATTAAGGGAATGGTCAGGAGATCAAAGTTTTAATTAACCTTGCAATTCACCTATTTTCACATTTCAATGATCAATCTCAGGCTGTAAAATCCTATTTAACTGTGACCAGACACATGTTTATTCACAGATAAAATACAGCAAACACCGTCTGTAGGCTGGCTATAATCCCCAACAGTGTGTTCATATCCAAACCCCCACAGTAGCAATTGTTTTGCTGTTGCAGCTCACAGCATTGAGAATTCAATTGATACTCCATGCAAAGTCACCTGTGGAGGGGAAAGACTGAAAGGGAGGGAGAGAAAGCGAGGAGGTGCTGAGGGGGCATAAAGTTACTTACAGAAATATAGAAAGGACATACAGACTGAGACAAACTAAGAAAGCAGAAACCTGAAGGAGGGAAGACGAAATAGGAATAGGTAGAGGCAAAGACGGAGAAACGAATAACAGAATGATCGAAAAACAGAAAGACACATGGAGAGAAAGAGTTCAGGCAGAGTTCATTCTCATTAATAAATGATTGTAGTCAACGGCTGCTCGTCTCTAACACGTCAATACCGTCGACCAACAACGCTCATTGCTTTATTACCCCCTCAGAGCAGGAAAAAATGTTGACAGAATGAAAATAAGGCGACGTCCTTGGGTTCCTAGTCTGTAAGGGCACTGTTTTCCCTTCCTTTTTTTTTCCCCACTTCTGATTTTAATGCTTTCTGCCACTCTGCTTTGATCCCACCAGTTTGCCCTCTCTGATCCGTCATGCTGGAGGGTAACTGTGGAGCAGCCGACGCTGCTCATCTTCTACTGGGAATATTTGAAGAGTTTTAGTATGTGATGCTCGCCCTTTGAGAAAATTGCTGCCCACTCCAGCCTACAGGTACGAAATGGTTGTTGTTGAGACGGTAAAGCAGACTATGGATGTTGTGACTCATCTACAGATCTTTGCTCATACGGTCTCTGGTTTGTTAGAAGGTTGAAGTGTTGCTGAACTGAAAAATACTGAAGTGTTTTCTTGATGTTGTTCTCATTTCTATTCAGCGGTTTGGCTGCCTGACAGCTGGTAGGACTACATGTCCAGAGGCGCCGCTACATTACAGGGCAAAGAGAGCTTTAAACGACATCGTAAGCATTTAAATGTTTTTATTTTTAGCTTCTAGAACAGAACACATGGCTGAGGCTTTGAATTGTGGGTGTGCGCACCTGGATTGTGAGGACAAATTCGTTAACAAAGACACACTGCGAAGAACTGGTTTAAAGATAAGCAAAATGAAGAGTTAGTGGGGATAGTTACAAGTTTGAGACGATTTCGTAGTAAGGGGTAAATAAGGACCTGGTTTTAAGTTGTTAATTGTATTTACCTGTAAAAGAGCTAAACCATGCCGGTAAATGAGTCAAATGACCCCTCAGGGACACAGTGGTTAGTGATGGAAAAAACAGAACAATAATGTCTTCCCAGCTAGGATTCATACTGCTCAGATTAATCCAATATTCGCTTGTCTTCTACAGTAGTTTGATGATAAGGAACATGACAGAATCATCTGTCTCGAGCTAACACACACTGCTCCATCTTTAGCGGAAGGGAGGCTGGGTGTGTCTGGACATAAAGGCCATAAAAGTAAGAATCAAGATTTTAAACTGACACCTACATTTGATTAGAAGCCAGTGTAGATGCTTTAACAATGGTAAGACATGACAGAATTCATAAGAACCGTTGCAAAACAATTTGACAGACTGGAGTAGATTATTAGATGCTTTAGACCAGGAGTGTCCAACTTCAGGTTTTAGGTGTGTCCGTGATCCAACACAGCTGATTTAAATGGCTAAATTACCTCCTCAACATGTCTTGAAGGTGTGTTGACCCAGGGTGAGATCTAAAACCTACAGGACACCGGCCCTTGGGCCAGGAGTTGGACACCCCTGCTTTAGACAGAGCATTACTACAATCTAAGTGGAAGAGGATGAAGGCATGAACGAGCATCTCCAGTTCAGTTTTTCAGACAGCAGTCCTGAGTTTAGCACTATTTCTTAAAAGTCAAAGATGGAAGCCAACCCAAGATTCTCCGCGTTAGCATCTACAGTGAATGAGAAAAAGCCCAGACACGGTCCAATTTGAATAATACTTATTGGAGCAAAAAAATAAATAAATAAATTAAAGACTGTCTTGTTTTCATTAAACTGCAAAAAGTTATTTGCTATCCAACTATTAGTATGAGAGATACAGTTGAGCGTCATCGGCATACAGATTACTGGAAATGGTTTTGAAACTTCTAATGTGATCTAATGGCAGAATATACAATGGAAATAAATGGGGGCTTAAATCAGATCTTTGTGGTGCAGCTCATGATAAATCTGAGCACTGAGACTTAAAGTGTTTTATCAAGAAGAAAAGAAGTGAACAAATCCCCGACTTGGCTGGATATCCTTACCATGTGGTTCAACATGTGGATTAAGATTTGATGATCAAGTTGCAAGAACTTTGTGGTCAATTCGTGGTATTCTCTTGCTCCATTTTTAAAGATATGATCAACACATTATTTAAACCAGTGAATCAGACTGGGAGAAATATTTACTCCACAAACTTGCAGTGATTAGATGTGAAGCTTTAAGTTGTTTCTGGATCACTGAATGACAGGCTTTATTTCAATAAGAAAGTGTTCAGCTTCTATTTCAGGGTTTTTGCTTGCATGCAGGAAACGTGTCACCTCCAGTGTTCTAGCTCTGTTGTAAACAGACTTTCTTTAATGGCATCCGAACTGGAACAGGTGTGACTTGATCATTTCTCAATAGGAGCGGATCATTAAGAGCCTCAAATGCAGTAAACGTGCCAGTTTGTGGTTCTTTTTATATTCCTTTAATGCAGTGTGAAAATGAAATGTTTAAACTTTGAGAAAAAAAACCATAACATTAGGTTAGACTGAGTTTCACCCCAGACTCCAGTAAGAAAAAGCAGCATTAACACAGTGAGTGCACTGTTTTGTGTAACCAGAAGATTTAAAAAACCAAAAAAAACAGAGATGTACATACGAGAGCTCAGCGAAATCAGTCATCTGGATTTTCGCCATTCTAGCCAGGATCTTCATCAGGTGGAGGCCGTCGTCTGTCTGGAGCCCACTGATGATGACGATGAAGAAGAAGAGTGCAGGGCAGGAAGAGAAGAAGGGATCAGAAATTAAAAGTTAAACATACAACAGGTGCAATTTACTGTGCAATTAGTTTTTTATAAAACAGGCTTTAAACAAGTTATTTTTCCTTCTAGTGATGTATCAGGTAATTTTAAAGGTTTTCCTTATTTTCTGTAGATTGCTTTTCACTGGTGATATTCCTAATATGGTTATTTTAGACAAACAGCTGTGGGTTTTAGCACATAGGCCCCGGCCATCTACCACCAAAACCATCTTTTTGCAAGGAGGGGCCAATCAGAAGAAAGGTGTAAACAGATGAGTGGTTGCTGGAGGTTGCTGGCTGTGTTTAGGTGAAGTTGATCCGAAAGGTTGTGGTGCACAAAATAACGTCTTTGTGATGGCTTTGATTAGCATCTAAATGCCTCAGCTGGCCGTTCCGTGAAAGGAAGACACCAACTTATCTGCAAACATGAACAGTCTCAGTTTATGTCCGCTCGCTAAGCAGAGCAAGTGCTGCAGACAGGTCGGGATCTTTCATGCAAACTACAGGTAATCTGTGACTAAAGGAAAGTTCTCCAGCACAACACTGTATAAATCTTTACAACCAGTTTTACCTAGCAACTGCCAGCAACCCCTAGACAGCCTGTCGTGGGGTTATTGACTAGTCTCTAGGAATATGTCACTGGTGCTTCAGCAATTGATTTCACAGTAACTGCAAACAGCCTCCAGCAATTCACATTTTTCTTCAGCACGCTCTGGTTTCCAGTGGGTCACTGACTGATCCCTCAGCCCATGTTAGTGGAGTCTTAGAAAAAGTGAACTAAGGGGCTGAAGAGTACTCTGAAGCATGAATCGTGCAAAGCTATCAGAATAGGTAAGGCTTGAACTGGTTTATGTAGAAATGAGAGAAAATTAAAAGTAAATTCTTTGAAGATAAATGTTTAATTGACATTTCTTAAGGCAAGTGAATGGCAGAGAACTTGAGCGTAAATAGTATGGAGATGAAGAGCAAAGTGTTAAATGCCAGCGGTCCCCAACCCCCAACCTATTTATGTCCTACAATATTTTCACGGACCGTGTTGTGGATAAATACAACAAATAAAACCAGTACCAAAAAAGAAGAAGACTTACCCATAACACACGGGACAAGACCCAGGGAAACAGAGTTAACAATAAAACGATTAAAAAAATTATGATAAAAACCCTGAAAACTATAAATTTCACACCCGAGCCTCAATTCTCGCAGCCCGGTACCAAATGACTCAGTCTGTGGCCCGGGGGTTGGGGACCGCTGATCTATAAGACATACTGGACATGGGGAAGGTCTCCAGACATATCACTGTATCATTAAACCTACTAGCTGAAGGACTGAACCAGAAAATACAGACAAAAGCAGTTTTCCACAAAGCTCCCAGGTGAGTTCAGATAAGTGTGAGATAGAGAGGTGGGAAGTGCCGTTTGCCAGCGAGGTGAACGCTGAAGAGGTCACAAAGGTCACAGGCAGAAAGCTTGATATCACTGCCCGCTCCATCATTTTATGCTTTACAGCATTTTCTAGCGCATAAAATTACTTTGGCAGTATTCAACAACAAAAACGACCTGTTTTGTTCACAGCTGAGGATTACCTCGATCTAAAAGAAGAGAAAAACACTTCATCCTGAACCCTGATCTGCTGTTCTGGCATATATGCATATTTTTGGATAGACAGCCATATTAATGGCATTGGCTCATACTGTTTGACACATACTCTACAGCAATAGATTTTAACTACTTTAAATCAAGTAAAGCTGATGTAATCCTCCCAACACAAATTTCTTTACTGGATATTTTCAAAAGCAAACTTTTCTTTTCTTTATTTTTAAAGTAACTTAAGAAGGAAACATCTATGCTTCTATAAATGAGAATGCCATCTGTGCAGCCTTATGTGTCTGACATTACAAATTAATAGTGTGAAAACTTCTTAGACATGTTATGATATATATGTTTTGATATATCAGAATGAGGACCCAGATGCAGACATGAGTGAGTGAAGGAACAAACGTTGAATCCAAAACTTTTTTGTAAACAAACAAAAGGTGACTAAACACTCTGGGAATAAACAAAAGCTAATTCAATAAAATGGTAAAACTAAAGCAAAGATTTAAACGATTAAAAGGAGCACAAGGGAAATAAGTGAGGCAAAAATAGGCTAAAGAATACCTACTAATGTGACACAGGTGAAGCCATTAGGGAGGTGACTGTGTTTTGAGTGAATAGTGGGACCCAAATGCAGACACGGTAGGAGACGGAACCGAGTTTAAACAAAAGGCGAGCCGTTCATTTGGCTGATAAAACGTGAACACAAAAACAAAGCAAGCGTGAACATGGCAAAACCTAACCTGATACCTAAACTGGGAAATAACTAAATAACTATGAAAACTGTGACGAGAGACATGGAACTGAAATAAATAGAACACGAACCTGATCAGTAAGAAGAACTCTGAGACATGACGTGAAACCAAACAGACGACCTGGCAACGACTGAATCAACACACATAAACTAAATACACACAAAGGTACACACAAAGGGTGATCAGAGGAAGTGGAAACACATGGGAAAACCAGCTGACTGGAATCACATCGTGACACTAAGCACAATGAACAGAGAAACAAGACTTTCGAAATAAAACAAGAATATAACGGGATGCAGACATGACTCATGACAGGTTAAGAAACACGAAAACATCAATTTGGCTTTAAATGACCTCTTCTTTAATACATAGTTTTGCTTTTGATGATAACGTAGTAAAATTTAGACGGGGAAACTCACTGACGTTTCACCAGAATAATGGCAGCGAAATAAGGGAATAACAAATTAAGCACTAAATTACCAAAGCCTCTGTGCATGCTTAGGGCCAATGGGACGGGGAGAGGTTGTGCGTGGCATGTGTTTGCATCTGTGAGACCATAATTAAAGCTCAATATCCCAACTCCAAGCTAATTGCTTGCTGTCTGCTGTGGACTCATCTGACCTCCTCTAAGTCTCCTCTGTGGAATTCAAACAAGGAAAGCAGACGCTTCCAGACATCTGCAGGATATCTGTACATTTCTGGAAATACAGCTTAAGCTGAGAAAGAGTTTTCCTGCAAACTGTGCAAATCACTCAATTTTTAAATGCACTTAATTACAAAAATTAGCAGCTGTCTCCGTCCTTGCATCTTGAACTTTGATGTCCAACACTTGCTGGATTTCAACCAAAAAATGTTTTCTTCTCTTTCATCATTTTTAGTTTACTCCATATTAAAATCTTTACTCTAGGTGTCTTCCTAGCCTTATGATTTCACATGCACTGGACATGTGACCAAATAAACAATCATTTATGATCAAATATGACTGTCAGCTTCAGAGTCAAATCCAAATAAAAATAAATAAATTGCAGCTGTTTACAGAATTTAACATCTTAGGGATCATGAGTTTAACTGTTTTCTTTGACTATAAGAGAAAATGACTGAATGTGGCTGAATCACAGTTAATAAAAATGAGACTTGCTATGTATGAAAATGTATTGACAGCCTGTGATTTGTCTCCCCTCTCAGCCTGGAGAGCAGACAGCAGCTTCAACAGCCCACAGCCTGAGTCAGTCTTCACTGTGCAGAGCAGCTGCTTCAGATCTGACATCAGCGATCGCTCTGCCTGCAGATCCTGAGTGTTGATAGCTACAATGGAGACCTCACAGCAGCTTTTACATTAGCTCTGCAGCATGCAGGGTGTTGGGTTATGATCCCACTCAGATACGACAGCCTGCCTCGGCAGGATTTCTTCTCACAGAGAGACGCTTTGATTATTTTTATTCTATATTTCCTTCCATCTCACTCTTACACAATTTCAGGGAAAATGGAAACTGATAACAGTACAGCAGCAAGTACAGGCCTGTACTTGCTCATCTGATGATGATCTGGCTTTTCGATGAAGCAACAGCTGGACAAATGACTTTGAATCCAAAGGCAATAATTACCAAAGTTGAGAAGGAACTTTTGCACAAATACACAAAAACAACAGGATTATTCTCTGTGCTACCCTGAATTCTATTACTCTAAAAAAGTCTAAACAATTACTGGATGATCTAATATGAAATTTAATGAAGATATCCATGGACTCCTGAGTATAAACCCCATTTGATGACCTTTCGTCTAGTGGTCATTGTTTTCATGTCTCAACATCTACTGCGCAGGGTTAGCACAAGACATTGTGCAAATGTTTTATTAGACAAGAAAAAACGAATTTGGATATCAAATTATGTTTTCCATTTTAAGCATCAGTAGGGAGGGATGGATACTTGACAGGTACTATACGCCTCAACTCAGGAGCTGGCACCGTGTTTTCCAGATTCAGATAGCAATATAATTTCACATCAATCCATTTATCCATCAACAGCTGCATTGTTTTTTATTTTGAGCATAAGGACTTTAAAATTTAAAAAGCATCAATTTTAAAGTGTAATGCACATGTTACAAAGCTACATCGGCAGCATTAATACAACATTTACCACCAGGTTTTATAACAGTACTGCTAAATGTCCACACAATGCTCTCGCCTTATCATTGTTTACAAAAGATAGTAACAGTCTACTTAGAATGCATGAAGGTAGAGGAGGGTAACTACTGGTGATATACAGGGGACGAATATCAAATTCATATGCTGATACTATTCAAACTGTTATTATAACTATTTTCAGCGTGAGAGTAGTCAAAGTACTACTAAGTTCAAACCTCTCAAACCTTTTAAATGTCTAATATTTAGTTTATTCACAGCAAAATCAATTAATCTTTCTGCAAACATTTTTTGTGTATTTGTGAGTATTTTCTCACACAGTATAACACATGTGTAGGACAAACTATTTGGACACTACTAAACTTCCAGGAAACAGATGGTCCAAAATGGAGAAAGTTACACTTGCTTTTCACTCCAACGTGTAAATAAAGGTTGCTTGGTCATTATTCGAGTAGTCCAGAGTATATTGCTCACCAGGAAAATATGATCTATCCATCTTCTGCAGACCCCAGTCGGATTCCTGTTGTTTGGGGACAGAAGCGCCTGAGGAGAGGATTGCTGCATGTACTAATAGGTAAGCCAGAGGTTTCACTGAACAAAAGAAAGGCTATTTCTTCAAACATCAAAGACATCCCTTCCCTTCAGGGCTTCTCACTGATCACTCTACTATGAGCTGCCTCAGCAAGTACATGAGAGTGAATCAGGAGAAAACCAGTACAGGCAGACTGTCATGCCTAAGTCTGATCAGTAATAATGACAACTAAGGAGAATGCTGTCGGTAAGACGGAACAAATGTCAAGTCAGCGGCATGAAAAATAGAAACAGAGACGTCAGAATAAACAATTTCTGTGAATTTCTGGATATAACATATAAATACATATGGGGCCAACAGAAAATGAAAACTAAAAAATTAATTAAAAAAATGAAACCTCCGATGGTCTACAGAGATTTTGACTTGTATCACGAGTAATTGGAAACATTACTCGTGATAACAGTTAGATAACAGGTTCAGGTTAAGGCAACAAATTCTGGCTGGATTGTGGACTCATCAAATCATAAAATTATAGATTATCATTAAAGGAATTACACTGGAGCTTTTTATGCATATTTTTACATCAAAGTACTAATTAGAGTGTGTGTGTGTCTGTGTGTGTGTGTGTGTGTGTGAGTACATGTTTAGACATCTTTGTGCGGACAGAAAATTGGCACGCTACTATACTTGTGGGAACCAGTCCCTGTCCCCATGAGTTAGGCATTCATTTTTTAGGCTTAGAGTTAGGGAAAGCATAATGTCAATCAGATATCCTCACTAAGATATGAAAACAGGTGTGTGTGTGTGTGTGTGTGTGTGTGCGTGCGTGCGTGCGTGCGTGCGTGCATGTGTGCGTCTTGAGCACCAGGTGTTTTCCTCCAGCTGTCATGAATCACCCTGTCCTCCTCTTCCTCCTCCTCCTCTTCCTCCCCTCCCCAGGCCACAGGAGGAGATGATGCTCTAAAACCACCAGGATGCTCCTGCTATCAGCTTTCACCTCAGACGCTGCGCCAAAATGTCATCACATCGATCTTGTTTCGCATGTGGCCCTGCATTTCATATATTTTTATTCCTACTGTGACAGCTTTGTTTTGGAGAGGGACTCGACCTCAGTACGGAGCATTTCAGTAGCTTTAAGCCAAAATATGAAAAACGTTTATTCAAACAACCTCAAATTCAGCAACGCATTTACTAGAGTTCACAGCCATTCAGCGGCCCAGCTTGAAGTGGAGAGGAAAAATGGTTGTTGAGTTAAACAATTTTACTGCGAGTTCTTACATTATGAGTTAGGTGTGCCTTTGGTTAATGCAGTGTTGAAGGAGTTACAGTACTGAGCAAAAGTCTTTATTTCTTAGTATTTTGCTTCCAAGCATCCAGACTTTCTTGTAATCTTTTAAAGATGTCTTATTAAGCTACTTAACACTGATCTGTGAATCATTCAAGAATAAAAAGGCACCTAATTCAAGAACCAGAGTTCAGGCTGAAGAACAAATGTGGTCATACCAATTAATGACTTTCTTTTGTACCATATTTCCATGTGTGTTTACATGTTTCAATAAACTGCTGCATGTATTTCCCATTTCCCTAATGTCTACTGTCACCTCAGAGAAATGATGTGTTTGCACAGTACTGTATGCAACCATGTTTGAGGAAACAAGAAGCATCTGTGAATTATGTATCAACATTAAATGGTGTTAATACATAGTTTTTGTTATTGCCACTAGTTAAAAAGTATCAAGAGATATTACTGGATTCTTTGATCTAAAGAAACCCTAAAGCTTGCTGACTTTACTGCTAAATCACAGTATGACATGGAGCAGTCAGGTACCTGGCAGCACAAATCAGATGTTCTTTAAAAGCTAGAGATGACTACTGGTGGCCCAGACTCTCACTGCATTCCTCTGCTTTTATCATCTTCTGCTTGTTGTTTGGTTTAATGCATTCGTTTTCATCACTCTGTCCCTGTAGTCAGACGTAGCAAGGAAAAATGTCCAAGGTTTTCTCATTGCTCAAACAAAAAGCTGTGGGGAAAGATGTGGCTACTGAGACTATCTGGCTCAGAAGATGGCTTGTTTCACAAGAAGACATTCTTTCAAGGGCCTTTTTCTTACTGGCACATTGCGAAGTGGCATTTTTCCATGTTGTGGTTGATGCTGCACTTCACTCTCAAGAAGAGGTTTGACACAAAGTGAACTGTCAAGGACAACTTTGGTGTTCTTTTGAAGTTCAGCAATCTCATAGAAATGTCAAGAGTCACTTTGAAGAGTCACTGTAAAGGGTTAGAGAGGAATCTGCTGAGTACACTGAAGACTCTGACATCTGCGGTGCAAAAGTGACTGAACACATCTTAAACCTTCCAGCTGTTCACCTAGGATCAGAGCAAAGCAGCCTCTGAGCCTGTTTCATAAAGGTACAGGAGCTCAACCTTGATGTTAAAGGTTGCCGTCAGAATTTCTGCAACACTGTCAAAGTAGTTTTTGTGAGCTTTTGTGAGCTAAAGTTTGTTCAAATGTAAAAAAAAAATTTTGGTTCTGGCTCCACAGAAGAAAACCCGGTGCTTTGTAATTGTTCTTTTAACCATATATTTAGTTAAAATGTTAAGAGAATCTACAGAAAACAAAGAGTAATACAAATCTAACCAGTTGATAAGATCTTTCATCTCATACTGTTAGATGCTGCAGCCGTCGCAGGGATACAAAGGTATCCTTTTGCAGCCCCACCTTGAGGCACCGTCTGCAGATAGTAACAAATTATAAGTAATAAATCTGTCAGTCAGTAGTACACACATTTGTCCTGTGTTATCAGTGTTTATACTTGTGTATGATGTATGGGGAGGTCAGGTGAGTCTAAATCAAACACTTAATACAGAACTAAGAAATAACGCTTTATTTTAGCACCAAGAGGTTTTCTCACAAAGCAGCCGTAGCTGAGGCTAGTCTTGTTTAAGCTAAAGTCGCAGTATTTTTAATTCAGTTATCAAAGGTCTGTTTGGAGAGGAGAGGATTTGAACGGTAAATAGAAAAGTACTTGAGCAGCTTTACACTACAAGGTCTTTAAGTGTTGTCTAACTATAATGCACACACCCTGACGGATACACTGCGGGCACTTTGACATTCAGGATCTTGCCCAGAGAAACTTCAACGCACCGGCCCACGGGAGCTGGGGATTACACTACTGACCTTAAGATTGACGATCGATTGGTGCTCATGAGCTACAACCAAAGCGCCTTAACATTGCAACATTTAATTTTGCATTCGCATATTTGACACTTTTTATTGCCTTGAAAATTTTCCGCACTTCATAAACACAAGTCATCTAATTTAGAATTTCTCTTTCTTGTTAAACATAAATACATTTGATTCTCAAGAGCAGCTGTGACACTAAGCGGCTCTATGGGTAGAGAAGAATCATTCAACCTTGCTGAATGGGGCTTTTGAAGACCATGGTGATTAGAAATTAGGTTTCCTATTTATACCGTAATGATCTGTATGCTACAGTTGAGTAACGTAAAGTAAGTTCAAAGAAAAAGCTTGGACTAAAACGGACATCATATTGTGCTTAAATAAAAACTCCTTTATTCAGCATATGAAAGCCTTGAGTAGGACCTCCACACCAACATCCCAGAGATGTTTTTTCTCTATAACATAACATTTAAGGCTCTTCTGTTGTATAGCTCAGAGTGTCGAGTAACAAGGACAAAAAGAAAGAGACTTGCCAAAGACCCTGAGCCAGAATTACACCCGCTTCAGCTGAAAGGCGAGCATGAAGGAGTTTCAAAACCAGACACAGGAAAGTGGATTTCTAAAGAACTTCAACCTCAGACTTGAGGAACAGAGGAATCAATATGGAAATGACCCTGTCCTTTGTGTGAGTAAGAAAGAAGGAAAAAGATGCCCAGTGTGCTCTTGTTGCATTCTGGGTAAAATTTGCAGGGACAAAGAACGAGGGTTTGCAATTTCTCACGTGGAAAGCACATTTCTTTCTTCACCTACTGTGAAAAAAGCTGGTTGATCGCTACTGTGGACTACCCAAAACAAAGGTGAAAGAAAGTTTCTGTATAAGCTCTAGACTCGAGATAGGCATTTTGAAAATTGAGATAAAAAATTTTACTTTCTACATTTTCCAACCTCTTCAACAACCAAGTGGGTCATTGGTGACCTACATAAAGGCAGAGTTAAGTTGGATTTCAGCCACATGACTAAAAAACATTGATTCATAAGTTAGAACATGTTGCCTTTCAAACTGAACAAGCATCTGGCTTTCTGTTATTAGACTTTTATTTTGACATGCTATGAAATTTCCATGAAAAAGCCAACCTTCAGTTCAGTGAGGTTTCCTAGCATTTGTTTATGCACAGCACTTCAGGAACCTTGAGACCTGGACTTGCTGCCACAAAACCCTAATTCTTCTTTTTCTGTTGTAGATTTTCTAATGTGCTCAGGATCATCATCCTACTGCAAGGCCCAGTTTGGGCCAAGCTTTAACTGTTGGACAGATAGCCTCACATTTGACTCTAGAATACACTGACATACACAGTTCATTGTTCACTCAATGACTGCAAGGTGCCCAGGTCCTGTGGCTGCAAAACAAGCCCAAATCACCTCCACCACTGTGCTTGACACTTGGTATGAAGTGTTTGCTGATATGCTGTGGCACTGTGCATTGGTCTCCTTGAACCAAAGAACATTGTTCCAGAAGTCTTGTGGTTTGCGAACCTAAACCATGTTGCCATGTTCTTTTTAAGGTAAAGAGTTTTCCTAGGGGACCCTTCCAAACTACAGGTACTTCTTCAGTCTTTTTCTAATTTTACTGTCAAGAACTTTAACATTGAATATTCTAACAGAGGTCTATTGAGTCTGAGATGGAACTTTTTCTAAGCATTGCACAATCTGACTTTGGGGTGAATCTGCTCGAACAGCATCTCCCGTGGCACTGTGTAAACACACGCCTGAATGCTACAGAGGCTTTAATAGAAGTAGTTGTCACACTTTCTAATGATCAATTAATCAGCTCCATTTCATTACAGCACCTGGCTGCAACTTACCCTTTTAATTTATATTATTTTCTAATTTCTGGAAGCAGTAAAAGTGTACTTATTTCACCTGAAAATAAATGATAAATGCAAAGTGAATTGTAATTTTGATTGATTTTTTAATCTTCAAATACTGTCCATCCATCCATCCACCTACCCATTAATTTTCATCCACTTATTTTCAAATATGTCTCCTTCAAAATTCAATTGCAGTTTACCTTTTACATGTTCATCATTAAATCTGTACTCACTCTGTGTCGGTGATGACATAGCCAAAGACATCATCATCTTTCTTCATCTTGCTGGCTTTGACGTCCAACTGTAGCTCAGGAACGTGCACCGTCTTCTTGTGAGGTTCATCGTACACGAGAGAAGCAGGAGGGGGTGCCACCTCCTTGATCCAGCCTGCCACCTCCAACAGCTCCTCTACAGACTGGGTGGTATCCTTCTTTTGCACCGCCACCCCTACTTCGCTAGTCCGACTCTGGACGTTTTCCAGCCCCACCTGCTGCCCTCTGGGTGTTTGACTGGCATCGTCATAATGGTTTTTAGCTGGGGGAGGTCCGGTGAAGGAACTTTTGTCAAGGTAGGCGAGAAGCTTGGTGAAGAGGCTGCCACTCTCCGTCTGAAATAAGAGCCAATGAAATACCGTGGTTAAATAGACTGGTTCTTATATGATGCTTTTCTACTCTAACTGCGCACTCAAAGCGCTTTATACAACTTGCCTCACTCACCCATTCACTTTCTTTTTTCCTATGTAAGTCCTTCTATCTAACATTCTTACGTACTCATAGGTTAATCAGAGAGCAACTTGGGGTTAGTATCTTGCCCAAGGATATTTGGCCCGCTGACTGGAGCAGACAGATCAAACCACCAACCCTTACAATTAGTGGGTGATCTGCTCTACCACCTGACCTACACACAGCCACCCCAAAACTAGGTTTCCGTGTAGCAGGAACAAGTTTCTCCCCCAACTGTAATAAAGTGACTCTGGTGAGATTTGAACCCACAATCTTTGAATTTCATCTGACACAAACCAATAGCAATCCAATGTGCTATCCATTGCACCACAGAGCCTGACAGTAGGTGATCCAACTCTTACACAGAACTTAATTTATTTCAGACACCTAATTAAAAAAAATACAAACCTGACTAATGAGCTCAATTTTAAGCTTAAGACACTTAAGACATAGTGTCTCTAAAAGAACATGAGGCAACGTCCGTAGCAACCGTATCAAAACGGAAAGAATCCGTGTGGTGCTTTTTCTAGTTAAATTGCACTGCTCCCAACCAGTGCAATGATTTGCAAATCCCATAAACTTATGTTTTATTCACAGTGGAACACAGAAAATAAATCCAATCAAATGTGAGAAAGTTAACAATTTTAAGAAAAAACATCTGATCGTTTTAAATTTGACGGCAGCAGCATGTCTCAAAAAAGTAAGAACAGTGCCATGTTTACAATGTGCAGCATCCATTCTTCTTTTAAAAACAGTCCATACACATCTAGGAAATGAGGAGACCAGCTGTAGGACTTCTGGGAGAGGTATATTATCCAATTCTTGTGTGATATAATATTCTAGCTGCTCAGCAGTCTAGGGTACTCTTTTTCATATTTTCATTTCATTAAAATTGCTTTCAGTTGCTGAAAGATCTGGACTTAGTGGCAGGCTAGCTCTGCACCTGGACTCTTCTAAAACTGTACGAAGCCATGGTGTGATAATAATAGATGAAGAATGTGATTTATCACAGTCTTGCTGAAATATGCAAGACCTTCCCTGAAATATGTGTCATCTGGATGGGAGCATTTGTTGCTCTAAAACCCACGTATACCTTTTAGCATTGAAGGTGCCTTTCCAGATGTGCAAGCTGCTAATTCCAATGGCTCGAATGCACCCCCAAACCATCAGAGATCCGGGCATGGATCCATCCTACCTTGTGCCAATAGTTCAGGCTGGTACTGGTGGTTTAATGCCGTGGGAGTTATTTTCTTGGCACATTTTTGATTATTTAGTATCCACTGAGCATTGTTTAGCCTACCTGATGGTTGCTTCCAGCAAGATAAGGTGCCATGTGACTAATCTCAAACATGAAAATCAGTTCACTGTACTCAGATGGCCTCTACAGTCACCAGATCACAACCTAATAGAGTACCTTTGGGATGTGGTGGAATGGGAAATTTGTCTGTAGCCAACAAATTTGCAGCAACTGTGTGCTGTTAGGCATACTTAATGAAGTGGCTGTTAAATGTCTAATGAAACAATATTGAATCAAGTTCTTTTTCTTTTAAACTGAACTTGTGGGAGTTTTCCTGTTGCTGACATTAGCGTGTTGGCGATCTGCAGCTACAGGCATGAGGAAATAATTGCCTTGAATCAAAGAACAGCCACCCTGTCAGACTTATGCTGAATAGGGTTTTAATATGCTATTATTCTTCTGGTCCTAGCTTCAGGGTAATTGCTCGTCTTGTCAAGAACTACATCTCACTGCAGCAGCAATGCCATGTGAGCTAAAAACATAGTTTGTTCTGTCTCTGAGCACTTTGAAATACAATCTTCTTTGCAACTTCAAATTGTTTTTTGGGACCAGCAAGATGCATCAGCCTGGAGGGAATTTTCAACGAGCAGAAACAAAATAAGAAATGAGTACAAGAAATAAGCACAGAGAAGACGTTGCTTCTATTCCGGCGTTGATTTCAGCAAATCTTATCATAAATATATTTTTCGCTACAAAACACAAATAAAAAGTAGTTGAAAATGACATATTACATTTTATTTGTAAAGTCAGATATATGGACAAATGAATAACAGTCCCACAGTCACGAAATCCCTTTCACTAAGCTGAATGGGTTTTTATCAAACACTGCAGCAATAGATAACTATTGCTCTAAAGGTAGTGCAGCATTTAGTTATGTGTCAGCATGTTATCTGACATAAAGCTGTGTGATAAACATCAGTCTTCTGGATTGGAAAGTTGTGTATTTGTTTGTGTTTATGGACACATAATGACATGATGTCAATGTGGAATTTTTGCATTCTGTAAAAATGAAAAATATTCATTCTTTCC
>NW_005187504.1:227652-240746 GCF_000239375.1 Pundamilia nyererei | reverse complement strand
TTATTCATAACCCGCGAGCGTTCTGATGTCCTTTGTGACAGGACTTTCTTGATTTGGTTGGTTCTCACGTCTGTCTGGAGGTGAAGAAAAAAACCTCTGTTTCATCAGAGATTGTAATCAGGTATGCATTGACTTTAAGATGTTCCTCTGTCATTAAAATCAAGGTTCTGTCAAAGTGCAAATGAAATTGGCTTTAAAGATCCTTTGTTGCCTCTATCAGGAGGAATTTTAAACAGAACAAACGCACATACTGACTGATGCCTTGCTGAGAGCTTATAATCGCCCCTCTATCTGGTCATAATTATTTTTATTATGTAGCTTAGTAGTTTAGTAGAGTCCAAGACAAATTTCCTCTTGGAAACAATTAAGTATCTATTGGTGATCTATCCGCTGAAATTTTAAAACTTTATAGCAGAATAACATTTGGATTTTTAGACACACATGTCTTTACTATACATGCTAGTATTTCAACCACTGCTTTGAATAAAAGAAATCCGTGAAATACACTAATGAGTTTACTTTTTTTTTTTTTACCCAGGTTTCAATTTACAGTATAAAGGACTGAATCAGTACAGCGTCGTTGTTACGAGTTCACCTTGTTTAGCCTTAATTAATTCCAACTCACTCATTTATCCACTGCTCTCCCGATTCCTTAAAAAATGCACATGTTCATATCAGTCCGATTTATTGTGGAAGATTTTCTTCATTATTTGAATAAATAAAAAAAGAATATTATTAGTGCATACTAGCAGTATAACAAATAAAACTTTGGGACTAAAACCTGATCCATTTTGTTTTTTGTTGTCGGCAGTTCATTCTCTCGCATGAATACTGAGTTCTAGATAAATTCTTTGGGCAGTGATTTCACCCTTGCAAAATTTCATCTCATTCCCTTGTTTAATAAATTACATAACTGCTTACAATGAGCCTTGGCTTTGACATTTAAGTCTTCCCTTTCTGCTACTCTGATTGCTTACCTTGTCCTGCACATTTTGCTCCTCTGTCTCTGTGTGACGCTCTGTTGGGAGAAAGAGAATAATCATATTGATACATTTGTGTTTCCATTCAAAGCGGGAGCAGAAAGACAGAAAAAGAGGTGGTTCATGTAAGAATTCATTCAGAGCTAAAAGCTGCCAAATTTCAAGGCCATTTCCTTAAATCAAATTCACCATTCTCTAATATTTTACTGATCTGAATTCAACCCTGTGTAAATTTATTTTTCACTGTTGCTGAAAAAACACTAGAAAATGTACATAAATAACATATCCACTGCTGTCTGACCACAGTTTTTAATCATTTAGTTATCTGTTGAGCACTTTTAGTGATTGTGTAAACATGCAAAGCCTGAGTGGCCTCAGTGGACAATAAACCATTAACACTGGCTGGGTTTATGTTCTGCATTGAGCACAGGATGCTTATTTATTTTCACATTGATTTTTATGTTGCACTCTTGTGGCAACTTGAGAGCTCCGTTTTTTTTTGTTTAATCCGGCCTACACAATTATGCATGTATTATAGACTTACTTTCCATCGCTTACTCAATACTTTAATTACGTAAAAACAAAATGAATCACTATAAAATTACCTTGAAGTGCTGCCAGTGCGACAGGAGTGCTCTCCTGAGGTTTCAGGGTAGGAGCATTCCCCAGCAACTCATCCCTAGGAACCTCCCCCGCCTCTTCCTCTTCTTCTGCTTCTTCTTCTCCATCACTCAGCTCTCCTTCCAGGTCTCTCGGTCCTGGTCCCCTCATTCGGCTCAGGCCTCTGTTTAGTCCCTTGTCCTGATCAACTACCTGTAGAGCCTCAGCTATCAGGCTCGACAGCTGGTCCAAATCCTGCGGTGTCAGCGTATCCATGTCCACATGCTGCCTGTCAACATTCTTCAAAACGTTCTCGATGAACCTCTCTGGAGGAGAGATGGAAGTAAAATAACAATGAAAGACAAAGAAATTATTATCGTTAAAGCAGACCAAATATTCTAACTCCACGCTCCATGTTTGCATTCTTGGACTTGTATGATTCATAGTTCAAAATAATATTTATTGATCTTGTGCAGGGTTTTGGTTAAGTCACTCAGTTTACCCTCTGTCAGAAACAAGCTGTTTTAACTGCCTTTCTACTAGCTTTAAGCCAGCTTCCTTCTGATTGGCTGCCCCTCGTGACCAGAAGGTTTGAACAGCAGGTGGGTGGGAGAGCTGTGTGCCTGTCATGACATCCTCAGTGTATAGATTGCTGGGATTGCATAGTGGCTGCATTATTTGAAATTCTGGACATGTTTATTATGATCGTGTATTTATAAGAGAAAACAAGAAAAAGCAGAATCAGTCCCCATTAAAACCAGTTATGTAGTTTAGATTAGAGGCAATAGTCTCACTTCTCATGTCTGCTGTCTCTCTTCTGATCTCAGCATTAAATATTTTTAGGTATCTTACTGTGACGATGTGAAAGCTGTGATTTGTAGCAATGGAGCTAAAGCTGTTTATGGAGCTCCTTTCAGGTTTACAGCGAGTTTCAGCTTGGTGTATAGCTGTCCACTTATTTACTATTTACTTGGCATCACATAGCAACCACAGCAGACAGTTGTTTTCATCAGAAAAGCCCTGTGTACCAGAACCAAACAGCAGGCAGGCATTTAGCTAGCTGGTGAGCACACAGTGGAGAATTTAGGAGACAGATATTTCCCTCAGGACTCAAAAAAGACACAGAGAATCGATACAAGAGTTATATTCATTAGGTGGACACTGGACTAAATTTAATGCTGTTCTGTTTGCTGGATGCTTATATGAGTTTGCTAAGTTAAAGTATGAGGGCCTGTCAGTGTGTGCAGGTTTTAATGCACAGATAAAAATGAAAGTTGAACATCTACAACTATCATAAGAACTGGGCGCAGTTTACCTTTGAGTTAACTTTGAAAGCCTTATAGCAATTATTTAATGGTCCTTGCTGTGAGCTAGTTTCCAAAGTCATGCAAATAATGCTCATCTTTATGGAAAAAGAGTACAATGTGGTTTTCACCACAAGCCCTGTGTGTTCAGTGTAGCCACAGAAGGAAAGAAATAATAATAACTTCCTTATAATGAAGACCCAGCCAGCGTCTGACAGCAGGCTGAGACAGAAACATGCTATCTGATTCTAAGTGTAACCACGCTGTGCTACAATTTCCTTATTTCTATTCATATTTGCTTTACTTTGAATGATTCTCTTAACTTCCTGCCACCACTTCTGGTATTCTGCATGGTTCAGTCCACTCAAAGAAAGCCATAACTCACAGGTTCTCCTTGTTGCTTGTAATAAAATTATGTAATATCTGGCAACACTGACAGTTCAACATGTGTGTGTTTACATGTTGTAAGAGATACGATTGAAAGTGAAAGACGTCCTGCCTGGAATTTTGCATCTCAAACACGCTGCAGACTCTATGATGAAATCCATCATGGGTAAAATACATACCATCAACAGAAGTGAGTGGGTCCTTGGGTAAGGCCCCCTGAGGCCTTCCCATGTTCACAAGTCTGGATTTCGAGGTCTCCTTTTTGAGCCCAGAATTCTCTATTCTGTTGCTGTAGAACGTTCTCAGGCGCTCGAATGGGCTCGCTCCCCCACTGTGAAGGGACGCATGCCCGGAGAGATACTGCCTCAGGGCGCCCAGGAGAAGGTCACCCTCAGCCTGCGTGGCGAGGAGCTGGTTGGCTGGTGGTCTCTGCTTTTGCACGGGTTGGAACGATGAAAGAGATGAGAAGCTGGAGGGAGGTGATTTCTGAGCTGAAATCTGGGGCTTGGAGCGATAAAGGTCTGCAGGGATGCCGGACTGGAAACGGTCATTCTGGAAAACACAAGCATACTGTACAAAGACACTGATGCTGAAGACACTTCCACCAGCTTTCCAATAGCAGAGCTTTTGCTCTATTTTCTGAGAAACAGCCACACTGTGGCTGAGGAGGAAGTGCGTGCCCCCAATACGGTCATTTCAAAACACGACTCAAGTCCCACCCACCTGCTGTTTGTGAGGGGCACCCAATCAGGAGAAAGCTGCCTAAAAGGGGAGTGGAATTAAAGGAAAACTACCTCAAATGTTTTGTTTGACACAATGGATGAACTGAGAGGCTATGAAATGTGAATCATCCAAACTCCATTAACTATAGAGAGCTTAAGTAAAAGCCTGAAAATTCCCGACCATATGTTGTAATGTCTCAGAGCAAATAATTAGACCTCGAAATAAACAGACCGCAAGGGACAAAGTATAACTGCAAAGTAAAGCATGAAGTAAATTATAATTACTTTGCATTGCTTGAGCATTCCTGCTGCCTAGAACTTTAAGATGCCAACCATCTCACTCACCAGCCCCTTCATTCCCAGTCATCCCTCTGTCCGATGTTTAATGATGACAAAAAACTTGCTGCGACAGAAAAAAAATCTGACCAAAAAATACGAGTCATGCAGAATTACTATTTATGCAGATGCTGGATCCAAGAAAATGTCCCACCTGCTCGTCACACGTTTAAGGCTGAGACAACGTCCTAAAATAATGGGACCAACTGTGTGTGACAAGAATGCAAACCATCCTGACGCCAAAGTACAAAACACAAGCACCCTGCCTTTTTTCTTTCGACACACTTTGGCTTTTCTTTCTTTATAACACCACCAATCCAGTAACCTTCGTGTTAGCGTAGCCAATTTACTTCTAGGCAAAATGTATGCAAAATTAAATAGATGTGCATTTGCTGAAAACGTCTAAATGTAACGTTTCTTGTTTTTGTTCTTCCACTAGATTTAGAGAGAGTATCCGGATGCATGAAGAAGCACTTTGCTTTATTATTAAAGGCTTCATTTGAACAAAAATGATTATTGAGATGAAAAAGCCCATTTTGGGGAAAAAAAGTTATTAATCCATTTATGCAATCATATTAACAGATCCATCAGCTACAACAAAAGCAAATTGTCACTGCCGGCTCCATTAACGCCCACCTAAGAGCACAGAAATGGCACAAGCCTGAGTAACGGCAAAATTATCATAACAATACAGACATAAGCCGTTCCTCACAGTTGTCATACTTCTTTATGATTTGTGTGTGCGAGGCCCCCTCTGGTATTTGTTGCTGGCAGTATCTTTATTCATTTACATCCCTCAGTTGGTGATGTTTATGCCACTCGTACCCGAAGGGCCCCTTCAACCCTCCAGCTCCTTTTGGCTGCCACCAAACAGGTGAACCTGGATAGAAAAGGCCACGAGCCTGCGAGCGATGCCTGCAGGCTCCACGCAGTCGTACTCGCTTGGTCCTCAGTACAATTCCCCAGCTGGAAAGAGGCCTCTGCAGGCACAGCAGAGGGACGCAGTCGCGCCTTGAGTTATTAATTAGAGCGGTGAACTCCTGAACTCTCGGCTGGTATTATTTCCCTCATAACGGTCAAGCTGGGAGAAGTCATCAGTTAGGACAGAGAAGCAAGAAAGAAGCGACAGCGAAGGATGACAGCGGACCGCCTGCTGTGAAGGTGTGCGCGTTTGTGTCCTTTCAGCGTGTTGTGCGAGCGTGCACTGTATGTGTGCACGCTTTCTTTTCAAACTGAGCCAGGTGGCCTCGAATGGAGGTCGAGGCTAAATGCAGTCATTGGGATAAAAACAAATTCCTCACATATTCTCCGTTTTTCAAATGTGAGAACAGGACCAGCGGGAGCTGAGGTTTATGTGGCACTTCAGCGATATTCTGTCATTTGCGCTTCATTACTTTTGGGCTTTTTTGAATCCTTTCAATTAGCACACTGATAATTGATGTATAGAGGTGAATTAACAGTTCCATGTTTTCACGCTTGGAATCTACAAGAGGAACTTTGCATGATTCACAGTATACTGGGCCTTGGTGCAACTCAGATCATTCACTGTCAAACAGACCCCAACTTAAACCGACCTTTTCTTTCTGATTAGCTATTTCTCATGAACAAAAGTAAAGCAGGTGGGTGGTGCTTTTAAGTTTAGTTTGAAGATCTTTGCCTTCATTGTTTGTAACTTTACCCATGTTTAATTAAAGCTCCCACCTTTGAAGAAGATAATATGTAACAGAAAATAATAAAAAGCATAATAGTTTCTGTTTACTTGCTTGAGGCAAAGAAATTCCAACAAATGGCAAGAAAATCATGAACAGGAACAACCAAGTCCCAGAAGCCAAACAGAGTAAATGTTTACCTTGCTTGGTGCGCTCAAGCTGGAAGTAGATGTCTTGGGAAGGAGGCCAAGGCGCTGCAGGTACATCTGGAGATTTTTGCTGAGTTCTACCTCTACCGGTTTCACCCTTTGGTCCACTGGGTCCATTGCTTGAGCTACTGGCCTGTGGGAGTAGAGAAAAAGATGAACAAAATGCAGAAATTAGTCACTTCAGAGTAGCACAGTCAGATAACTTCATTGCAAAGACGTGCAAATGAATTGTTTTTCCTCCAAATGGAATTATTAACATGATGCCATTCTAAAATTTTCATATATCATATATTAGTATTAGAAAAAAGGCAAAAAAAAAGGTCACAAAGTAAAATAAAAAGTAAGAAATTAAAATACTGGCAGCAGCCAGTGCTACCCTTCAGCCTCCTACAGCAGTAGATACACCTGTGGTATAAATTTTAAAATCCTAGGTGACAGAAAACTTCACCTCACTGATATTTGAACTCGTTGAAGATTTTTAGTAGACACACCAATTGTATCCATTTGAAAGTCCTAAGTGTTATCTTTCTCGAGTTATTGTTTTCACAAGATTTTCAGACAACTTGACCTTGAGGTCAAGGTCACCGGGATTCTGACTTGTCCAAAATGTTTAGTAGATGCACCTATGCTATCAAGCCCTATGCCGTCTCATTTTCGAGGCATTGTGTTCACAAAGTTTATTGTCCACGCTGCCGGCCTGCCAAGTGGGGTGACGACAAAACTACATGAAAATTATTAGGAGTAAGATAAAACAGAAGTGCAAATCTACATGTCCTTTGGTCACAAAACTATTTGAGCTAAATAAACATCTGACCTGCTCTCAGTGGTGTAGAACGACCCAGTCTGCTGTGGTCTGTAGGGAATCCTTCTCAGTTTGGATAACTCCTTGGACAGAACCTGCTGGGTGGTATCATCTTCCCAGGTCAAACCTACAGAAAGAAACAAGGGGACCCTTTAGAACTAGAAAGACAGGAATACATACGTTAACAGGACACAAGCAGGAAGTCCAGTATTGCCCAGGTGCATATCTACTGTGCACCTGTAAGCCTCGAATGAAAAGAAATTCTGAATTAAAACTGCACTGAAGTACAGAAAAAGTGGGTTGTATGCATGAGCAAAGTCTAGCCGACACGTGGTGAGTATGGGATAGAAAGACGGAGAAGAAATTGCTAAGCATGCAGTAATTTCCCTAAACTCATTAGGTCACTCATTAGCAGAGGAGACGAGGAAACAGCGGGTCGTCCTTGGAGACTCCGGCGAGAGACTGTTTCAGTGACTAAGCAGAAACCGTCTCTCCTCTCGCTCTCCTGCTGCACTTCAGTTGTACAACATGATGAGCTACTTGGGAATTTCTTTTACACATCTTTACTTAAACAAACGATTAAATATTTACACCACTGCCATGATGAAAAAGTGAGGTCAGGGGTTAAACCCAGAATGTGTACATCCTACAGTGAGATCAATGGCCACGTAAAAACAGTAAATAAAGAACAGTGAACCAAATAAGCCAATAAATACTATTAGTAAGATGTTTGTTACGTGCCAAGAGATGCGGCTTTGCTTTTGTGTTCTTTTTATGTTTCAGGTGTCAAGCCTCCACCTATTAGCCAGGTCAAAGTTGATTGGCATGTGTTTATTGGCTGGTCTGGGCACAGTTGGCCAATCACTCTCTGGGGATCACTATAAATGAGCAGCTCCCTGGCCAGCTGGTGGCTGCTATGGCAAACATTTGTGAAAAGGCTTCTTTGTATTATGTGTGGTGGGAGGCTGGACAGGTAAGCTGGGGTACCCTATACACTGGCTGCAGTTTAAACTGTTAGACACACTAAGTTATGCGGTTGATGCCACTTTTGTATGTTTTCACTGATCTTTTGTCGAGTAGCTAGGTTGGCCTTTTGTTTTGCATTTTTGTTTTAGTTAGGCCCTGGAAGCTATCGACCTCTTTTTGTTTTATTAATTTCTTTGATTTGGCTCAACCGCCCAGTCCTCCTCCCCCACCTTTTTCTTTGTTAAGTTTGACTATCAAGGCAAGCAACCAATAAATCCTGCCTGATTCTTAACTGTCCTGTTGTCCTCCTCCTTCATTGATTGTAGTTGTCCGGTGTTGGTGTCTCCTTCCTACCTTTGCCTCCACCATGGTGGGGGGGATGTAACATGTTATTTAGCTTAAAAAGAAGTTTTAAAACCTTAAATTTGAAATGACTAAAACCAGAAGTCTGAGCATATTTGTACTGAGAAAGGTCAAGACACAAGTCCTAATAACGATGCATACAGGACATTTTAAAAAAGGAAAAAACAAACCTGGTGGCTCGTTTGCTTAGACTATTGCTTCATTGCAAATAGAAATTCAAGACACAAATATTCATTTATAACATTTTTTGTAAGCAAGCATTTATTACCCAAATTTCACACCAAATTTTGAGTAATACCATCTCTGCAATAACGTCCTAATGAGGGAAAATTATTCTGATTCATTTGATTTGATTTGGACATGCTTTTTCCCATGAAACTTTTTAAAACATAAACAAGTTTTGCTCGTCTTTTTCTGACCGCTCATAAACTGCAGTGTGGTTTTATCTATTCTGTGTACTTCTATCCAAAACTTACCCAGGCCATCTGTGAAAGAAGCCATTGTTTCAGACATCAAAGATGATCACAACACGCAAAACATTATAACTAAAAGCATACATAACATTTATAATATTCATGTAGTTTCAGTTAGTTTCCAGAGTGTATTTTCTTGTTTCTGTTTAGTTTTTGTTGTTTGAAAATGTTTAATTTTGGTTTACATTTATTAGCTTAAGTGTTTTTTTTAGTGTTTTTAATTATTACTCTATAGAGCGCACGTGTCAGAGGCAAGCTTTACAGAAGTGAGCACAGGTGTTGGAATGAAAACACGCAGACTTTAGAAAGCAGCTGACTCATAGTCATGTTATATTATTAGATTACATCATTATACGGCACCTGAAGGTTTCTTAATGTTTGTTTTAGTATAAGCAAACCACAAATGTGATGAATAAGGTGGGGCGAAGCTCTAAAGAGAGCTATTTTACAGAATTTATGCACATGTATATTTATGCACAATGAAAGAAATTTCAATATTTCTTTCACTGAGATGAAAGAAATATTATTGGAATTTTCATTAAGTGAAAATTTCACTAAGTGTTTCAGTGAATCTCCTGACCACCTAGTTGTTTTTTTTACATCTCTGATATTTGATTGTGTATCAGCTGTCCTTATTTGGTATTTATGCATAAGCTATTTGTATCTGCTGTTTAAACAAGTGTTCAAGAGCAAGAACAAATGAGTAGTTTGGACGTTTGTGTCTATTTTCCTCTAGGTAATGATTTTATTACCTAGTTGTCAAGCTGCCACTGCAGCAATGTCAGCCAGACATTCTTGTGGATTTACTGGGCATGTCAAAAAAAAAGTGTTGCATTTCAGCAAGTGTACAAAAGGACAAGGCTGATGAGCTGCTTGGGCATTCACGTCTGTTTCTTATACTTAACATGCATTCAAACACAGTTTTTTGGCAACTGAACAGAGGAGCAGGCGCCAACGCCAGATGGGGTAGCGGAACGAAATGTTACCGGAAATATGGCCGCGCTGCGCAAAGCACAACACGAACGGAGGCATTTGGCAGATGAGCGATGACGTTGCTGAAAGATTCAAGTAATGCAGACTGTAGCTCCAGCTGTGATGCCACAAGATGTGGGTCCACCACGGAGGACGTGCACTTGAAATGAGAAGGGAAATATCATCCCTGTCAGCTTCACACGCAAAAAAGTGATAGCACATTTTGAGCTGAGGGAACTGAAAACTGGGGAAAATATTGATAGATAACCAAAAAACATGAAGCATGATGGCAAAGAGCAGCCTTAAATCCTGACAGCAACAACCTCATTGGCAATGAGGACCATGGAGAAGTCCGACTACATGAAGTCAAAGTCAGCAGGGACGCAGCCAAACAGATTAGACGTGCATCAGCTGTTTCAAACCAAGTTGAACTAAAAGTTAAAAGCTACCATCTTACTGCCAAAAAAACACCTGTTGTAGAGACATAATATCAGCGTTTTACTGTTTTAATATAGGATTCCTGTCCTGAATGATTAATGCTACATACCATTGCCTCCATCTGAATATGTGACATGCAAAACAGCCGTAAGTGTGAATAAGCCCCAAACTTCAGTAACAACATTAATGTTTCATAACTTACAGATATTTAGACATAGATAAAGGCAGTCTTTCAAAAGAGGCATTTCAATCATTCACGTGAATGAGAACCAGACGAAAAGGATTACAAGGTTATACAATCCGACAGCAGGAATATGAATTACCACACGGGTTTAGAGAGTTTTGAAACTATGATAACAGAATGCAAAATGAACATTAGAAGAGAAGACCTGAATGTAAAAGGTGTAGAAAAGGTTGCCCGGAGCAACACGTTTTGAAATGAGGATGCTTTTGCTCAAAATTAAGTCTTTCCCGAGGTTTAAAAAAGCCGGAGTCGAGAGTAAACAGGAACGAGGCTGGAGACAAAAGATGGAGGTGATGAGTTCTGAGAAGAGTCACACTCTCTCTCTTTTAGCTCTGTTTAAAGTTTCCACCAACTCCCAAGTGATGTTAATAACCACTTTTCACCAGCTCGTGTCTGCCTGTAGCCGTCTGTTGAGCAGGGAGTGCATGATGGTGTTTTAGAGGTGATTCTCTTTCGCTTTGTCATTTCTCACAGTGAGCTATCACCAATGGTTAAGAGTTGCTTTAAATCCCCAACAAATCTCAGCAAAAGAACATCATCATCATCATCATCATCATCAGACCCACTGAAGAGCAAACTTGTGTCGCAGCCTAATTCTTACTGAGAAAACCCAATTTGTGAAAACAAGACAGCCTCCAGAGCAACAGAAAAAATTCGGCGTAACATTAAAATGAAGGAAGAAACAAGATAAAAACATTTAGCCTCCTTTCATATTTAACACACTGGGAAAAAACCACGAAAATTCTGAAAATGTTCAGTAGAAATTATCTTTTTTTAACTGTTATTTTTACTTAAAATGACCATTCCTAAGATTTTAGCTCTATAAGACGCACTGCAGAACAATCAGCATTTTGTGAAACTGGAAAGCGCTGCCAGCAATAATCTCATTGCTGCCAAGATCTCATACCATTTCTAGTTAACCAACAACAGCACCATTTTTTTCCAACTGAATTTACACTTCTGCCTGTATCATTTGCGAATCCAATTAAACGAGCTCAACTCATTTCAGAGCATCTCAGCACCGAGAAACCTCCTTTAGACCCCCGCAAAATGAATTACAATCCCAACTGCCACGAATCAGGCACAAGCCTCTCTTTAACAGCTGCACAGCGTGTCAGGCCAGCTTTCGCCATCAAAGAGACATAAAACCGAGCCTTTAATGGCAGCCACGGTGGCAGAGAAAACGGGCGTTAGCGGCGGGTGAACAGACGGCATCTGACACGACAGGTTAATAAACGTTGGAGCCCCTGCCAGGATATTCAGAGTGACTCCGCGCATCTCACAGACTTAACCGACCACAGAAAAGCGGGCAGGAGGTTGTCGGCCAGCTGAAGTATGAGGTGAAGGTCTATCGGAGTTTGAAGCTTTCACAACTAAATAAATGAGACTGTGGTCCTGAAAGAAATTGGACTGAATTTAAAATGCGATGATGTACCTGTAAGGACTCATGGACTATGGAAAGTTTAAGGACATAGGTTGTTACATTGTAACAGGTTGTTAGATTGTAAAGCCCCTTAAGGCAATTTTGTAATAAAAAAAAACTTTGTGATTACAGTTATTTAAATAAAAAGTCTTTGGAAAATGAAATGCATGTAGCTTGAGGAGGTTAGAGGTCAGAAAAAGACGTTTTGGAAATGCTCCAGTTCAGTTTGCATTTTCTCAACAATTTTGTATTGCACGTCTTCCACAGTTGCTAAATGATGCCCGCCTGCTCCACAAATACCATCGGCCATATTCACTAAGAGTCACGCTAATTACAACCATGGGCAAAAACACTGCAGCCTTCCACCAGTTTAGAACTTGATTTATCAGCCGCATTTATGCAAATTTAATTTCCACAACCTGAAGTCCAATTACAATCACTGCGGTCCTACAAAACAGCAGACAGCAAGGTGAGAAACTTTTTGGATCACCGGGTAAAAAAGTCATGACACGTCTTTGCCAACAAATCCCAAACACTCTGAAAATAGAAGCGATGTAGAATGCTGACAATTTTCAACCGTGTGTATATATTTTTTGTAAATTACTAAAGAATCAAAGAATCACACTTTAGTCTCAGATTCAGAAGATCTTTGATTATCCCTGAAGGCATACTGTTTATGTGACAGATGCTTAAATGAACGAATGCTGTAGAACTAAATAGGATAAAACACAGCAAAAACACAAGAAAGCGGTGGGATACAAAATTGTGAATCACAACGTTTTTGATTTTTCCAAGTGAAAATGTTCAGTTTTTTAGCAACATGAGCAAAAGATCCCACGGGGAAAAGAGGAAGGGAACTCGTGGCATGACTTACAGTGAATATGGAGCTGGAGAACATAAGGAGTCATGGGACAACTAATAATAATGATAATAATAATGATAAAGGCAAGAGTTATCTACTGTTAAGTCTCTCAAAGGTGGTGCGGGGAGGTTAGTGTGTTTTTGATGTCGTGTGCGAACTAAAGAGGACCATCGTTGCTGTGGGCGAACAGCAGCTGTGACCCTGACGAGGTGGCTTTTCAAATGACTTCACATCTGCAGGGCCTTTAGTGAGCAGTGCGAGTGGGAAGAGGGTCTGTGTGTGTGTGTGTGTGTGTGTGTGTGTGTGTGTGTGTGTGTGTGTGTGTGTGTGTGTGTGTGTGTGTGTGTGTGTGTGTGTGTGTGTG
>NW_005187504.1:200463-227632 GCF_000239375.1 Pundamilia nyererei | reverse complement strand
GTGTGTGTGTGTGTGTGTGTGTGTGTGTGTGTGTGTGTGTGTGTGTGTGTGTGTGTGTGTGTGTGTGTGTGTGTGGGTGGTTAAAGGGGGAGAAACAGAATTGCAGCAACAACTTTGTGAAACACGAGATTCAAACCGTTCACAAAGAAAGAGAGAGGCAAATGTACTGTGTGCTAAAGGTTAAATCTCGTCTGATTTTTGTAGTTTCGATATTACCCCTGTTGATAATAATAACGCTGTTACTAAATGGGCGTACAGTGACATTAACTACACTCAGAAAACACAGACAGGCTCTACAGTGACAGACTTATAGAGTTTATGAGGATGTGCGTAAATGGACTGGTATTTGTATAGTGCCTTTTGACTCAATTTGAGCACTCACAGCACTTTTTTTTTACTACACACACATTCATACAGCACTTTTATCTTTGCTCAAGCGCTTTTTTATCTGACGTTCATTCACATCAGGGGCAACTCTTGGTTCAGTGTGTCGCCTAGAGCTCTGTGGTCAGTCCAACGTCTGTGGGATGGTGGCGAACCTGTTTGTTCTCTCACAGGGTTGGACCTATAGGTTAACTAGGTGGGAAAAAAACTAGTTGTTTGACTTAAACATCTGGGTTGGTTATGGATGAGCTCATAACATTATCCATTTATTAAACGAGTTCTTTATAAAACAAAATTGACATCTTTTTTATGTCTCTCTTTGACTTCCGTTTAATAGCCACCCAAAAATGTTGTGTCATTAGTGAGAGCTGCAAATTAGCTTGCGTTACTCAATTATAGAACAATAACTAACGTAAATAATTAACCAAAAATAATCAGAAGAGCCTGTGAGAAGAGCCCACAGTAAGGTGTGGAATGAAGCCTGACTGTAAAAATTGGCCAATTCCATTTTTGGCCTTTTATGTGCACTTCTATCATCGGCGGTTCCACCAAATGTCATAAAGTTTGGTGTCACATTTGACCAGGCTCTTAGTTTCAATAATTATATTGATAATCTTTATATTTCATCTATGAAGTATTGACCCCATCAGTGGAATGGTGTCCAAATCAGAATAAGAAACGATTAAGTCATCTTACAAAACGGTCCAAAATCCAGCTGCTGCACTTCATAGGTCTTCTAAGTGTTTCATGTGTTTTGTCATCTTTGCACCTGCTTTAGTTTAAGATCTTGCTGATCACTTTCAGAGCTCTGTACAGTAAAATGCCTGTTCACATTAGCAAGCTCTTGCTTCTGCTCTATAATATGCAGGTCACTGAGGGCTTCAGACTTCAGACCAAATCTTGTTGTTCTACACTGAAAACCAAAGGAGACTATCCATTGATATGCAAGATTGTGGCTCCTAAAAGATGGAATGCATGAGCATTACATTTGAGATCTGATGAAATTACTGAAATGTTTATTGAAGCATTTAATGGATACTGTTATGTCTTAATATTTGTATTTTATATTTGTTGATTGTGGCTGTGGGGCACTTTGTGATCCTTATGTAGAAAGGTGCTGTATAAATACATTTTACTTACTTACTATTTTTAATATGGTTCCTGTGCACTCTTTTATAAATGAGGCTGCTCGTCACTCCCTGCTGGAAAGCACCAAGCTCGGCGCAGCAGTGACTGACGACTGATCATTATGTGTTTGCCCTGCAAACAGATTAAAAAGCGGCAGGTGTATGCCATAATGGAGACATGTGCATATTAATTTGTACATCAGGTAAGATGTTAAGAGTGAAATCATCTGGGTGAAAAGCTTCCTGCATGTTGGATCAGCTGACTGATCTTGCCCTCAGCTTCACAGTTTCACTGTAAACCGGCTTCATGTGCTAACACAGTGTCATGCTATCATGGGACATGATGCACTGAGCTTATCCATCACCTGCTTCTCTTTGGAGCAGATCAACATTTTGAAGAAACAAACAATTTTTTTCCATGAAGCTGCAGCCAAAACACCATCAGCAGCTCAGCTTATTGGGAAAACTGGAAACAAGACTAGAGCTTCCCAGTGACTCTTGCGATGTGAAAACTCTAACAGAAATTCAATAAACATAAAGTATTTGCCTAAATGTCCAGATATCGGTCTGACTGTGGACTCTTCTTTCCTCGTGCGCTTTTGTGAATCAGGACATCAGTTCCCATATCCTAAAACAGAGCTGATGGGCATATGGGGGTAGGATCGTGTTTGTAACAGGGAAAGCAAAAGGACAGAGTAAACCGCGTTACCTTTTTAGTGGACTAGCCGAGCCTGAAATGCAGATGCTTTAGTGTCTTTAGAGTTTTGTCCTCCCTAATGGCTTCTGCAGACAGCTGGGCCCAAACATCTCATTTGCATAATTCATTTCACTTCAGAGCTCCTGACAAATGCCTCCAAACTTGTCGCCTCTGTGAAATCGGAATATTTCTCTAGCTCTCCCGCTGAGCCCCGATTCGGAGAATTAAACCAGAGGACTTTTTTTTCTTTTTTTGGAGAGGGGTGGGTAGAGGAAAGGGAGGAAATGCACTAAATCGAGCTCAAAAGAAGGATGGTGTAATAAAAACACGAGAGAAAAACTCCTCCCAAAACAAATGTACTTTTTTGAAATCATTCTCTTTTGAGTGGTCAAGCACAAAAGACTGGACTTTCTTTTTTTCCTGCATACATGAGGTCCTGTCATTCAGAGCAAAGCTGGATGATGAAAGGGGATGAAATCCAGCTCAGTGGGAGGTTACGCAGGTCTCTGCCTCCCTCTCGTGGTACAGCACACTAACAGCAGCTTAGTGCAGCAGGAAAGACGACAACTGATCCATCTGTTCATTTCTACACAGGCACAGCAAAGGCTGATTAAACCAAAAAGTCAAATAACAAATATTTACGCCATAATGCTCACTCGGGCCGTTCCTTCTTTCCTTTTTAGTTCATTCATTTGTGGGATAAACAGCTATATTGATGTATTACTGTAAGCATGGATGTCGTGGCATGCAACAGTGAACTCTGGCAGAAAGTAAACCACTTTATAACTAATTCAATTAATCTCCTCGGAACCGTGATCCATTCATTACAAACTCAGACAAACTGTGGTTTAAAGCCACAAAATTAGATTCTAAACTTTGACAGAAAATACAGAGTTTTGCGAACAAGAGTGGAATAAATTTAAGATCTAAATCTATAAGATATTTAACATATAATTAAAGGAAAATACATCACACAAATCTATATAGATATATATATATAACTTTGGATTATCCTGGTTGTATCATTCAAAGGCTTCAATAATTCCTTTATTGACTTTATTTGGCTTTTCTCAATCAACAAGTGCAAAACACAAACAAGTTCAAGTTCCTGAGAATAGTTTAGCTTTAATCTTTGGTCTCATTGTTCTTTGAACAACCAGGTAAAAAAGAAAAAAACATCTGTTTGACAACAGAGACAGAACGTTACATTTTTTCATCTCTGCCTTTTGTGATGAGAATGACATCAGAGTGTATTAGGATAATCAGGATAAGGCACAAGACCCATGGAACTGTTCTGTTTATTCACCATAAAAGCATGTCTCTGTCAATAATGAATATCCATTTGACTAACCTATACTGCAGACTGCAGTAATGTAAACTGCACTGAATTTCTGACATTTCTGCTTTAGAATCAACAGCAGACGCTAAAAAAAGCTATTAGCTTTAGCAGTAATTGCCAGTGTGACTGCGACAGCCACCTGTACAGACTCCAGCAGAAAATACAATTTAAACAACTGCAAGCTTGCTGACTGGCAGCTGACATTTGGGGCAGGCAGCACATAAACTACACAAAATTGACCTCACACAACTTAATATTGTCAAAGAATTGCCGACAGGATCAGTGCGATATGACTTGAGAAGAAAAGTCTGCACCCTGCTGGGATCTGATCTGCTGCTTCACATCAGAGCTTCTTTTCTGGATGAGATGGATCAGCTCAGTGAAGATCTTCTCACTGTGCTCCACTGTTTGATCAGCAGACTGATTGATGGCCTCCACCTCCTGTTGAAGCAGCTTCACATCTTTCTCTCTGTCCTGGATTCTCTGCTGGATGTTTTGTCGACTCACCTCCAGCTCTCTCTGCCTCTCAGTCCTTTCTGCTGCAGCTGTGTCTATTTTCCAGTGCAGACATCACAGACCACATCTTCAGGTCCAGCATAGCAGTGATCGGCAGGAGCAGCTTGGAGTCCAGTCTTCTTCAGCTCCTCCAGTAAGTCTGCTAACATGCTGTTTTCACCAGGACAGGCCTCGCTGTGAAGGTGCGTCTACAATGGCAGCAGCTCTCTTGTCTTTTCGTTTCTTTTTTCTTGTCTTTTCTTTAACCCAGAAGCTTTAAATGCAGTTCATGTAGTAGCTGTGTCAATAAGTAACAGTCACCAGAACCTCGAGCACATTCAGACTGATCAAAACAGTAGAATTTCCCATTAGTCCTTCTCACTACACCGCTTCTCCTCAATGGTGACAAATGTCTAAAAGCCTCACTTCACACTGTGTCTGTGCACAGTTTTAAACAACACTTACTTCTCTTTCTCTCTCTTTACTTGCTAATATGCTGTGAATGAGCCTTATGTTGACTACATCTGTGCAGGGCAGAAAACAAATAGCTTTGCAGTAAATCAGGAAGAAGAGGAATGAGTTAGCACTCATCATTACAGACTGAAAAACAGAACATGATTTGAGGGGATCCATTGTGAAAGTTTAGATGTTTTTTAATGCTGAGAAGCCAAAAAAAAAAGGAAATTAAGAGGCAAAAAAAATCCTCTCTGGATAAGAAAGGAAAAATAATGAGTTTTCATTTATTTCACTTAAAACATTTTAAACTTAAAATAACAGACATATTTATTTTATCACACTGCTTTATGCACACCAGAGTGTGCACATTTATAACATGCAAGTATCTCTGATTGGGTTTGAGTGAGTGAATGGAAACTAAAGTAGGAAAGTAGTAAATGTGTCGTACTGAACCATGCAGCTCTTTTTAGCACTCTCAGTGACAGCATTAGCTCAACTCCTTCAATCCCTAATCCTGCCTTTAAAATCCCCTAACCTGGGGAAGTAATTACAAATCAAGAAAACACATCTGCTTCACAGGCGTCAAGGTTATTTGGGTAAAATGCACATATTATTCCCACTGTATATTTATAAATACATACTGTGGATGCATGCATACAATCTTGATCTGACCGAGTGAAAAGACATTACAGTATTTGGGTGGAACAAGTCTTGTGTTCCTATATGACAAGTTTAAACACACTTATTCTACCTTGGTTTGGAAAATAATCTCAAATCAGTTTGCGATTATATCCTACAAAAGCCGCAGAGCTGAGTGTGCATATAATTTGCACATGACCATGATTATGAAGATTATGAACTTGAAGCTGACACGGCACGCCACTTTGTGCGTGTGCATGTTCTGTGCAAACGTACATACACATTTGGGCTGAGGAAAGCAGAACATGTGTGCACGTGTTTACCTCTGTTGGAAAGCTTCTCCAGCAGCATCCTGAAGCGCTGCACTACAGATGGGGAAACATCGTAGGTGTAAATCTCCTTCACCGGAACAGAGTGACACCTCCCAAACATGCCATCTGTCAACAAATAAACAGACACTTTCAGCAGAGATTATAACTCGTGTTTCTATTTTGCATTTCACAATTTCACACTGAAAGGCACACAGTTTCTTTCAAGGGGATCTATTCTGACTGCCCTTGTTTTAAATGATGTAAATATAGTTTTACAGTGGCGCATGTTATATTAAACATGGTCAAAGTTTCAGATATTGAGGTCAGCATAGGTGCAAGTAATTCATCACAGCCAAAAATTAATCATAAGAAAGCAACCATAAAGGTTGTGTCATACAGTAGGGATTGCATCCAAACTGTGAACCAAGCAAAGCTATTCCAGTTAAGTACAAAAATAAAAATACGAATGTACTAAAGTTCTTCTTTAAGACCTAAACGTTCAGAAAACCAGGAGTTTGGACCAATAAAAAATTGGCAGTTTGAGTAAAAACTAGCGAGGACTGTAAAACATAAAACATTTAAAGCAGCATATTTTGTTAGCAAACTGTTAAACTAAATCAAATTAAATGTTGTATTGGGAGGATTTGTTTGCCCTGAACTGACATTTAATGAACTCAGACATACAAGTTTCATGATTACCTAACAGCAAAACGCGAACCCCGGCCACCTCTTTTAATGGGTCTTTATATTTCAGCATGTGAGCGCCAACCTTAGGCTAACATTGCTGAAAGCAAAGTAAATCACTGTTGCCAATTTATTGTGAGGGTTAGGGCTGTGATAAAAGCAAAAGTTTTCCTACAATAAAATGAATATTTAAATCCAAGAAGAAGAATCAGAAAAGCTCATGTGCTCAAAAATATGCAACGAAACTGAACTGTGTCACTTTTCACAGAATCCTTGATACTGTGATTCTGTATCAGTGTCGCACAATTTTAGGAGTATTTTCCAAAACTCAAGCAAAACACTGAACAGACAACAAACAGACACTTTAATTTCACATGGAAGTTCATCTCCTTTATCCTTATCCTCTTTTATCCTTTTATTGCTAAACATGGATCCCAATGACATGTAGTGTGACTCTCACTCACTCATACTTCCTTCCAAAAAGCCACACAGTGGGTTGTGTTAATGTGAGCTGAAGGAAAAGGAAACCGTGGGTTGAGAAAGCGTCCAAAAGAGATGAGTCAAATTACAAAAATAAGCTGGACTATCTTCTAACACACAGCCTCTAATGTCGAATTATCAACCTCGAGCTAAAAGAGAAAAGGATCATATTCTTTGTGGCTCATCAGGTTTCACAAATGCAGGAATGTAGGAAATATAAAGTTATGACTGTATATAATATCTGCTTATGCAGATCTTTTCACTGTAGAGTAGTCTGGTCAACATTCGGTGTTGGTGTAGTAGTAGTGGCACTTATAATGGTAATCGAGTGAAAATAAAGCTCTAAGCAGCAGAAATCACTACAAGAACATTTAAACATGCTGCTTTACAGTTCAATATCCTCCTGAAAAATGTCCAACAACACACTGTTTCAGTAATATCAGTGACAGTCTAGATTAATAAGAAATCAGAAACAGAATCAGGATATTTTAATAATCCATAAGGAAATTATGTGGGTTAGAGTTGCTCCAAGACAATTACAGTAATAGACTGAACTAATTAAATAATACAATATATTACAAAGATTACAAAATACAAGAAATAGCTCTAATATGTGCAAATAGCTCAATTCTAAAATAGTATTAAATAAGTAAAATATATATGGTAAAATGTGTTTTTTATTATTATATTATACCCTATTATTATTTTAGTATTTTATGGCATATTCTGCACACATGAATCTGTTGTATTTAAACAAAACGTTTCTGGTTACCATGTTCAGTTCTGATTTTGTCTGAAGGTTAGAAGAGAGAGTTAACTGGTTAAACACTGTGACACGATGTAAAATGGAAACTTCACTATTTATTAAATTATTCTAGTTCTGGTTTGTAATTCTTGGGATTTCAGAGGTTGAGATATTTGTTAAACCTCAAAATGTTATTTTTGTTTTTTATGTCGCCTTTTGTTGTCACCGTCTGTCTGCACGTGTGATGGGTGAGGGATCTTCTATAAATACTCGCTTCTTCTCAGTCAAACTGGAAACGGGCATTTAACGGGCAGCTAAGGACAAGTGCTTGGGCTGCACTGCTGTAATTACTCACAAATGTCTCACTGGACGCCTGTTCTTTTTAAAAATCAGACTGAAGAGTGAGATGCAGTGTGAGAGAGTGAGAAGGCAAGAAAATAAAAGATATCTGGTGATATTATCGCTGCAAACTAATAAACGTCCTTAAGATTACACATGTTTCGGGCTCTTTGAAGCTACTTTGTTGCTGAATAAATTGTGTGGAAAATACTGATAAATCTTGCGATACTATAACAGTTTTGAGTAACTTGGGACATACCAACATTACACTAGCAAGTAGCGTGTCATTGTTGTTTACTTCTTTTTATATATTTTAAAGTTGTGTGACAGTATCACGACCAATATTAAAAAACAGGTATTTAAACACTGCGTGACAGAACTACCAAGGTACAGATGAGGCTTTTTGGATAAGTCAAGGATCATCTGCGATTTCTAGCTATGTTGAAGTGCCTTTGAACAACAACACAAACTCCAAGTAAGATTCGTGCAAAGATGAATAACTAGGCATGACTTTTTGAGGTCATAAATTCACATTTTTAGACTGCAGTTTTTATAATGGTTATTCTAGATGCTTCCGGAAAACTCTAACTACATTTAACAGATTGGAAAATGCTTGATCTTCTGTCTTTAAACATAGTGCCAGTACATTTGTTACAGGATGCAAGATCCAAACGCCAATACCACTTGTTCTGTATCCCGGTGACCATTTGTCAGTTTATTACAGAGTTACGTTAATTGACAGACAGTTTATTCAATTCACAAAGGATATACTGATCCAATATTTTCCTCCAAACAAACATTCCAATAAGTCGACTCAGTGTCTGCCAATAGCAATTTCCCTTTACAATACTTAATCTATATTTCTGAATACAATGCGTGTCTCCTTCAGTCCTCAGCATTGTAGGAGGACTGACGAGGCAATCTTGGAGCATTTTTCTTTCCAAAGCGATCCCGATGCCTGGAAGTAAAATGGAAACAGTGAGAACTAATTGAGGCTAAAGTGATACTGCTAGTATCCTTAAGCGTTTCAAACTTTAACTGTGACAAAGTGCAACAAAGACAAACAAGATCCTGAGTAAAGTACCGTGCCACAGGCCTTTTCTCTTGTTCAGCTTAGATCTTACAAAACGCCATTTCTCTTCATTTTCCAGAAGGAACATCTTGAATTATCCCTCATAATTATGCTCATGCATATCCAAGTCTCTGCAATTTATCCCAGTTCACTGCCAGAGGGCCATAATTCAGAGCCAGACATGTCTTCTTGTGATTTATAGTCGAGATTGGAGCATTGAGAGGATTCACCGGGCCATTCTCAGAAACAGAGGCTGTATCAAGACAAAGGAGGTCGACTGGCAGTGCTGACCAGCAGCCGCCACTTAAAAATAACCTTTGATGGATGGAAGTTATATAATGCTTGAGCTTAGCAATGCCTGCTCTAAGATTGACAAAAGATGTTGTCTTTGAATGTGTATGTGCTGTCAGCATGAAGTCTAATCTACATGTGTAGTACGCGGTGTTTTCATACTTGATTGTGACTGACAAAAGCTGCAGTCACAACTTTCTTCCAACTGAAATTAGATGCAGTGTTGTTGTGCATTTCTGGACTGCACCGTTGGGACACACTGGCGGAAAGCAGCAACCTCAGTCCTGCCTAATGAACTGGATTAAGACATCTTAATGGATCTGCTGCCTCTGGGGACCTGCACAAGTCCTTCCTTTGCAGACTGCACTTCACAAGATCAATGATATCTGGCATCACTTGCCAAGGATCTGGCTGCTTTTACTGGCTCAAGAAAAGTAAAGGGTTTTCCTAAATACATGTCATCAACTGACTTTAGCTCCCGTGGTTTCACCTCACTTTGCTTGGTTTGATCCATACTTTAATCCATCCATCTATCCAATTCTATTCATTTCAGTTCAGTTTTACTTATTTGGCCCCAAATCACATCAACAGTTGCCTCAAAGCACTTTATATTGTACTGTAAAGATCATAATACAGAGAAAACCTCAACAATCAGATGGACCCCTTATGGGAAAGCAGTTGGCGACAGAGGGAAGGAAAAACTCCCTTTTAATAGGAAGAAATGTCCGACAGAACCAGGCCTGACTTATGCGTATAAGACCCAAAGGTGTTCAGAAGAACACTGATTTATAGTATCAAAACCATAATGAAACTCTATATGAGCAACGTTATGTCAGTATTATTATATTCATCTGAGTGTGGGGGGGTAGTGCAGAAGGACGTGTACAAAAGTGACACTTTCCACAACAGCTGTCTTTGAAGGATCTGTAAAATCTACTGGCTACAAAAGATCTCTAATGAGTACCTGAACAAGAAGACCGGATGTCAGATCAGGAGGCCAAGATGGCTTGAAAGAATTCAAAAAGCTAGCCGAGAGGCCCAAGACCACCAGGCAGAGGACAGCGATGGCAGAGATGGAAAAAACTTTAATGGGGTGAACGAAGTGGTCAAACCCAAGACTTCGTCAAGTGAAGAAGACGTATATCTCCCACCAGGGATAGTATCCAGCAGCAGATTAAGCCAATGTAAGCATTCACTTAAGCCGACTAAACATTGTATGGGGGTGAAGACAGCAACTGCAGGAACTCTTCATTTGGCCACTAAATAATCCGTCAGTCACCAACATGGCAATTTGATGAGCACCACCCTGGTATATATAACAACAAGCCTAGAGACCAAATTATCCACAGATCAACCAACCCTGGTCCAGTTTGACCTATGAGATGGTCTCCAATTTTCAAACAAATATCACTTTGTCATTAGTTTGTTTACAAGGACGTGGCTTCAAAGCAGCTCTATTATAAGATGAAGGGAGTATAGTTGCAGAAATTTCCCTCAAAAGATTCTCAAGCTACACACGTTTGATCAATAACACCACCCACACTGGCCAATTAGTCAAATCAGACAGGCATAGAGCAAATAAGCCAGTGACGGTGGGGGCTGTGTGAAATCATTAAACAAATATGCTTCCAACTCCAGTGAAGTGTTGAGCGTTAACGCCGCATCCTGACCACAGCTCCCATTAATGAAGCACTTCCTGACAGCAAAAGCACCAAGAACTTTTCTTTTTCAGGGAGGTCTTGCTTTGATCTGACTTTGAACTTTTTTTTTTCCAGTGAAGCGACTTCATGAAGTGTCATGTATTGGCGGTAAAGGTTTTGATTTATACATGTTTTAAAAATGAAAGAAGATATGCTGAAAATCAACAATATGACCAGTGAGAAGCAAATTCAGATTTGAGTCAGATTCCAGACTGGGCGGGATGTCGACTGTTGAAATGGATGTTCGAGAAACAGTATGCAACAGGGCGCAGATGGGTAATGGGCCAGTAAAGCCCTGCTCCTCTCACGCCTGTTGCCATGGCAATCTCCACCGAGTGCTTTTTAGCTCCCTTGCAGCTAATCAAGGAGAAACAGGGTGGAGGGGGCGAAACAGAGCACCCTCCTTTGTCACAGGGCCTTCTGTGTGTTGTTGTTGTTCCGTCAAGAGCTGACATCGCCCATCTTGGCTGATACAAGGATATATATATATATATATATATGCTCTATATATATATATGACAATAATTCGTTTTGGGACAAACAACTTATTATTATTCTATTAATGAGCTTGAGGTTCTTTTTTTGCATATTTATGGAGCCCTCGTAAAACATGAAGAGTTGCTGTTTGGTGTTAAAGTGGAAAATAAATAAAATAAAAATAAATAAAGAGAATCTGGTGTGTGGGGCAGGTGGTGAGTGAAGATTGAGCTGTTCTTGCCAAAAATCTCCTGCCTTTTCAATTTGCTGTGTGAGAGCACATGAAGGCACATTTCATGTTGCTTGCGGAGAACGTTCTCCCTCAGGGACTGCCGAACTGTCCGAACTGCATACGGACAGGCTGACACTGGAAGGCAAAATCCAGTGACTGGTGATAATAAAATGACATGCCCCTGGCATGACGCACTGCCTTTGGACTTGGACACTGTGCCATTTGGTCACAGGACTGTAGCCAGGTCTCATTATTATTCTGTTGGACATTGTGACACAAAACTTGATGTTTGTCCTATGTACAAGTTTAAGATCCATAGTGAAATTGCTGATGTGCACCTGCGAGTAGTGAAAGCAGGACTTTCAGGGACCTATGAAAGCAGAGGTCCAGAGGTGCACGCCCTTGAAGGTTCACCTTGCTTTTTAGGGGTGAAGTCACGTAAATTTTCCTCAGGTAATTTGTTAAAGTGTCCTAACTTTTGTTTAGATGTTCACAAAAAGAACACTATATGGTTAAAGTAAACCAGTCTAGAAAAACACTTTGCCAGCACTCATATTTGCACTCTTGTACTTGTATAATCAGCTTTTGTGAAGACCCCCCTGGTCTTTTGACCTAAACTAAAAATCACAGGCTATTACCGTTTTTACACTCTTATTAGCAAAGCCACAACAGCACTCAGCCTGCAGTAAGCAGTTGAGAATAAGCTTTCTTATAGCTTAGTTAACCAATGTCAATTAAAGAGCGCCTGGAGGCCATACTCTCTGCTGGAAATCAGTATTTCTGTGCTGAGCAAGCTTCTTCAATGTGAGCTCTATTACAGCTCTGACAGTAAAGCCAAGGGACCCAATCAACACCTGGAGGGCAGCACAGACTCCATCACAGAGCGGGAGATGAAAGGCATGTTCCAACTGGACTATAAGCTTGGAAAAAACACCTTTTTCCTCACAGACGTCCACACGTTTGGTGAGAATTGTTTTTTCTCCTGGATTGCTGTCTGTCTTACGCTGATGTTCTAACACAGTCTGTACCGATGAACCCGATGGGAGCTGTATCCTGAGGAATACCTGTGTGTCGAATCCCGTTAACTTTGCGGTGCTAGGTGAAATTTGAATTTATAACACAGGACAAGCAGTTTGATGTGAGACAAAATCACCGATGTGAAGTTTACAGGATTATCTGCAATTGATTTTCACCTGTGTATTCAATCAGGTATGTTTCACTTTATGAATCACGTTGAGCAGCGTGGAGCCATTTTCATCAACATCTCATTAAATTTGCAACCTCCTAGTGAAGAAAGCAAAACATCTAAGGAGCCACACGTTGCTCTCAGAAGCTCAGTGATACACGACCTCAACAAAAAGAAAAGTCAATATTGGATTTAATAACAATTTAATAATTTCAGCACTTTGATGTTGTCGATGGACATAATATATTTATATCCTCAATATCTAAAATTCATATTGAGCTACAAAAAATGAAAAAGAAAAACAGACTGTAAAAGATTAAAATAGGATAGGATTAAAATGAAGCTAGTTTAATGGGTTTGTAGTTTTATTATTTACAGCACTTTTAACATGGAAAGCAAATGTCCTGCTTCGATTTTGTTTAGTTGTTTTACTGCAGTCGTACTCGTTACCACTTTTATATTGAAATACTTTTGTTGGAGCTCTGCAAGTTTTACAAATATGAACCCTCCAGGGTCTAAAATCCATCGGAGCCAAAACTGAGTCTTGAACCTGAATATTTTATTAGGCTGGTTGTGCATTTGGTCTGTTTTCTGAAAATGTTTTGGGGCCAAAGAGGTTTTACTTTTTCAAATACTGAAGAAAAACTTGGAAAAACTTCAGGTAGAGATTGTGAGTAGGCAGCTTCGTTTTAAGGAATGAATAATAAAATTAATTGATTAACAGCTGATGAAATGGGTTACCAGAATCACCATTTCCAATTCAGATCCAGTAAGGCTCTGATGAATAATAATTAAGTATTTAGCTTTTGGATAGTCAATGGACTAAATATCAAAAATATAAATTAATTAAAAATACAAGCTTTACATTATTACTTTATTAAAGTACTCACAGTTGCATCCTTACTTCAAAAACTGTTAGAAAACTGTAAGTTCAAGCAGCCATTCTTATCTCTATGGCCAGACTCAGATGCATGCTGGGGCTAAAAATGAACACCAGCAGAAGCTTCTACACTGCAAAAAATGTCTGTCTGTACAGATGGTTATGTATTAAATCGCTGCATCTGACTGAATTTAGACAGTTTACTGTATACGATACGTGAAGGCCTGTTTTCATAATATTACCACTTAATTCCTGATCACACCTCCAACGGGAGTAAATTAGACCCTCTTACTTAGACAACACTGTCTGATAACTCACAACTGTGTCAGTCTGTTGTTGTGACAGGGACTTTCTGCAGCGTAATAAAGCTGACCCCGGCGTTCAATGTTCTGGCTCTAAATGCGGCAATGCTGAAATGACAATCACAATGAAAATGTCAAGTCGGCGACCAAGCTGCGTCGTGCTGCTCAGTTTGCCCGCCCTTTTTCCTTTTATACCCGCTAATGTCAAGGTCACTTGCTTGAAAATAGCAAAAAGTCCACAGAGGTGGGTGGACTCCATCATCACTTCTTACTGAACTGTGGAGCATTGCGTCAATCCATGGAAACTGAACATGTAACAGCTGCCTTAAATGGCCTCTGTTAAATAAAACGTGTATGTTACATAAGAGTTCAAGCTCAACTCAGACAATGATTGTTGAAGAACGAACAGCAACCTTAGTCTTATAGACTAAAGTAGAGTGGTGGACACAATACATGTTTATAATTAAGCTAAACCTGCTTAGTTTGTGTCTGGTTAACTCAGATGTCGTACAAGAGGCAGCCATGACGATCAAATAATTCAGAAATTTACAGGAGGACTGTGTGAAGTCAAAGATGGTGGTGGTCCTGTTCCCCCAAAGAGCCAGCTGTCTCCTTCATAACAGCTAAAAATAGAAACATCTAAACCAGTAACTCTATTTTACTAACACATGTCCACAGCAGAGGTTCATGGCAGTTTTAGCTGTGTGGTGGCAGGCTTGTGTAATCATTGTTCCAGGTTATCGTAGTGAGCATGGACATAAGTGTACAGATTTTGCCTAACCATTCGCTGCTGCTAGTTCACCGTAGTGAGATCTAGCAGCAGTACATAATAGCATTTGTTCAGTCCCATATGGAAAAGATATATATAAATCTTATAAAGTTTGTATCTGTCTCGTGCGAAACTTGTATGAAAAGCATACAAGAGTGAAAACAGATATAAGATCCCTTGAAAAATCATATAAATGAAACGTGTGTGTTTTGGATACTTACTAAAACAATATATGAAAGTAATGAGAAAGTGGCCACTTTCATGAGTAAATCATATACGTTTTTACCATTTCTTTTCCATATGGGGTAATCGGTTGGGAATGTCTGTACTGTATATCGATTAGCTAATAAAGCCTTTGATAAACTTTTTGTGAGTATAACCTGCAGGAAAAGAGCTTAAACATTATTTTGGGGCAGTCAACAAACTATTTTAGTGTTTTTTCATTATCCATGACGATTAAAATTACAGCGTGCCGCTCTCCATGTTCATTTTGATGGGGTTTAGTTCTGCTATCCAAAAACAATAGCCTGGAGTTGCTGATATTTGGGCTGCTGAGTGACAAGTCTCCATCAAGACTTTCCTGCTGTGTGCTCACATGTTCTGCAGCAGGGGTGCTCTGGACTCCTCCAGTTCTAGTTTACAAAGGGTCCAATTCACCTTACTGGGTGACTTTGCAATGTATTAAAGTTACAGTGAAGGTGTTTATTATTATTATTACTTATTTAATCTAGCAAACATCTGGTTACCTCTTATTTTACATAATCTTTTTATAGTGTTCATCGACGAGCAGCTGTCACCTTTTTCCAGCATTCAAATTGTTCCCAGTGGTCAGGTAAAACGAACACCCTGCTTCCTGAGAGTATTGAGATATCATTTCAGCTAATACACTTTCTTTTTGATGCAGAAAAATGTAGTGAGGGAGACAATGTCCTCAGCTAAACAATATCAGGCTCAGTCAGTGTTTTTTTGTTTCTTGCCAAGAGAATATGGCCAGCTCAGGCAATCAGAGTTGCGGTGTGTCTTCATAGAGCCTGAGCTGCCAATCACCAACACAACAGGCTCGCATTGTCTACGGCAGCAGCTTGACAGCAGCTATTGAGGCAGGTCAGACACACTGTGCATGAGAACAATGGCTGGAGGTGCAGTCACCGTAGCTTCTCCCCCATGAGAGCCTCGCTTCACATGACTCAGCCACGAGGAGCTTTTCAGTCTCTTTCAAACTCAAAGTGTGGCCAAACTGACAAACAGCACCCCCACAGTGATGCTAGTAAATCATTTTAATGCCCAAGTTGATAGATGCGATGTGAACACGTAAATAAGGAGAAACACATCGTGTTAGTGTTGGGAAATGACCACTCAAAAGCTGGACACCTTTTCGTCTGGAGAAACGCAGCACAGTGAACACTAAACAACCATCTAAGTGAGAGCCGAGAGGCTCCTAAAGATCTATGAAAGAGGCAAAGCAATAAATCGTATTTACTACCCAAAGGCAGTGAGGCAAAAAAACCACACACTTCACAAAACTGTGTGCACCAGTGAAATGTGCAGAAGAGCTGAGATCCTTCTCCCCCTGTTTAGCTGCTGTCTGACCATAGTTACAGAGCCGTGATGAAAAAAGGTGCAACTTTGCTTCTTTTTACCATTTGAAACACTGAGACCATTATTGGATTGACCTGCTGAGAATGCTTTTTTTGCAAAATGTTGTCCTGGAGACACCTACTGTTACAAGAACAATAACAAAGGTGCTTTTGAGTGCTCTGGCAAGTGTTTTGTGTCGGATACGGAAAGATTTTTTCGCAGCTTTGCAAGAGTCCCAAACAGTCCCAAGACTCTGCAGGTCTGCAGCAGATGCTGTTGTTGTTTGACTCGTGAATATTAGCTCAACAGCCAATACTGCCAACTTATAAATGGTAAATGGATGTTTCATCCACCCAATTTTCACACAAAAGCGCCTTTTTTTTCTACATCTTAGTGCTTTCTATCTAACATTAACACTCTAATGATGAACACAGTATCTTGCCAAAGGACACTTGCAGACTGGAGCAGCCAGGAATTGAATCACCAAACCATCCAATTGTTAAATATCCTGCTCTACCTCCTGAACCATAGTCAACCCTTCTCATGTAGAGTCATGCTTCGCCATGTGAGCATCACATTTGAAAACACTTTACAGTCCAACACAGCTCCCTCAGACACCATGAGACCTCAGAGGAACAGTGCTCTGCTGGCTTATCATAATAGCAATAATAATGTATACTTTATTGATCCCCGTGGGGAAATTCCTCCCAGCCCACTGAAGGAACAGTGGGCTGGGAGGTCAGTTCCTTCATCATAATTACGCAAATTCTCACGATCAAAATACAAACAGTAATTATACAATTTTAAAAAATCTTGTCTATGGTCTTCAGTTTGTGATTCTAAAGCTGGTTAACAGAAAAACAGGAGAATGCAACTTCCCTGAAGGACGTGAACTGGACTTTGACTTTGACCCGATTTTCACCAAAATTAAATCACCTCGAGCTGTTTTCAGTTTCATCATTTTTTACTTTTAAATTTTAGATATCAACAAAACAAGAAAAATAACCTTTATCATATTCTATCTTCACGCACAAGACCCCACACCCACCACTCCCTCACCCTCTGCACTGAGCTCGAGCTCTACCATCTGTATCTACCATCCCATAAAAATTAAACATGATATCTTAAAAATGACCAACGTTATACTGCTGACAAACAGATAACTAAACCGATTACATACATAAATATGCTTAGGGGCTACCAAAGAATGGGACAAGCACTAAAGGGTCAGGGCCCATTCCCACGCCATACAAGACCCACTCATGAAGTGAAACAAATGTAAAGCTAAGCTGAAAATAAAGGCAAAATTTGTACTCTACTATTCAGGACACAAACATCTTTCAGTACAATAGTAAATTAGCTGTTAGTATCGTAATTTTGCCACGTAACCAAAAAAAAGGACATTTCTTTGTCTGAGTCAGAGAAAGTTGCCTACCAAGGACTGAAAACTACAAGAGTGGCGATTGAGGATTTAGCTGCAAGCCTGTTCTGATGTGCGTTCATCTGTTTTAGCTGGCACAGGCTCCAGCCAATATCTCCTTATCAGGCATGAAAACATACATATTTATCTAATAAAAAGGCAAAAAGAAATTGGGCACATAAGCCACCAACGTTACATCATTTTGACAAAGCAAGTCATCGGGTCAAAAAAAGCAAGGTTTCCTGCTTTAGATTGAATTAACCTTAAAATAGAAAAAGAAACATGATGCAGTTTATTTATTGTATACAGCCATCAACATGTTTTTACTTGTAAAGCTGCCATTTCCCTCCATCACTTCTTTGAGACCCAATTTACAAGTTGCAGATGACACATGACGGATGTTACTGGAGGCAGTCACAACAACACAGACGGAGAGCCCGCCTGAGCTCAGCTAAATATAAAATCCACCGTGGACATAATGATTTTCTCACCACAGGAGACACACGCTTTGTCTTTCACTCCCTCCTGTTTTGTCAGAATAAGATTACGGAGCGCATTTTTAAAAGGACAGGAAATGACCAAGCGAATAAATCTCACACACACACACACCCTGCCGGTCAGCTGGGCACGCACCTGTACCTCCTAACAGACCATTCACATGCTTAATGACATCATAACATATATTATTCCATTCTGTTATCTCTGCTGGCTCTGTCTGTGCCTTAAATCCTGCAGAGCTGTTGATAAGGGAAGCCTGTTCTGCACAGCTGATAGCTTCCCAGTAAACCGATGCATCCTGATGATCGCTGGTTACAGAAAACAAAAGGCTGGCCATAGAGATCTAGAATGAACTCTGCAGGGTAACGTGGTTATCTTCCCACCAGACCCAGTTAAGTATGAGATAAAAACGTTTCCAGGATTCAAAACGACATTTTCTGTGACCGGCTTTCAGGTTTAGGGCTTCTTTTTTTAAATTCTAGGTTGATTCTCAGCAGGGGTGTCTTTCCTCTCGTAGCCAGAGAGGCAGCAAGGGAAAGAGTAAGGCAGCTGTGACTGTGTGCAATTATAAAACACAACACTTGATTCTAAAGAGGGCAGCATGAATTTTCTAATAATGCACACATTGACACCGTGTTTGCATAATGTGAATAGTAAGCCAACATTTGAAAAGTTGTTATGGACAACAGTGTTGTTCAGGGGCCTTCTGACTACTACAAAGTCCAGGTGTTTTCTTAATCTGAGCACAAACTCCAGGTTTAAAAAGATAAATTACACACGTAAATACAGAAAACTGCATTTCCATCAACGGCCTCTTGATGCTGACCCCAGAAGTGAGTTAATCGTCACAAGTACTCATCTGAAAATACACAACTCCAAAGCAGAAATAAACATGTTTATCACCTGGAATAAAGACAATTGCTTGGTGTCTATTGCTAATTCCCTCCCAGGGAGTTGAATATGTATCTAACTCAATCATGTAATATCAGACATACTTTATATCTAAAATCATAACGCATAATTGAGTGATAAGTGGTGCAACAGAACACTTGTTCTCATTTCTCTCATATTAATCTGATATTTTGTTTTTCACCAGCTTAAATCTCATTTAATATCACGGTGACTCACAGATCAACATTTCTAACCAGCTAGCTAAAGGCTAATAAATTTTCAAGGGTTGAAAGTTCAAATGTTTCAGAGCATTTTGCAGAACAAAAAGACATCAAAAACACAATGGGTTTTTTCATAATCACTCACCAATTTAAAAAATGCCATTCAAAGAATATAGGTGTAATTTAGTTGATAGGAATAGCAAAATTTGCCATAGAGCTCTGAGTAGTGATCATAAAAGATGCATCAGAAATACTAATTTTTAAAGATTTTGGTGTTTAACAAGTTCAGTATACCCAGGGTATCTCTCTGTTATCTAGATTTACTTACCCTAACACTGGCTGTAAGGCTAAGCTTTACATGATGCTGATTACTATCTTGCTAAGCTAACTCAGCTAACTCAAGGTTTCTCCTCTACGTTCGCATGAAAAGAGTAGTGTTGGCAGCATCTGACCAATCACAAGTCTTGATATGTACAGTGGCAACAGAGTGGCGGATTTTTCAAAGGAAGATGAAGCTGTACTATTAAACTGTATATTAATTAAGTATTACTTAATTGTATTGTTATTATTACAAACAATCATGGAACAAAGTTGCATTTAAAAATCTATATTCAATACTGATGTTCAACAGGAAAAACAAAGACATTAGATTTGACACAGACATTTAACAGAATATTGATTTGTCAGTAACCAAGGATTTCTTATCTGCTGATTTCTAATCTGGAGATATGAAAAATCACTCTGGTTCGCAGCATAAGTTACCAAGGCGATCTCCACCACTTTTGTAGAACTGAAAATCCAGGCTTAACCCTGAAGTTAGCTGGATAAGATGAAACCTCTGGACATATTTTCTCTCCTCCCAAGCATCAGAAACCATCTGTAGTGCCTTTTCATGTATACTGCAATCGATATGTGTTTAGTAGTACTTAGATAAAGCTTGCTTACCGTTGACGCAGATCTCATACGGTGAACACAGCTCGTTCTCGAAAAGGCAACCTGTTAACAGAGAAAGATACAAACAACAACTACTTAGCAGGTTCACATGGAACTAGTTTACACAGATGTTTGCAATATTACCTCTTTTGGGTATTCTCAGTCGAATACTATTTTTCCACAAATTTCTTTCTCGAAACTTTTCATGCAAATCTACTTGCATGCAAATTCCAAAAGACAACATCTGTTTGAAACAGCTCTTTAATTCTGGCTTTACTGGAGTAACTGAGATATGTGCACCTCTCAATTACTGTTCTATTTTAAGACCGCAAAGTGAGAATAAGTGACTTATTAAGACGTCATCCCTTGGGGAGTTTTATATATTGCTACATTTGTCAGCCGTGGGCAGCAAAAGCCTGCAGTTATCCAGAGTTAACTCCGGGGCGAGGGGGGAACAGGATGATGCATCGAACCAGCTCCTTCACTGCTCCGCTGGGAGAGGAGAAGAGGCAGCTATATTTTATTCTATCCACTTGCAGGAGATCTGGCAGCATACAGGATACTGTTACACTTGATGTCTCTGTGCCTGCCCGTCTCTGTCCTGCAATCTTGAAATAGCTGTGTAACATAATGTTCTGCAAACACAAACAGGATTTACAGTATTATACATTAGCAGTGTTGATTAGTTGGGCAGCAGTTGGCTCGGTGCTCTCCACGGAGCTCAATATGAATGGAGCGAGATATTGCTTTAAGGTTTTTAATCAGTCTTCTCTGTCTGCAAACATCTGACTCAGATTCTGGTGATAAAAATATGAAAACTATCTGTGTGTATGTTGTTAAAAGAAACCTTAACCTAAAGCATCACAGAGGAAAAACAAAGTGCTGCAGAGGATTGAGTGGATCTGTTTAGTAGAAGCAGGTGTAAGCCATGTGCATTAAGTCTGCTTCCTGAAACGGCTTGACAATAAAAGCCTTCTACCGAGAAAACCTGAGAGTGTCTGATTGTTGCAAACAACAAAAGTCAGCGAGGTTAACCACACTGTAACTGTCCTCTACCCCCCACAGCTATAATAAATATTAGCACTACTCCTACTACATAGCACTGCACAAAACCGCAGCTCAGAAATCAGAAGTTAGACTACAGACCGTACTGCCCACGTTTCTCCAGATGATGACTTTTGGTTTTAAACTTGCACCTGCAATGTTGCTCTATTTTTTTGCAGGTGCAGCTTTGGAGCTCTGGAGCTTTGCTCCATCCACAGTGTCACACACAGATCGCGGGGCATTTGGTCACCTTTTCACGATTATGGTTCAACAAACCACAATTCCCCAAATTATTCCCAATGCATATACAAGAAGCGTTCGTTTTATATTAAGAATAGCCTAAAAAACGTAATTACAGATTTGACAAGAAGTGTGTGACTGTATATCTGTGTTCATTTACAACTCAGTTTTGCTATAAAAAGTAATAACTTTTTATCCAAAATGAACATTATACATTATAAAGGAACATTACAAAAGGAAAACACCCTTGAAAAGTTAGTGTAGATGTTGCACAATTTGTCCACCGGAGGGCGCTGTGCAATCTCCCTGTTGGCAAGACGTGTTTCAAATTTTACAAACAAGCAGCTGATGTGAGCAGAGTCAAGTAGAGCACAAACCAGTAATCCACCACTTATTATACCATTATAACAAGATTGTTCTTAAACAGACCTGTCATATCATCTTATTAAAGACTAATAAATAACTGCATATAATACATGCTTTGTGAATCTGATTTCTAAATCACCAAATATCAAAATCAGTCTAAAAGACCTTAAATTTGTCAGGCATATTTATGAGATAAAATCTATAGAGATTTTTCTACTGACAAATGTTCTCTAAACTAGCTAGCTCATAATTAAGCTAACATGATATTAAGTGCTATAAACACACTACATAACACATTTCAGTAGGTCAAACCAGAAAAACAAAGGTTCAAAAATCCCCTCGTGTTGACTTTTATTATTTCCAGTTGACTCATTTTCAAACAGAAGCAAACTTCTAAAATATTACATGAACTTGCACGACGTGGGACGCTAAACTTACTGTATTACTGTACTGTATCTGTCAAGTGGAAAATGGCATGTATCACTGCAATGTGCTGCATAAATGTGTGGGGAACATCTAAAAGCAGCATAAATACCAGAAGCCTAATTTTTCTGTGCCAAATGCTGCGTCATAACAAGACTGTAAATGTATGAAATATAACTTTTGTTAACAAAAATCTGTTTACATGCGAAAAGTTTACTTAGAGAAGAAATGCACAACAACTTATTTGCTGTTTTGAAGTGAAAATAAATCAAGGACCCTTTCGGAGTTCCAGCTCACTTCTTTTTACCCACGATGCAGTTTGTGTCTGATGGAGACATAACAGAGCAAAGCCATTTGCCATAAGCTTGAGTCTTGTTTTCCGGATATTTTTTATGTTTCTGTTTTTTTGTAATTAAAAGGAGAATCGCCCACAGCTGTATTTGTTTACATCTCTGCGGAAAAAAAGATGAATAAATCACAGCAGTTTCCAGCAGAGGAAACCTTGTTAAAAGCCAAGACATGTAAGACAGAAATGCTGTTTACAAAGAGCCCGAGTTTCATTACGGCAGCTTTGAGGCGTTCGTGCAGCATTTGGACCACTTTCTGCATAAAAAGCATAAAAAGAACAAAAAAATATGCAAGCAAGTAAATGGATACAAAGATGCTAACAAATAGCAGAGAATTACAATGTTGGAAAACCAAACGCTGTACAGATGAGCTTTTTCTGGGTTTTTGGTTGATTTTTGTGTCACTGTTTTTTTTGTGTGAGTGTGGGGGGGGTTGTCAGAGTAGATCTCACATGTTTAAAACTATGTGAACGCACCAAACCTCTAAATTCTTTATACTTTGGTTCACACTTTCTCCAGGGTCTCTTTCTTTGGACATTGGCTACTTTCACACTTTTTACACTGTATTATGTGCACTGTGTCCTTACATTTTTGGGGAAAGTATAGGACAAAAGTTCCAGGCCTAAACTGTCTAACTGTCTACAGCCAATTAACATTATCTAAAAGAAATGTCCTTAAGAAAAAATTAGCAAAGACCTACAACAGGACCTGAGAAGCGCATTCTCGCTTCAGCTAATCTCATCCGAAATGGTCTCAATGCAATATTAGCTCTCAAAAAGATGTTGTTAAGGAAGGGAACTAAGGAGAAAAGGCTGAGGTATGCCAAACTGCACATGAACTGGCCTTAAAATCAGTGGCAACGGGTCGTGAAGGAGTAATGAACTCAAATATAAGATTTTTGGGTCAAATTGTTCTTAATGTACAGAGGCTGGAGAGAAAGGTGAGTGTCTACAGCTGTCTGTAAAGCACAGTGGAGGCTGTGTCATGGTTTGAACTAACAATGTTTGCAAACACTGCCAATGCAGTAAAAGCACACATAAACAGAAATGCACAAAATTATAAGTCATTTGTCCTTTTCTTTGATCCAAACTTCACTGTTCTACAAAAACCTCCTTTACAAGCTGGAGTTCGTTTATGTATGTTTAAAAGATAGTACTTAAGTATTGTCAAACAGGGTACAAACATTATGATGATGATTCTTTTGATAATTATTGCTAATACATTAATGTCTAAACTATACATTTTAAATATGACAGAGTCAATGTAAATGTCCACAATAAACTTCATTGTGCTTCCAAAAGAAGACACTAAGATAAAACAGATAAAATCAAAAGTAAGGCAATATAAACATTTTTCCCATTTCACTTCCAAGTAAAAGGCTTCTCCAGTCAGTCGGAGGGTGATGATAAAGAAGATGACTCTGCATGCTCCTTTTGGACTTTTGCTGCCACCCCAAGTTTCTTCTCTCTGGTTTCCTCCCTCTTTAGCAGCCGAGTGTGAAATAGGTTGCAGCATCGCGCTGTGGACCGAAGCCAAGGCGGCCACACGGGAGGAACAGAATTTCAATCAGCTTCACCCTGTGAGCAAAGACCAGTGTCCAGGCTGTGGCCTTTAATGCCTCCTGACAGGGCCATTTTAAAAAAAGAAGAAGAAAAAAAACACTACATGTCCCACAATGCCATATGTCTGTTTGTATAAGAGACCTGTTGATCTTGAGGGAAAGGGGCTGGGGCCAGAGAGTTAACTCAGCGCATTCATTAGAAAGATACTTGGATAAAGCGTTGCATTGGCAGATGGATGGATGGTATTTTTTCTATATATATTCAAAGCAGATGCACCCATAAAACCTTTAAATACACTTTACTAGCAGCTAAACTTTATGCATTGGAGCGAGGCGTGTTCTTTTCAAACTCCCGAATTGACTATGTGCAATTATTGCCCTCTGTCTCTTTAACAGCAGACAACTCGCAGCATTTCCTTCAACCTTCTCCTTTAATGTTCTGTTTTCCACCACACAATGTTATCTGTGCAGCAGTGTTTACATCTCCGGACAGCAGATAAAAGTGGAGGCTGCAAGACTCAGGCTTTTAAAAGCTTTCCCCGCCTTAGTACTGTTATTTTTAGTCTGTCTAAAGGCTGACTCACTTTTAGGTTTTTCCCATAGCTGATAAAAAAGGGGCTTCCTTCGTGGCAGCCTGTGTGTTGTCTACCTACACTGTATATATGTGTAAGTGGCACATGCATCCTGTAGTGTACTATGGCTTCCTTTGCTCTCTTTGTTTTTTCAGCCCATTTTGTCTGGGCTTCAGCTCTGAGAGAAAAGATCAATCACAACATGCCCGACATGACTTCTAACAATTTAGACAGACGCAAAAAGAAGGTTTTGGAAGGAAAGACAGTATTGGATTTTTTTTTGTAATCATTATTATTTTGTTGCAGCAAAGCAGGGAAATCCATTTCCCAATTTGGAGGTGTGCACAAACACCCCTTCTTAAATTGGAAGTAATCTCTCTTCATCATCCCCACCTCGGTCTCCTACAGTCACAAAACAACTCCCTCCGTCCCCTTCCCTCTCCTCCTATTATCCTTTTCATCCACATCCACCTCTATCCATCTCTTCCACAGACTTTTCAAAGCCACAGCATTGATCCATCTAGTTGAATGAAGCATCTGGAGTGCACCGTGCAGAATGTGGATTTTTAATTTTTCCAAGAACCAAATGTGCATTTTTTGTGCAGGCACATTGAATCATTTAGTCTTCTATTGTTATTTTGGTTAAGCTTGAATGGCATTCAAAAAGACTTTACTTAGAGGTAAAACAGAACATAGAAACACCTGAAATGTTGGATCTAAAACTTTAATGCACAGGAAATCTCAGGGCAAATTGTTGGATGGTATAAATAAATCTTTCAGGGAACACTGAACAAAGTTTTACTTGTTAAACTTTATCTGCTAGAACTTCTTTTCATATTCAGCTAAATTGCAGCAGAGACTGTATATGTAAAACACAGACAGGTGCCATCTGCATTATACAGTAAGTCAAAGTATCCTCAGTTCTAATGATGCACGGCTTTAAGCCTTAATTCAGTTTAAATGGTCCCGATGAATCATGATACCATATAGCACTATCGTAGCCTAGCGTTAGCGCTTCATTATCTCTACTTGATCTCTACCTTAAAAGAAAACTTGCCTGCCAACTTTCCAACATAGCATTTTCATATGACTGTAGCACACTGCAAAAATGTGTTATTGAAGTTTAAAAGGGCATTTGCAGGATTTTATATTGCTTTGTACAGTAGCACTGCTATTAGCATTAGCCATGTTGCTAACCACTGGTAGCTACTTCAAGCTATGTTCCTGGAAAAGTTTTTAAAAAATCATATGGCTAGCTAGCATAAAAAGCAATAATCATTGAGAGATACGGAAAGAATATGTTCATGAATTCTCCTCTTCAACCTCTTGTTTTGTAGCACTTGCTGATATTCTTTCTGGTAAGTACAAATTCCTTAAGATTTAAAGTGTAGTAAACCAGAACTATCAATCAAATGTTCAGGCAACAACTTTCAAATTCAACAACATAAATTACATTTAGCAATTGCCAAAAGCTGTACTGCGATTTGTATAAATATGATTACACATGTAAGCGGTGTGATATTGAAGGTACATGTAACCTCTAATCACTGCTATACACTAAGCAAACATACATGTAACTGATGACTCCTTCCTCTCCATTGTGTTTAGCATGTACATCAGTGATGGAAAAAAACGACACATTTACTCAGTGTGGAAACTGTTGGAAGACATAAATATCCAGGAACTGACTGGGTGCACTCTGGTGAATCCAAGCATCATTGCACGCAGGAAGAACAACAAACCCTGCAGGGCCAAGCAGACACAATTCACTGAGATAACACTGAGAATAGATGCAGTTTCACCTGCACTGTGACAAAAAAGCAAAACGGGGAGATATTAGTCAACACAGCTAGAAACAGCAATCTGTAGCAGGCAGGGATTAAGAAGAAGCAGGGCAGCAGTGAGTGTGGCAGGCTCTTCATCACACCTTCAGTTTCTGCACTGACTCCAGAAGACTCCAGATTACTTGATATATTGATTAATGGCAAGTCATTCTGGCAAATCCTTGAAGCAAATGAAACACCAGCCAGACTTCACCACATGATGATGTCAGATTTATAATCACTCATTTTATTCTTCCCAAACATCATCCAAAAAACAACATTAGCAGATTTAATAATGAAAGAAGGACAGTGAAATAAAAAAAGTAGGACTTTATTATAAAGCCAGTATGGATCTGCCAAATACCGCAAGTCCACAGAAAGCTAAGTCAACTCACATCAACTGCTAAACATGCTGTACTTTGAGAAAACTCAAAAACTAAAAATTCTGACTGAAGGTTAATTATAGTTTATTACAACTGAAGTGTCAGTATTAGTATATAGTGTACTACCAGGTGCAATCTAAGCTGCAAACTTCGAGCCAACATACATGGGAAGTTCCTCAAACAGCCATTTGAGGACAGCTCCCAAAGTGCGTCCAATCCAAGAGACACGTGTGTTCAAATACCCACCTTCACAGAAGAAATAAA
>NW_005187504.1:193800-199738 GCF_000239375.1 Pundamilia nyererei | reverse complement strand
AAACCACCTCAGTAGCTCTGCAGGCCTGGCCCGACCCAACCAACCTATCAGCACAAATGAAAAGTTAATGAGCGTTGCCATGGTGACAGTCACACCAGGTGAACAAGCGATGACCTTCTCCACATCCAGGTTAATGATTAAGAAGAATGACATCTCAGCATAGTCACTAGTTGGAATCCCAGGTGGGAAAATCTGACTCACAAAGAGCCTTTACAACAAAAACTCACTGTGACCAGCACAAGATGCATGAACATAAATGATAGATTAATAAGATGATAGAAGCTGATTGGTCTACCAATAACATTTATGACAACATAGTAATTATTTGAACTGTTTAATTACCTAAAAAGCAGCTGCATTATTTTTGGTTTGGGCCTTTGATCGGACAAAATAGGAACAATGGATACCTGAGTTTTTCTGATTAAAAAAATGTTTTTGTTTATTTGGTTTTGTGTTATTGATTACCAAGTTTCTCAGGGATCATTCATCTATGGTACAAATTCAAAATTGAAGTAAATGTCCCACATTTTATATCCAGTAGAAGTGATACAATATTTTAACAGGATGATGTCCCATTCCATCAAAAGAAATCGAAGACTCATTCTATATCTTGTTCAACCGATCTCTACTTCAAAGCCAAAACACAAAATAGATAAAAGTGAAACCCAAAAAGTGGCGATCCAAGCGGTATGTCTGGGCACGGTTCCCACACAAGAGCTTCCACTTCATCACTGAGCACAGATGATTCCAGCTAAGGGGGCATAAGAGAAACTATTAGCAGTGATGGATGATGTTTGGTAGAATACTGTGGTAGGATTGCAGCATCTTGCTGCTGCCTCTGCAAGGCAAAAATATTTCACTTAACTTATTCAGTCTCTGAACTTTAAAAACTAGAATTTTTTTAAGTTTCTAGTGTGTGAGACCGAGGTGTATGCAAAGAAAGTAAAGATTTGGGTTATTTTGATGGAGAAAAAAAACGTGGCATCGTCTTTGAATATCTGATACTTTAAATAATAAGCAAGTATGTCCAGCCAGGTGTTTGAAGACAAGCACAAATGTCATTTGACTCACTTGTATTCATTAAAAACACAAAAGGCAGAATGAGCTAACTGCTTCATTACATCATTACACATTGTAAAGGTGGTAATAATTAGTGTAAACATTAACTATGCAGCTTAGTATTTGATATTTACTGTTGGAGTTTAGCTTTGCCTTTCTCAGGCCAAGCTAAATATTACTCAGGTTTAGGATTACAAGCTAAACTGCCCAAAATGAATGAATAACATGAAGGGCAATAAGAACATTACTGTAGTTTTCATTGCTTGCCACATGAAAGAGTCTGCTAAAGATCGTGCTTAAACAGCTTGTTGGCATTATGTTGAGGTTTTGGTTCAAAAGTTCAGAGAATAATAACTGAAACCAAACCTTCATTTTCAAGGCAAGCGCTTCTCACCACCCACACTTTTTTCCATCGAAATCTTTCCTAATCTACTCTTTGTCTGACCTTTTCCAACCATGGAAACCTGTCTTTATAAAAGCTATCTGTGTATTTCAAGACTTCTCACTCACACACACACACATTAAAGAAAAAACACACACACATGTGAGAATAAGCGAGAGATTGCCCGCGCCTTTAAACAAACTGATCATCTTCCTCTGAGCAAAAGAGATTACAACATGATAAACTGCCTTAAAATTTTTAACAAGATCATTGTAAAGTCATTGCTGACTACTCATGAATTTACTCCATCAATCCTTAAATGTTACATGAAATATTACAGCTGTAATGCAGCAACACAGGAGATGAGAGATACCGGGAAAGTATTGGGTCTTGATATCCCCTCTGCACACTGGTGCTACCGGTCCCTGAAGGCATATTACAGAAACTTTTTTAAATATCCAAAGAATATTATGTGCACAAGGTCAGTGTAAAGTCACTTTTGATTAGAAATTAAAATATACAGGTCCCATAAGGGATAATGAAATCCACTCCACTTTCAGGGTAATATAATCCATGTTTACAGTTTCAAGTTCTTTTATGAGGCGGGTTAAAAAAAAAGAGAACGTTATTAACTGAACTCCAGGAAACACTGTCTCTGTTTATAGATGCGACTCACTTTCTATACTTCCATTTTTGGACTTTTCACTTCAATCCTACATTTATCTGACAGATGGAGTATAGATTCAACATGAAACAAGTTAATGCTGCTTTCAAGTAACACCCCGAATTGTCATATAGCAGCGGTACACTCAGAAGTCATTCTTAACAAACACACATGTTCTCGAATGTAATATATTTGCTAAAATGTAGAGTCTGATTAGTAAGATCCCAGAATCTAAGATATCCCAATAAATTTAGGAGAAAGTAACCAATGAAATAGGTCGCGGCAGATGGCCCCGCCCCTCCCTGAGCCTGTTTCTGCTGGAGGTTTCTTCCTGTTAAAGGGAGTTTTTCCTTCCCACTGTTGCCAAAGCGCTTGCTCATAGGGGATCATATGATTGTTTGGTTTTTTCTCTGTATGTATTATCATAGGGTCTACCTTACAATATAAAGCGCTTTGAGGCGACTGTTGTTGTGATTTGGAGCTATATAAATAAAATTGAATTGAAGGAAACAAAATGTAAAACAAATGATTAACTAAACGATCATTTTTTTTATATTTAATTGCCTTGTAGTATGATGGCCAGGCCCTAAGTAAGATAAATTCAGTTGTGCAATAACTGTCCAGGTACATAAGGAAAAATAAATCAATTCTGATACACAATATTACGTTCAGTGTCCCTTAAACAGTATTGCGATGGAAGCAGTTTAAGAGTAGACGGTTATTGTTGCCAGAGTGTGCCAGAAGCAAAGAAAAAGAAACTTACTTTCACTTTGTCTCCCTTGAGGTTTAATACATTTAATAAATGTCTTTTTTTATTAAATTATACAGAAAACTAGATTTACTTGATATTTCGATGCCAAATATTAACAAAACAAAAGAGTAGATCTACTTATTGAGTACTAAAACTCATACAGAAACAGAGGCCTGTGCGGTGAACATAACCGAGCATTCATAAACTCCAGGCATTTCTCTGAGGACATGGTGGAGACCAAAGCCAGAGCTATAAGACAGTGACCAATGGGAGCAAAGCACTCAGGGATGCAAAAAACATAACTCCAGTGAAAAATATTGCAGCTCAACAACTCTGGATATCAAACTAGGTACATGTTTATGAGCATATTCCCAATATCAAAACCAGTCGTGAAAAAAACAAACAGCAAGTTGAAATCTTACATGTTTAATTTGCTTCCAGCTCCTGGAAATTGCTCTGCGCTGTGTGGCAACTGCAACTTTACACAAACAAGCCCAGGAATCATATTTCTCCAAGACAGTGACGGAAAAAGACTGAAACAAAGGGAGACCCATAGCATGCACCCAACTTCCTACTAACAATGCGATGGACCTTAATTTACAGATGATAATTATGACCGCTAGCAAGAACCACCAGCTGACACTGATGACGCAAAGCGATGATTATTTCTTGTTTGCCCCATTTGGAACATTGCTACACCTGTCGGCTTGTTAATGCCACCGACTGCTCACTGATCAGTCAAATAGCGCAAAACCAGATGCAGGACATAAATCACGCCACCTACATTCTTGTGATGCAAATAAAACAGCATCCAGCTTCACAGTGCCGCTGGTGTTCAATGACTCTAAATGGTCCCTTTAAGTTGGAGACCTGTCAAGTAGCAAAATAATGTAAAGGTACAGTACAGCATTTTAAGGAAGAAATGTCAAAACAGCACCACAGGTCCCTACAAACGTGACAGCAGTAATAACAGGTGCTGCTAATATGAGTAAAACCCTCTCGTCTGATGTATTTCAGATTTGTTTATTCCTGCTCCTTCAAAAACATGAACGCTGAAATGGAGACTTTGTCTCTGCTGCTCGTCTCCACAGCTCCACGTGTCCTGTGGTTGCCATACTCTCTGTATGCTGGTTATGTAATCACAGGGAAAGAGGAGAAGGAGGAAGAGGAGGAGGGTCTTGGATACATAGATACACACACCTCCCTCTCAGCACCAGCTTCTTCCTGCTGTTCGTCCCGTACTCACCATCGTATACAGCAAATCTCTGTATCAGTCATGCTTGCAGGCTCCAGGTCTCAAGTCATTGGGGGAATATGAGCTATTTGACTCTATTTATAGACTCTACAGTGCAAGCGAGGACGTGCACTCTTCTCCGGACACACGCACATGTGTAAATTTCCGATCAATAGCTGCCTCTGTCAGGAGCGCAGAGCTGGAAATTTGAGAGTGCATGTACGATCCCCTTTTTCATTGCTTTGCAGTGATGTTATCACTGATGGCTGCTTTTGTTTACAAGCGGGTGTAAACAACCCAGAAGGGCCGTGTGTACGATCCCTCTTTCTAATTTCTACATTTTGAGTGTTGAATCATTAGCTTCAGTCTTTTTTAAAAATAAATATATTCTTAAAACAATATTTTAATAAGATCTGGTATTTTCTCTACATTAATTTAAATATTTAATTTGTGGCTGTTATAGTTTTTATTTTAGGTATTTTATGTATGATGCCCGAGACCAATTTTCAATATTTTTTGGGTTTTTTTACATTTCTTTAATTTTTAAAAATGTAAATATATGTGCTAACCACGATTAACTAGCATATTTTGCAGGAGTTTCTGGTTTGTGCATTCTTCAGATTATTCAATAGTTCCATTGCTGTCACAAAGACTTCAGGACTGGCAGATTTAGGCCTGTTTTCACAGTGTAAAAAAGCTCATTTAGCTGTGTACGCTTCACTGTGTCATGTTGTGTTGCTCTAGCAGATTTCCTGTGATGTTCCTGGGAGCTCTGGCACACTGACAGCGGATTATTGCGCTGGAAATGAATCGCAGGATCGCCGTGTTTGTTTTTCCTGCGCTCAGGTGAAGCTGCGGTGAATCAGCCTGCCGGTTCGTGGCAGTTCGCTGATACAATATTTACACAGACCACAACAGAAACAGTCTGCCCCCCAGGTCTCTCTCCAAAATGGCTCTGAGGATAACTCCACAGGGCGCGGACGGAGCTCCGCTCTGTTCATCACGGAGAAAATAATCACCCGTTAATTTACTCACCGAATCGCCTGTCAGCAGAAGCGGGGAAGGAGCTCAGGGAGGCGAGGAGGAGGAGATGGTGGAGGAAAGAGAAATGCAAAGGATCCATGTCTCGTCTGGGTTATTCTCTCAAGTGTTAAAAGGACATTTTTGGTTTGGTTCTTCTTCCTTCCCAGTCAGAGCGGCCTCTTCGCAGCCGGAGGAGCGGAGGAGACGGTGGATGGATGTTGGAGGAGAGGAGAGAGGATGCTGGGCGTTTCTGCTGCTGGAGGCTCGAGCTCTCGCAGCATCAAAACACAAGCACTCACACACTGTACTTCCGATAGACATTTTCCAAATAAAAGCTCAAATTAAAAGAATAATTATTAAAACTTTAGAAACACACACAGGGCGGATCTACTGCGGTGGCATGGGGTGCCACATTAATTTGCATAGTGTTCTTTTTAAAAATAAGCTTTCATTAATACTTTAAAAGTAAGACTGAACCGACAGTGCAGTTTAATGACATTTTGTGTAAATTTAAGTATGTAATCAAATTGTTACATACTTAAATTTACACAAAATGTCAGTAAACTGCACATATGTTTTTGTGAATGAAATGTTTAATTATGCTAGGGTTTAAGCCAATAAAAATTACAGGCAATGTTTCATGAAACGTGTATACTTACTGCATTTGATGCATTTTAACCATATATAGATTATATTACAGAATGTAAGACCTGCATATGTGTAAAGAAGTGCCTTTCATTTTGCCACCCCGCCTGATTTACATGCCACACACACACACACACACACACACACACACACACACACACACACACACACACACACACA
>NW_005187504.1:191680-193780 GCF_000239375.1 Pundamilia nyererei | reverse complement strand
GATGGTTATCGCGCACATTTATCTCACCTTTTGCTTATATACAAATGCAGATGCAAACATAAACACTCTAACAGCTGTCTATATGCACATCCACCCTAGTGGAGGCATAGTAGACTGTCTGGAGTATTTAGGAAAAAACATTTAAATTGATCAAATTGATCAAAATACTTTTTATATATATATTTTTGATGATTTTGCTTTATATGTATACACATAGACGTATTTAACCGTCACTGCAAGGTTCAAATTTTACGTCACAACCGTCTTTAAAGCTTTTATTTTGAAGGTGACATCGCTCTATATCCAGATTCAGTTTTTTTCTGACTTGATGATTTAACAAGGAACTCTGATTCAGCACTACCGCTGCCTTCAGGTGCTGTCGGAGATAATCCCGTTTTTGAGTAGAAGGCAGATGGGAAAAGGGACGTTATTTATATCTACCTACCGAGAAACGTCAGACTTGAAGAACCGGGGATAGACATGGGGGGGAAATGAGCCAAAGGACCTGAAATGTGTGATGTTGGGTGCACAAGAGAAACATTTTGGATGAGCATCTATGACTCCTCTTGATAAATTAACATTCTATTTAGGTCATGGAGTCATTTCCAAAAGAATTAGCAAGCCTCAGTCAATCTCAATCTATAATTTTCATTTCAGATGTGAAAGGAATTTGCCAAGTGAAGGGAACATGATTAAAATACTGCAAAAGTGTTTAATTTGCTTTTAAACTACACTTTTCTACATTGTTTTGAGAAGTGAAGTGCACCTTAGTTCAACGCAGTTTATTCACATAATGCCAACCCACACAATAATCACCTCAAGATGCTTTATACTGCAAAGGAAATACTCTTACATTACTACAGAGAAAACCCCAGCAATCACTCATTGTTCAAACCTACTGTTTGTCAGGAACAGCCAGTTTGAAGAAAGTTGGCATAAAAGCAGAGGAGGTAAAACAGCTTGCGTCAGACAGACAATGAAGAGGATGAGGGACTTTAAGCAGCGAAAAAAGCGACTCTACAAGGGCTCAGGAATAAATAAAATGGGCTAGAAATGATCCTGGTAGATCTCTTTTAAAGAACTATTGAATCTTCATCAACCATTTCTGTTTTATGTCACTCCATGGGAAGATTGGAGTGACTGGTTTTAACCAGTCAGAACTATCTGAAGAGATTAAAAGCTTCTCCTTTGCCACCTTGCTGCTCAGGTCATTTATGACAAACTTGATGAAATTAATTGTACTGTGTGTGTGTGTGTGTCAGCATATCTAGGAGCAATCAAAGTGGGTCAGAGTGCGATTCACACAGGTTTTTCCATCTAGAAGAGCAAATCAGTGCTTGCAGAGGCCTTATCAGTCTGTAGGTAAATACTGAAGCATCTCTGACGTTTACACTCAGGACAGGAACAAAATGGAGACACAAGCACACACAAATCACTGACTGATTCTGTCAAACTCTTTGACCTCCTACTTTGTGGTGTGTTCAGGGTCACATAGAGAAACGTATACAATCAGGATAGCTGTGTTAGTGCTGGAAAGGCTGGAAAATGCAGCACTTGTAAGTGCAGCATCTTTGAGCAGAAAGTAAATAATGTGATATCTTACCAGCCTAAATCCATTTTTGGATGATTAAACAAACAAATCATGCAATCCCTTCATTTTTCATTTTAATGACAGCAAAAACTTTCACACAGTCTGAACACATATTGCATAATTTTATTTTCTCCTTATAAAGAACAAATTCAGACAGTCTTCTGCAGAACCTGAAAACCTTATAAAACTGAAAACCACAGAGAAGACGCCTATTTCAGCTTGTTGCTAACATGGATAATTGGAGCACCTTTCACTTAAAACATAATTTCCTCTCACACTGTAATTTTCATATTAAGACCTACTGAAAACAAACAACATAACACAGCCCATGCGCTTGCAAGAGCCTCATGGGACACAAAGACTATCACTGATAAATGCCATGTCGTAAGTAGCACTGATGGGTATGGTGTTTTTATGACACAGGCCCCATGACTTCACAGTGGGTTACACGGCAAATCTAAGAGCTTTGGATGATTCATTTTATAAACAGATGAAACAGAGCAAATTTT
>NW_005187504.1:190559-191305 GCF_000239375.1 Pundamilia nyererei | reverse complement strand
CTGCATGTCTTTGGACTGTGGGAGGAAGCCAGAATACCTGGAGAAAACCAACGCAAACACAGGGAGAACTTGCAAACTAAAGACCCTGGGCTGATGGTGGAATTGAACTCAGGACCTTCTTGCTGTGAGGTAACAGTGCAAAACCCTTTACCTCAGCGCTAACTTCTGTTAGACAAGTATCTACGGCAAGAAGAGCTGCAGTATTAAGACAGTTATACATTCAAACAATTGGTCTGTGCAGAACTGGCAAGTTGACAAATTAGAATTGCTTTTAAAATACTACACAGGCACATTTAAGATGGCACTGAAGATTCTTCTGTAATTGTGGGCTGTGAAATTGTGATTTTAAAAATAACCTGATACCAGATTTACTGGGTCAATTCTGGCCCCTGGGCCTTATGTTTGACATCCCTGACCTAGAGGACCCATCAGTACTGTGAGCATAAGGCAAATGGGTGAGCAATAAACCATTTGTACCTGATGTAGAGTTCAAGATTATTCATGTTAAAAACAGTAGATCTGTTGGTTAATGTTGTATTTCTTCTAGCCAGATTTTGTTCATTTACAAGGCCTCATCTTTACCCATATTGAATCCCTACAGGTAATGAAAGTTTAAGTTATGCCAAAGGTCTCTATTCAAGCAAATGACCTCACCCCTGGATAATGATAAAAAGTGTCCTTTGTTTTAACCCTTGTTTTATATTTCCTAAATACACCATTATTTTAACTGTTGTCTGTTATCTGTT
>NW_005187504.1:188650-189840 GCF_000239375.1 Pundamilia nyererei | reverse complement strand
AACACAAATAAAAAAAACATCAAGACATTAAAATGCAGTTAACATATATAAATGTAAAATACTTTGTCAATGCTTGATGTGAGCACAAGGCAAATATCCAGAAGTTATATTGTGAGAATCCAAGGTCAAACTACCCCAACTTTTATCAACAGAAAATCTGCTGTTCTTTGGCTGCGTCGGGTCACATACACAAAAGCTATCGTTGTTTTGCATTTCTTTCTGATATAAATCCCTTCGGATTGTGTGCTGTAAAGTCAAAACTGCATTTAAAAAGATATAGAAAAGAAACCCACGGAAGATCATTTTCAACTCGTGTCTGTGCACCTTCCTTCAGATGGCATTCGGAGTTAAGACTTAAGTGGATTCATAAACAAACTGAACAGCTGATGCTAGTGGAAATATGAATGCTACCGCAACAACAACAAAACCTGCTCTGAGTGTTACGAATAAATTTTTAAAAGAAACATTTGTTTCACTGAAGAAAATCATGTTGCCAAATATTTTTAAAGCCACTATGTGTAGATGCCTTCCAATATGTAATCCCTGTGAAATCGGGTGACATAAATGAACACTAGCCAAAACATTTGTTGCAAAGAACTAGCATTAACAGAATTTCAGTTAAAGAAGAGCATCAGTGAAGTGAGAATGATGAATTACTTTATTATATCAATGCAGGAAAAACAAGACTTTTACTGCTTTTTATCAACACATATAACAGGAAGTCAACAGGGGACAATAATAAATTAATAAGAAACAAACAAAAAAAAATAAATCCTGGGGCTACCACTGGCTTCTTCTCAAACCAGACAATTATATAATTTAAGGTTTCCTCATAGAGAATTTTTGGATTTTTCACTATAATCTTAAGCTTCTACCATAAAATGTAAATAAAAGTTTAAAAACCAAAAAAAACAAAATTGATTGTCATTATGTATTTTTCCATACGACCAATGGAGACTGTCCGTGGACAATTTACACTTCTACACATAGTGGCTTTACGTACATGGAGGATGAGTGGGTGATCCTTAAAACACTTCTGTTAAAATACAGTTTTATGATAGAATAGTAACACATTTTGAGAAAAATAAAAAACCCCGTAAAACTTAAAACCAGCAACTGTCGAGATGAGTTAGCTTAGTTTAGCTTAGTCTTCTGATGAGCCTCCCTCTGCAACCAAAACATCTTAAACT
>NW_005187504.1:169276-188407 GCF_000239375.1 Pundamilia nyererei | reverse complement strand
CAGGTTTAATGGGCAAACCTGTAGTTGTGGTGACTAAACGTAACCCAAACAGTGAGGAAAGAAATCCCCCCAAAAGGACACACAAACTTTATTGTTAAAGTAAGCTAAGCTAGGCTAAGCTACGATAAGCTAAACTAGGCTAAGCTAAGCTAAGCTAAACATCTTCTTGCAGAGACCTGTGAGTAAAACATTTTCATCAAAATGTTAAACTATTCCATGAACTTTCAACACTATTTTTTTTACCACCTCTTATGGTTTAAAAAATTGTACTTGTCTATAGATGAGTTTTGGCGATGTTTGCACTGAGTAAATATGATAATCAACAGATTTAAAAAAAAACAAACAAAGAAAAAAAAGTGCAATATTCATATTCAGTTTTTACAAAACAAACAGGTAACACTTAATAATGGCCTTATTTCAATGTAAACCCAGAAACATGCCACCAAATAAAACAACACACGTGTGTGCATATCATTATTTTTGCTTGGGTTTTGCGCACACACACACACACACGCACACGCACACACACACGTTATTACGGTGAAATAAAGCCAGTGTATTGCTGTGTTACCCAAAACCCCAACTGTGCTAAATAATAAAAATACTCCACTCTTTGGTGCGACTCTGTCCAGAATGTTTTTGCATTTAAAAAATAAAAATTAAATCAAATGAAATAAAATTATAAACAATCATTTGGCCAAGTAAGACACCACGACTCCTTCTCACTTCTACAATACACCCCTGTACTCTGATTTGTCCAGCATCACTGTACATTATTTACACACTTGTACACTATCATTCTTTGTGGAAAGACAACAAAAAAAACAGTCACTTCTCTAAATATAGAATATAGGTTTCCATAGCACTACACAACGTAGTATAGTTCTCTACATGTATATACTCCCTTTAGCCAATCACTCACTTCTTAAAGGGAAGGTTTGCCTTGCGACTGATGTGATTAAATGAGTGTCAAAAGCTGCTTTTCTTAATCAGTTTGTTTCTTGCAGTTAGAAATAATGAAAATTATTAGAAAACACATCGTACTGTAGAGATGGAAGTGAAGTGAATATAAAGTGGAAGTGTGGTGATATGATGACGATACTAATGATGGCGACTTAAAGTTGGTTGGACTTGGCCAGGCCATCTGAGCTCAGCTCATACCTGCAGGAGGGAAAAAGTAGTTTAGAGTTTGCTTCATAATCCATGAAATCTAGCTTTTTGCAACCTTTAACGTCACATCGCTTTCATTTATCTCCACTACAGGCACATTTGCCCTTTCTCCAACTGTTGTCCTTATACCAGTGATTTATATGGATTTATATGGATGATGGATGTTTACTGTCATACAGCTTATTGAATGTTTGGCCTCAGGCCTCTGTGCCTTTTTTACAAAATCAATCTCACAATATTTAAGCAGAAAATTGACTAATCTTCTTTCACTTGAGAACTAAGTCTTCGCTAACTAGTGATGGATGAGCAACAGTGGCCATTTTATCCAGTAAATAAGCCTAGAGAAATGCATTTGTAATCCACAGACTTTAGACCAGGGGTGTCGAACTCCAGGCCTCGAGGGCCGGTGTCCTGCAGGTTTTAGATATCACCTTGGGTCAACACACCTGAATCAAATGATTAGTTCATTACCAGGTTTCTGGAGAACTTCAAGACATGTTGAGGAGGTAATTTATCCATTTAAATCAGCTGTGTTGGATCAAGGAAACATCTAAAACCTGTAGGACACCGGCCCTCGAGGCCTGGAGTTCGACACCTGTGCTTTAGACGATAGCCCACTGGCAAAGCCAATAGCCTCTAAACAGTCTGCACAAAAATGACTGGCCAATACAACTTAAATAAATAAATAGTACAGAAAGGCCTTTTTTATATATTCACGTGAGATGTGTTTCTTGGTAAGGCTAGCTCTAATCCAAGCTATTGATGCATTCACAATATTAATTTCAAAAAATATAATGTAAAAAATAACTTCATGATAATCTACTCAATCAAAAAAATATATATATACAAGCAAACTTACATTTGAACTCATTATTCTCCAAGCCATGCTATGAACTCAATATGACATAATAAAGTAAACTGTATTTGTTTTAAATAGATTTGAAGCGAGATGAACGACTAACCATTGTGTCCAACCCTTGGTGATCTGATCATGAGTCAATTCCACCATAACCTGATTAAAAAAAAACAAAAACAAACCCACAACGTTTTCTTATACGGTCAAAATGATGCACTTCATAGAAATATGACACCAGAAGCAGAAAGAACAGCAATACTTGAACTTTTAGACAAAGTCTAACAAAATGAGGCTTCTCTCAAAACCAGCGAAATTTCCACTCTGATGGCTTCATTGTGTTAAAGAAATGCTTTTCAGTTACACATAAATACAGACAATAAATTAAAGATGTCTGCACCTTTCCAAGCAGGCCTTTGTGTTTGGAGAGCAGACCTCCACCGTTCTTCACGGCAACATCTAGATTCCGCCTGTGGAGCTCCACGAGGGAAACGCTGAACTCAAACCTAAACAGGCAGAATGGCACAGTGAATTTTTATGAGCTTTGCTCTGCTTATCAAATGGCTGAAAAAAAAAAGTGAGAGGGGTGGACTCACGTCACATCGTAGACCGGGTTGAGGTTTTTCTTGACTGTTGGAGTTTTCCTTCGACCTGACCTCCGCTTGTCGGGAAGCAGGTAGAGCCGGACGTAAGGATCCGAGCCATGATCAGTGAAAGCTATGAGGTTTCTGAGGAAGTCAACAAAGGGTAAGAGTCAAAACACTAATGTGTCTGAGGAAGAAAAGCCCCTTTTTTTAAAATTACCTGCAACTGTGAACAGCTACGATGAGTTTGTTTCTCTGGGAGCTGTGTCTGATCGTCAGCTGGATCTCCCCCAGGGGGAAAAGACTGGGGCCTGAACCACTATGAAGACAGAAAATACATCAAACATGCTCACGATACCTGAGCTGTAATGACCTCTTAGGTTTGTTGTTGCACACTATCAAAACACACTTATACACCAACCAAACAGCTGCCTTTGTAGTTCAACATGTCCTTAAATCATGATATAAGAAGATGTAAAAATATTAGGAACTATTGATAAAGACTGATAGATACTTGTGAAACTGCTCGAGTCTTTGCTGCAGCTCCTGAGCAGCGTAAGGGTTGGAGATGTCTGAAGCAATGCTGGGAGTTGGCTCCTTGCCACTGGCCAGGTACTGCTGGGAGCCCGAGATGGCCAGGTTTGAGGTGCTTCTCCCAGTCTCCGCCAAGCTCTTCCCTCCTCCACCTACACTGCCATCCTGCCCAAAGTCCATGCTTTGCTGGGTCCTCACAGTCTCCTTAGCTTCTTTCTGCCTGTTCAGCATCTCCTTGGCTGACACGGAGGATGATCTGGGAATGTCTGAGGTAGAGGCGGGAGGCTTGGGCGATTCTGAGGAGATAGAGGGCCGTGGGGTCGAGTTGGAGGACTCGGATTTGCGGACCTGCACTGAGGACGGGGTGGAGTTTGAAGCTGCTGAAGTGCCCTTATCCAGACTCAACACCTGAAATCATTATCAGAATAATTATTTTCACAGTTTTGAATGGCATAAACAGCAACAAAAAAACAACCTAGGAAAAGGCATTTCTATATTTTTGTTTTGAGAAAGAGTTCTAGGGAAAAGTTAGTCAGTGGATCTTTATGTCAGTTTACCTACAAATAAGATTTCAACACAGACGTGCGCTGTGGCATGTTTGGTTTCTGTAAACTTAATCACAAAAGAAAAGCATCATATAGACCGTTTTCCACTCTGGAGAGACACCAGGTGGTTAACTAGTTTTAATATTAATGATGTAAAAATGGGTAATGTTACTGCTGCCTTACAGTCTCAAATCTTCTGTTTAGTTAAGCAGTACTGTTAGCATTCACTTGAGAACTGCTGATAAGCTTTCCTATGAGGGTAAACAGAGGCCTGTGCAGGCACTGCCTACTGTTCTGCAGAAAGTGTGCTGAAATTCAAAATCCAAATCATTACTCATACATAGTTGAAATGATTCCTCAAAAAAGGTTAAAATGTCATTAACAATAACGCTTTATAAATAAGTGATGCAGAAGCAAGACATGTAATGTGAAAATACTCATTGAATTTGATTCACTCAATTACATAAGGTCAAGAGTTTGAATTTTTGATGTTTTATAGAAGCAATGCGATGCATCGTCATAGTAGTGGAGCAGTATGTACAAAGACTCTCCCCTAGCCTATCATCACATGCGTTTCTTCATCAGAATCTCTAGAAACCCAAATTCTCAAGTCACAGAGTGGGACCTGCATCGTCTCTGGCGAGCTTTATGGCTTCAAAGGAAATTGGCTTGGATCATTTTAGATCTGAAAAAAATCATCCTTAAGGAAAAAAATCATTGCTCCTTTACCCGCAGAGCCATTTTGATCTTGAGGGTACAGCTCGGTCCAGAGTTCCTCAGAGGGAACCTCTGGTTCAACGTCATCTCCTCTGCCTCCAGCAGGCGAGTCAGGGGCAGTGTTAATGTCCCCAGTGAACAATCGTGCTTCTCATCCTTCACCTGAAATATTAAGTGTGATGAAGTTTTATTTTAAGGCATAATGTAAGTTACAGTTCATATATTCCATTTTATAAGCATTTAACTGTTTATAAAATCAGCTGAATGTCTTCATACCTCAACCTCCAACTCTTGGACTTTGGGATTGTGGATGAGGAAGGTGAAGGTTTCCTCCCACAACGGTTCATGAGTCTTATACTTGGTCTGGAAACAGACAGAAAGGAAGAGAAGAAGAAAGTATCAAGCCAAGATGGATCATACATTCAAAGTCAAGAAGCAAGTGTACAGGTACAGGGCTCACGTGCTGTGAACCAATCACAGCCTGAACGTACATTTATTTACATTTATTAAAGCTTTGATTCAATTCATTTATCAGTCTTTTATGTACAAAAAATAGCTGCAATTTTCATAATTGGCATCTTGGGAAATTAATAAATCAACCAAATGTGGATTTTACGTGCTCTCACCTTACTCTCGTAGGACTTGTGTCCCACTCTGAACTGGACAAACGGGCTGGGATCACTGGTCACCTTCTTACCAGACTACAGCAGGACAAACAAACAAACAGTAATAATATTGGACTGGGTATGCAAGCATTATATATAACAAGAGTGAGTGTTTCTTTGGACTTCAGTTTGAAACAAAAGGAGTGACACTGAACTCCACTGATTAAATTAATTTCTATCTCACACAGTGTCATTTTGTGACTTTTCAAGAAAGGAATTAAAGAAAAAAAGGACAACAGGTAAAAGTGCCCAGAACCAGTTCGTGTAGAAACCACACCAGATCATTGTAAAAGAAAAGAGTCACAAAAAATTTCAACTGTAGCTCAAACAACAACGCTGTTATTGACAGCACACGCTGTTAGAATCGGTTTTAGTCAACAAACACGATGAGCGGAGTTTGTTAATGAGTTTTAAAAACAGGAAACATGATCAGTTGTGAAGCTGCTCTGGATGCTACAGCAGCACTTCCTAATGCGAACATGACTAATACAACAATCCAGATTTTTAGATGTTTGATGTGATTATTTAGTCTGCGAACAGCAATAAAAGTAACATTAAAATATTTAAAAGAAGCATGTCTTTGCTGAAAATCCCCACAGACCTCTTTGCAAATCGCTTCAAACAGGAACTATTTTCTTCTGGCGAAAGTAGTTCCAGTGAAAGCTCTTAATAGTGGGTCTGTGAACCATCACAACAGACATGTTAGTCTCACTGTAAATATTTTAAATGCAATTCTTGGAGCTTGGTTGACCATTTCAAATAAACTCCTTGACTGTTTAAGGTTGCCACAACTTTCCCTAAAAGTTGTCTTGAGTGTCTAAATCAGTAACAGTATCCACAGAATTGGTAAAGGGTATCGCCACAAATCAGCTGTGACTTCTGACTTTTAGAAGAACTACAAAATAACTATCAGTAGCAAAACTAACAACGGGAAACTGAGAAACAAATTCAGACTACTCAGATCAGTATTTTAAGTTTTAGACGTTTTTCCCTGAATGTGCTTAACTGCTTCATATACTACATGGCCAAAAGTATGTGGACACCCTTTATCTTCAGTTTCAGCAGAAATCCCAGTAGAGCAGCTTTGCCCCATCTCCCTGTGCTCAGGTCTCTTCCTGTTAAAAGGGAGTTTTTTCCTTCCCGGTGTCACCAAGTGGTTGTTCATCTGATTACTGAGGTTTTATCTCCTAATACAAAGTGCTTTGAAGCAACTGTTGTGATATGGCGTGATTTAAATAAAAGTCAATCTACGTGCCAGCTTGCATCAGCTTATGGCTCAGCTGGTTTGCAATTCTCTCATGGTGAATTGTCATTATGCTGCTTCTGCAAGCCACTCTGTAACCCACCTCATCTCCAGCTTCACCATTTTTTACATTTCAATGTCAAACTGTTGTGGGTGAGGGGATCTTGCTGCTCGGGTCCCTGACTTTATGGTTGCCAAATGTAGGGGCAGAAATGCCCAGAGGTTACAGAACAGAGCCACACGCCAAATAAACATGACCGTAGGTAATATAACGATGCTATTTTGACTAACGCGAGCCTTAAGCATTTGATATTCTAGACAGCGCTCTTTAACTTAATGGCAGCATTCATTTTTTTCCACTTATTCAGCATAACATTGCACTCAACCTTAAAGCTACATACATAAAAAAAAATTTGTTTAGAAATCCCCCAAATCGATGACTGAAATCGAATTTATCAACATCTACAGTCGGAGAAACCATATCTGTAACTTTCTAAAACAGACACTCCAACATCCACAAGCTCTTGTTTATTTCACAACAATTAAGACACTTTTCTCAAACAAAACATTGGAGTCCATATACTTTTGGTCACATTGTGCATAAGCGTTACTGTATTTCCTTTATATTATTTCCTCTCAGTGTCTGATCGGGATGGGTGTGCTTGGTTGCCGTGGCATTACCTTGATGGCCTTACTGACCGAGCCCTTCCTCAGCCCCGCTTGGTTGAACTCTAACGGATTGCGCTTTGATTTTCCCACAGGGACAAGGAAGGAGAGAGCGAACAACAGCACACACAGACACACACCACCAGGTTATTTGGGAAAAAAGGAGCATGCCGGGAAGAGGTGGAGGAAGGATTGGTGTCAGCACATCAACACCATCGGCATCACCAGATGTATCGGGATGCACCGACAAAGACAGAGAGACAACATGGATGATCACATGGTTAGTGTTATTCCCCAATTAAACCGTGACATGAGGTTAAAACTAGAGCTCAACCAACAGCAAGTTCAGGCTGACATACACCGATGAATGAAAACATTGTATATCAACAACAAGTTGATATAACATTACTTTTAGACACTATTAAATAGTTTGGATATTAAAAACTCACGTCTTTTTCTGTTTTAATGAAATATTGAGGATTCTAAAAGATGTTTAGATCTACAGTTCATTTATTATGCAAAAATATCAGCCAAAACACATTGATTGGACTCTAGTGAAAATACCACAGCATTAGATAAGAGTCAGTGGATACAATGGACAAGAAAATACATGGGTGTCAGAGAAAAATGAAAGTCAGATGATTTGTGATATAGTAATGATTGGGGAACAAATATAAAGATTTCTAAATGGAATGAAAACAAAGATATTAAGACCATGGACAGCAAACCCAATGAAATGTGTTTCAGTGTTGAGCAAGAACAGAATGGAGTGAAATGGCAACAAAACAGAATGTAGCATCCTTGTTATTCAACTTTCAACTACATCAAAGACAGAAACCAATTCATTTAGACAGAAGAAGCATTGTTGGGGAAAAGGAAGGGTAGCTGTACATGCTACTGTAAGGCTGTCATCGAACATCATGTTGATTGCTCGTTTACGCTCAGGGTGGGCCTTCATGCGTCGGGTTTTGGGAATTAGTGAGAGACTTTAACAGCCCAACCATGGACAGAATAAATATGTTACGCCCTGGGATGAGCTTGGGTTAGAAATATGAAGGTTCAGTAGGAATAAAATGGCTTTGATGTAACTATACAAACCCTCATCGTGTCATTGATCCAGCACAGAAAATGGGCTGAAAAACTCTAACTTGTTTTTACATCGTGGACTTGTGATGAAATGAGAAGTAAGACTTTTAAGGAACTCACAGATTTGTTGATCATCAAGGGGTGTGAGCTTATCTGGCATTTAAACTAACAGATATACACATGCTGATACCTTTACTGGTCACTCTTATAAAACCTGGTTATTGTTGAGTTTTGTTTGTATGCAATAACAGTTAGATACTTGATATCAAGGACAGATAACCTATGATCATTGAAGTTTATCCTCTCAGATCTTTTATACCTCATTCTATAATTAACCATTTCTTCCAATGAGGTCCATTACTATCTATAACAATTCGATAAAAGACGCCTCACGAATTCTAACAGGAGGCCCCTGAGGCAAACCCTTGAGGTCAAGTCAATAGTTAGATGAATGAGATCATTCAGCTAAAGGCTACTCTGAGATCTTCAGATCTCCCCAAAACACTCAGGCCTCACCGAACGGACTGACCCAAAATAGCCACACCTAAACATTGTATTGATAAAAGATTGAATTCAGCAGGAACATATGAAAAGAAGCTTCTCACATTTCACATTATCATTGCTTGAAAAGAGACACGTATGTCTACTATAAATTAAATGCCATCTTAGCATTCGCCATTACACAGTCTGTGCATTACTTTAAAAATAATCACACTGGCTTCAGTTTTTTGTGGAGCTCTGGCCTGTGATGTCAGAGTTGAAGTGAGTGGGCACATGGGAAGGGGAAAACCTGAACACACAATGGGCTTAAACAGGAAGGATGGAGGGAAGCAATCCACAGAGAATTCAGCCTCCCTAACCTAAAAATCTCACAGTGGTCAAAATGCGTACCTTCCTCCTTACACACTTCAAAACAATTGAGATCAGTAACTTTGCCCCTGTTTTTGGACTAAATCAAGTCTGTGAGCACTGAAATGAACTTAAATGTAAACTTTTGATGTCTGATGTGTTCGAGAAGACGACATCGAAATGGTTCAAACTATTTTCTGTTTTTTGTGCTGTCTCATTGCAGAACACAGAGTAAGACTGAATAGCTTTTAACAGTATCCACAGAGCAGTATTGATTTGTTTACCCTTTTACAGTAAAACTCAATTGCTCTGATAAAATGGAATCTGTGTCGGCAGCCAAACAGAAAAACATCAGCATGGCTTACTTCTTAGGAGGAAATGAGCCGTTGAGACACTGAATTAGCTGCGGTGAAGAGAACATGAAACCTGATTAGTAGAAACAATGTACCATAAGTCTACTCATTCTGCGAGACCACTAATATCTTGTAATACACAATAATGGTGGAGGAAGGATGCTTTTGACAGGCCTTAAATGTAAACCATCATTGTGGTTTTGATCACCTTCCAGCCAAACCCCTTTCTCATGTTCCTCAGCTTTGGAATCAGTCAAACCAATCAACAACAATTTAACAAACAATAATTATATTAGGGAATCTAACCCAAGCACACGTAGGGATCCATGCTCATCAGGCAAACAAACAAGGAAGCTCTCTAATCATGCCATTCTCACACTGCAGGATGCAGAAAACTGCCAGCGGACTCACAAATAAGCTCCGATAGAGAGAAGCCGTGTTCTCGCAAAACACGAGGCCCGACGCGCGCCTCTCTTTTAAGTAGCCAGAGCCCAAGTTCCCCTCGAAGACACCCTTCAGAGGGAAGAGGAGGTGAGGAAGCAAGAGGAAAAGCAGAGAAGAGGAGGCTGAAAAGAGGAAGGTCAGGTCTGTGCTACAGAAATCAGAAATTAACAGCTCTTAACAGAGTTAGCTTTTTACCACCTGTCACAAACAGCGAGTGAGTTCATGTATGTTTCCACCGTACAGGGAATTTGAAATGGTATTCTCTGTGTAGGACGACAAAGTAAAACTACCACATTAAGGAAATATGCTGAATATGTTTAGAATATAAAATGTGGTTTATTTTATTTTTTTAATGGAGATCTTCAGTAATATTATAAACCATTCGCCTCAAACTCTTTGCTGAGCTTTGGAGGTGAAGTCAGTACTGAGCAGCACTTCTGCTCTTCTGACTTAAAGACAATTTTTCTCTTCCAAAGCAATTTTCAATCTTCAGCTTTTTACATTAACTTTTCAAAGCTTGATTTTTACTTGTATGCTTGCAAAAAATATGAAAAGCTTAAGGTTATTACAACAGATATTACTACAGAGAGAAGAACAAGAAAAAAGTTCAGAAAGCAGAAAAGCAAGAGGCCGAAGTGATACAGGCAAAAATTAAACATAAAACTGATCTCAGAGACTGCAGAAAAAACAAAATCCCAGTGAAGAACTAAGAGCTCAGCAAACACTGCAAACACTGGTTCATTGAGCTTTAACACGCTTGGATCAATGAACAGAGCAGCTATATCAACATAATCATCATTTGTGTAAATTAACGCTGCTGCCGTTCATGAGTGCGACGTTCGGCCGGGTCGACTCACCGGAAGGTTTCTGGCCGAATCCAGGAAGACAATGAGCACCGCAGACGAGAGGCCGTCACTGGCTTGACTGCGATCTGCTCTGATGCCCGACAGCACCTGGGAGGAAAAACGCAAAGATAGGCTCAAGCAGAGTTAAAGTTCCAACCAAGCAAGACAACATCTCACATAGCGAGTTTAAAAATGTAAATGGAGTGCTGGATTTAAGCTCCCTCTGGCGACTGTACCTGGTCCAGCCTTTCAGGGGTGGACAACAGAGTCAGCCACTCCAGTTTGAGGTGTAACTTCCCTGTGGTCACATCTTCCAATGGAAACCACTGAAGTGAAGAAAAGTTGTTGTTATATTTCAGGAAGAGCAAAATTGTAATTACAGCAAATATCATCACTCATTTACTTTTTATTGAATTACTTAAAATGATGCAAGTTATAAAAATAATTCTTAATTTTAAAAAAATGCAACTTAAATTCACTAGTTCAATCTATTTGTTTGACATCATTAAGTTTGACTGGCTATTGTGATGTCAGATAATGCAAAGCAAACAAAAACACAACAAATGACATCATATGCCTGAGCATCAGGGTCCTACTGAAACTTACAAAAACATAACATTATTACAAAGTGCAAAAGAAAAATCCAAGAGTTTCCACTTGCATGTGCAGAAACAAGAAAACAGCATTAAAGTCTAATGTGATAAGTGAATAAAATTGCTAACTGGATAATTAAACGACTGAAATGTTACTTTAAACCAGCAGCGTGCCAAAAGCATTGAATGCAGCACACACCTCATCGACCTTCTGTTCCTTCTGGAGCTCGGCCATGTTGATTGCAAGACTGGAAAAACAAGTTATGAAGAATTTAAATACAAATAAAATTTAAAATCGCAGTGTAATATCCTGAAAGGTCTTATTTTGCCAAACGCCCAGTCCTAAATAATAACAGCAATTCACATTTATCAAAGACTGTCTGGGTGTTTGGATTTTTTACAGGGAAAAAAATGAATTAGTTATAAATATAAGCTGCTGATGGAATTTCCTTATTTTTGCCTTCTGTTGATTAAATTTTCACAGAGGGTTTCAGAATGAAGCTGACTCATCACAGCACACGACACACTGTGTCTTGACGCTGCGCAATAATGAAGTCTGGTGGGAAATGAAATTCAGACACGCAGCGCTGCTTTCATTAAACGCCACTAAGGATTCGGCTTGAAAGCTGCGATTGCTTTCAGAGGCCTCGTCCTTTGATGAAAACCTGTTACGAATCACATCAAACAGCAGACAGTAAAAATGAGTGAGAAAAACACTGATAAGATTTTTTAAAGAAGTTTTCTTTAAATATGAATTGCGTGTTTCAATTTATAACGCCAGTCATCAACTTAATACTACAGTAAATAAAGCTGAAAATATCGAAACATTATGCTTTCTCCGAGCCAAGGTGGCATCCTCAAAAATAACAAATATACTTAAAAAAAGAAGTTAGAAAAACAGAAAAAGCACCACACTTTTATTTTTTTTTTTTAGCCACTAAAGAAGAATTTGTTTTTGCATTTGACTTGATAGATGAATAATTATTTAACCATCACGTAATTATAAAAGTAAAATGCTAAATTCAGGATGACAGCTGTCGTTTTAAAACAGTCTTCTGTGACTCAGCTAAAATCCAGCCTAAGAAGCAGCGTTACCTTCCCAGAAAGTCGTCCTGATCAGGGTCTTCGTCGAACAGTTCAATCTCCATACTGCTCCCCGAGTGATCATACACCAAGGCCTGAAAATAAACTGCATTACTACATACTGCACACACAGTACACACACAAACAAACAAACGAGAAGGCGCGGCTGCAGACTGCATGGAAACACATTGACTTTGTACTGAGCAGGTCCACTGCTGGTGCCAGATCAAAACAAGACAACAGATTACATCCAATTAGATGAAGTTAGTAATTTCTTACTGTCAGGAGAAACATTTATTCATCATTATTGCTCATTCACCTCTTCCACAAAGACAAAGGGAAGGGAACAGATAAATAAAATGTGTTTCGGTGGCTCACAAATCAAACCAGATGAACATGATAAATATTTAAATCACATCCTAAAAAACAAACTCATGGACAGATTTATCTTTGGTCTCTTTTTTGGACTTTTGATCAAAATATTAAAGCGCAGAACAAAAAAAACCCCCAACCCATCATTTAGTCTTGATTTTTAGTTTCTTTAAAATCTAAAAATTAAATATTAAATCTTGTCACTACATGTTATGTGTTTGTGTATTTTAATGGTGCAGTTGGGGCCGCATAACATGTAAAATACAGCGAAAACAGCTTTCTTAGCCAAAAATGTGCACCCATTATATTACCTTTATTAATGAAAAACTCAACTGAATCAGGAGATTGAAAAAAACCCTTGATATTAAATACTGTTATATGTTACAACAACCCTACAAAACAAAAAAGATATCGGACAATATTACACTCTAATCTTGTCACCAGTGACTCTGTGCAGCATCTTTTGAAGCTTACCTCATAAACTTCGTTCCACTTCGGGTTTACGGTGTCGTGGATGACTTTGCTCTGATAGAGATCCGTCCCAATCTTGATGACTCCGTACGGATCCGACTTCCCTTTGACCAGCCCTCCCAGGAACTTGTCCTTACGCAGCAGTTCCTGAGCCTCGATGAAGTGGATTCTCAGGATGCACTGAGGACACAGAAAGATTATCATCAGAGCTTCTGAGGGCATTGAGGAAATCATCTAAATTACAGATTTATTCACCTGTTTAATTTATTTATTTTTATATTTTTTTAGCAGCTATAATTTACTTGGCTGCATTGTGTTACCTTGGGAATGGGAAAGCGCAGTCTAGCCATCTGGGCCTCTGACACTAGCGGGATGTCGATGCGGTTTGGCAGCACCAGGTAGCTGTAGATGATGTCCTGCAGTAGGTTGTCACATAACCCACTGACAGAGTGATGGACGGGGAGAGAAGGAGAGACGGAAGATGACGAACAAATGTAAGAAATCATCAAACTGATGTTATATTGTGTTAAAATATCCAGCTGTGCAAAGCGAGGCCCTGTGCTCAGGCATGCTTCCCTCTGGTCCCAGAAATGCATTTACGTAACATTCACATGATGATTAGTGGCTGAAAAACAGATCTTTACCCATTCAGAATGGAAACAGCCAACAAGTATACTGAGACAGCAGTAAATGCCAGCTGTGAATGCCAGCTTATGTACAGATTCAGTGCTGTGGTATGTCTAAGTATATGTGACAGAGTCAGGTGACCATACAGTTTGTCACATATCTGAGCCACACCCATAAGAAGCACACGGCACACTGATTATGAATAACATAAATTCTGAAGTAATCCTCAGATGCAAAGATGACAAAAAAAGCTAACAAATAAATAGAAGACAAACAACCATCTTTCCTGTGCAGAAGCAAGCAGACAGAAAGGCTCTGCCTTCTGAATGAGCTGCAACTGCTTGGCAGGAACTATTTGTTTGGTGGCAACTACCTCCAGGTAAAACAGTTCTAAGACAGGAGTAATCAAGACACCGTTTCTGGAGGAATCATGTTCTTATTGAATTTCTGAATAGTAAAAGTTCAATCACCTCCTCTGTATTAAGCCAAAATGATCTCTATTAGACAGCAAACTAAATACTGTGTATGGATCATTCTTTGATATTTGACCTCTTTCCTCTAGGTGGCAGCAGCATCCTGTGTAAGGAACAGCATCGGCTGCTTTCAGAAGGGATGACTTAATCCTCTGGAGCAGCTGATTCTGGGTCAGCTTTACTCTGGGATTTCACATCAGCGCAAACTTGATTTTAGTGTCGACGCGCTGATTCCTGAGCTGCTTGCTTAACTACATAACTGTCTCCAGATGAGATTAAGTGGTGCAAATCTGCTGCCAGGCCCATGCTTAAAGACTCAATGAAGTTTCAACACATCCCATCAACCCTATAAAAGGAGTTCGGTTTGGTAATAGACTGAACGTTGTGTGTGTTTGTGTGTGTGTGTGTGTGTATGTGTGGCATTAATGCTGCTATTCAAAAAGGAAGCAGCTAGGGGTGACCTCAGGTTTTCCTACTGTTTTGGGGCTAAATGCAAATACTCAGTGAGGAAATATGAGCGCCCTCACGCACAGGAAGAGGTGGGTGGGGCTATCGCAGGTCTGTAGCTCAATCACCACACACACACACACACACACACACACACGTGCACACACAAAAGTGCACAAACACACACACATTCTCTTTGAACTTGCTGAACAAGGATAGCTACATTTCACAGGGTGGAGTTATTTGGAAACCACAGTGTTTCTCTGCTGACAACAAATAGTAAACCACCAGCCAGCAGCAACATGCCAATGAAGGCGTAACAACACAGCTAGCAGTGTGCTAACAGCAGGCAGGGAAGGGAGCTGTGGCTCTAAAAAGGGTTTTAAATGAAGCGAACTTCAAGAACTTAAAAGTCAGTGGGGAAAAAAAACCAAAACACACTGGTGCAGACTGACATCCCAACAACAACTGGATGGACTTTTATAAAGACTGGGCTCTCTGAAGCACACTTTGATGCACTCTCACACTGTGTGACAAAAAAACTGCTGCACCACTATCAAATCATCAAGAGCATAAAGGCTCCTAACAGCCCTTTATATACACTTTACTGTACACTTACGTTTAATAGCACAGTGATGTTAAAAGGCAACACCATCGGACAAGAGCAAGAACCTGGAAGCCGAACTAAACAGAAGATGCTTTAAACGCCATCTAGCAAACACACCACAATGTTAGCGCGAGACAATTAGAGCTCGGGTCTTAGGATCTGGGCTTGACTCTGCTGTCTGTTTCTCTGCCAGCACTACGTGGTTTTATATTTGTTGCCTTCACAAGTCAAAAAAGTCAAAATAACTCTTAATGCTGTTTTCGTAAAAGTGGTGGAAGCGCCACGAGAGCCTCGTGTAAGCCTGGTTAAATACTAACCTGAAGTGGTTAATAACCTGCATCACTGATCACTGTTATTAGTGTTAGCTTATTACATTAGCCTCAGTCTGTCAGCTCACATTTGTACAAACATGAAGCATGTTCATGTGCCTTTGCTTTCAGCTCTCTCCAATGCTGCAAAAGGTAAAAGCACAAACCGCAGGAAGCTCACAGGCTGTAAAATTCATTAACATAAACCTTATTAACATTTAGGACGATTATTCTCTTGTAAAAAATACAAATTGGTAGTTAAAATAAGAAGAAGTTTTGACAATTACTTTCATCTAAGGTTACACACGTCTGTGAATTCAATTTCAGCTAAAACAAACCAGAAAAAGTCAATACTGACAAAGTTTGTTGTTACATTTTGACTTTAAGGGGGAAATAAAATAAAAATCCTCTAATGCATCAGAGACACTTTTCACATAAAGTTTCATCACGTATCATCGACTTTGGCAGACGAGTTAGAGCAACAACTTGAAGGTCTTCTCTGAAGTTAAGTTATTGTAGGCATAAAAGACAAGCATAAAATGAAGCACATGTAGTGATAAAGATTTCAGTGTCTTTTTCTGCTGAACATCTATTTCACTCAACTAAGGGAACAAATGACCACACAGCTGGATCTGGCAAACACATTTGCTCCCTTTAAAATGGAATAAAAGACCTAAAGCTTAGAAACCAAAGACTTCTCTGTGTCCCTAAAGATGAAAAAAAGAATTCCTGTCTGGAAAATCTTCCCACAAATCCAACCAACATCCCATCTCTGTCTGTGGCAGGTCTCCTTTCATAATAAGGCAGCTAAAAATATCAACACTTAGAGGAAAATGAATGGTTATAATCCATTCTGCGATCCTGCTTTTAACGTAATAGTTTGAGCATCAGAGCCCGAGAGCCTGCGTGTCTCTTTAACGTGATCCCGAGTGATCAGCATGTTTGAGCTTCCAAAACTGTAACGTGGTGAAACTCATCGAAAGTGAGATATTATCTGATTTAAAATTAAGTGATCCTAGTTCAGCCAGACTTTGATGTTGTGTCTGTTTTCAGCTCATACTTCCAGGCAGCTGGGAAAAGAGAAATCATGAATCTTGAATGAATACTAAATAAAAGATTATGTGATACAAGACTTTTTATTTCCCATAAAAAAGCAGTTTGCTTTGAATTGCCCAAATTACACTTCTAATTTGTGTCTTTTCCCCCCACAGTTTTGCAAAATAAGAGTTTTCACAGCTATTTTAACTCATTCACTGCAATTGACGTCTATAGCCGTCAATTGCAGTGAATGAGTCATTGGGTTTAACTCATTCACTGCCAATGGCTGGCAGTGAATGAGTTAATAAACAATCCAACTCTTAAGGAACTAATAGCTGATTCAGGGTCTGATTTCTCCTGTTTTTGTGTTAAACACTAATATTTTGCAGTTGCTGCAGCTGGAAGCAAGCTGAAATCTTTGCGTCATGTCCAGGTCAATTAATATTTCCATGAGCTCAGCAGAATAAGGAAAATATTCTTGAACGGAAACCAAAAAGGAAAACAAGTCTTCTCACAAAACACAGCAGTGAAAAGCAACTGGGTTTTATTAAAGGTGGGTAAGCCGTCTCTCTGCCTCTCACTACAGATTAGACGCTCTCGGCTCCCACAGCATCCAACTTTAACTCACGGACTCTTAAATCATCTCAAATAACGTGCCCAGCGATTCTCACAATATGTCATAATAATGCACATCTGGTTTTTATGTTAGACGAGGAATTAAAGTTTACACGGCATTAAAACAGGAATGAAACATTTATCATGCTCAACAACTTCCGCGGCAGCATGTGAGCTACACAAAACACTCTGGAATCATGGTGGGTGACAACGCCCCCACCAGGAAGAGAACGGTAGGTGCGTGTTTGCGTGCTTGTGCATGAGAGACAGAATAGTTCCAGTATAACACAGTTTATGTGAAAAAAATAGCCTCAAACATCCAGTGACACTATTACGATGCCTCAGTGGGACAGCAGTCATTCCTCTGTGATTCATCACTGCGTGTGACAGTCATTGCTTTTGAAAAAATTCAATCAGAAGACCGAACTTCTCTATTTGACTTTAGCCATCTTGCTCTCCCATAACAAACCCTTCCCTGCAGTGTGGGGATGCCAGTCTCTCCAGTTTATTGGAACTGAACTGAACTGAACTTAAAGAATGTCTCCTGCTTTCGTAATGCAAATAACTGTCAATCCAGCCTGTAACAATGCATGACATCCTCATAAATCACACCGATTTTATTTATAAATAATTATCTGCAGGTACTTACTTGACACCAGGAATGTCCAACATATTTGTGAGCCCAGTCCAATTGATGTCCAGCAACTGAAAAACAGACAAATACTACAATTTAGACTTAGATTTATTAACAAGAAAATTAGAAGAAGATGAGAAAACAAAGCAAAAGGCCATTTGGTGTTTTCAAAACCTCAATGCTTCCTGATGAAAATGTGACGACACAGAAAGATAGAACATGTTTAGACTGGATTTTTGAAGGTTTCAGAGTTCGGCAAGTCTAAGAATTTTCAGGAAATATCATTAAAAATTCCCTCTGCACTTAAAAAAAGCTTTTTGTGCCATAATAAATGTTAACATTTTAATAAAAATTAAAAAACGTTAATGAGTCAATACCCAAATATAATCTCAGCAAAACCACAGATTTATTCTTTTTTCTCCAAATAATAAACCAGACAATTTTCAACTATATGACAGTTCTTAACGGTATACTTTTATTTTTCATTTCATACAGATGTTGAAGCCAGATGTTGAAATCATGTGCTTCCACAGTGCAGTAGATAACTCTTGATAGGTTGCTAGTTTGACTGCAGCTGGAGAAACATATGCCCCTTAGGGGGGTCAGATCAGGACAGGCATCTGGTGTAAAACTGCCAAATCAAATGTGTGACAAGGGAGCAGCCCGAAGCAGCTCGAAGTAGATGCTGAAACAATAAAGAGTCTCTCTGAGATCTTCTCCTGCATATTAACAGCTCCTCACTGAGTCAAGACAAAGACAGGAACGGCCAAGGAGCCGAGCTCTAAATTCCGTCGATATAATCGATACGGATGCTTCCCGTGTGAACGCACACAGCACTGACTGCAGGCATTACTTTATGCTAACAAATAATTAGCTGCAAGACATTAAGTCTACATTATAAGAGCTAATAAAAGAGATCAATGTCATCATAACATTTGACAAACTCCTGACAAACAGCGAACTTCCTCTTACTCATTACCACAAAACAAACAGTCAAGCCGTTTTAATTCCCTGTGTTTCTGCTTTTTAGCCATTTCCAACAGTCAGGAAAGAACAATAAATAAATTGTGTAGTAAAATGTCACTTGCTGTAAATGTCTCTGGAACATGTTGCACTTTTTGAATGTGTATTACTGCTAATGTCAGTTACCAGTCATTTCTATCTAGAAAATTATATGGACACAGGTAGCATCTGGACAACAGGAAGTTCAAGCAGTGTGTTTAAATTTAGACAAGATCATATATGTCAGCTGTTAGCCTAACATGGTGTTTGTATACTAGCGTGTGTATGCTAGCATGTGTGTGTGTGT
>NW_005187504.1:168283-169256 GCF_000239375.1 Pundamilia nyererei | reverse complement strand
TGTGTGTGTGTGTTTTTCCATGATGGTGGATAAAAATGTATGAAAGCTTCAGACTAACTGTACAGAACAGTAATCACATTATTTACACTATGAAACTTTCTTATCTTACTCAAGATAATCTGGTAAGTATGAGCCGGTCAGCTGCACAGAAACAACAGAGCCTATAATGCAAACAGAAACTTTATTGAAGGCACTGCTATTTAATGTGTTTTTATGACACAGCAGGTTGCCAGCATGCTCCCCTGATGCAAGCGGCAACATGTTCCTGTCGTACAGCAACTGATTCCACAAGAGAGTCACAAAGGGCGTTAGCCAGGACTCTCATATTCAGAAGAGAGCTCAACCTGGATTTCTAACCCAGTTATGAGGCTTTTGTACTGGAACTTTAACTGGGTTTCTTGAATAACCAGATAACAAGGAGAAGTAATTAACCACTTTGATTCTAACCCCACATTCCTGACACGCCCAAGTAAAGTAGTATGAAGCCAGTGGTAGTACTTGTGTGTGTACACTCACTCGCCTGCTTATTCATGTAATGATCTAATCCTCAAATCATGCAGCAGGTCATACAAGTCAGCATTAGTCAGAAAGATTGAAATAAATCTGTTGCTATGCTATGATGGTTGGTTTGAGTTGAAGGTGTCAAGATATAATTACTAATGAAACCCTTGATAAAAAGGAAAAGGTCCTCTCACTGCAACATCAGACGTCAAGATGGATGGAATAAAAGAGCAGAAGATACGTTGGCGTTTAACCCGTCATCCAAGAAAATCCATCTAAGGCTGCAGCGAGCGCAGGCTTACCACAACTGGACAGCCCAAGACTCGACAGGTAGAGGTGGAAATACTTGATGACACACTTTGGTCTCTTTAATACCAGATAATGATTTGGATGCGATACCCTACCAAAAAATTTATGCCAACACTTTGAATCTCATTAAGGCCAAAATTGACTCCTGTTGTTTGCCGTCTAC
>NW_005187504.1:164959-168236 GCF_000239375.1 Pundamilia nyererei | reverse complement strand
TGGACAGCCCAAGACTCGACAGGTAGAGGTGGAAATACTTGATGACACACTTTGGTCTCTTTAATACCAGATAATGATTTGGATGCGATACCCTACCAAAAAATTTATGCCAACACTTTGAATCTCATTAAGGCCAAAATTGACTCCTGTTGTTTGCCGTCTACCACCAGGAGGACTCTGATCCAACCATCATGAAAAAAAGAAAAGAAAAAAAAAAGAAAGAAAGAAAAAAAATCGCACACGTGGAACTGAATCCAGGCACATCATTTGGAAACCACTGATCTAGAAACCTGATTTTTCAGAGAGTAACAAGGACCAGTCTCTGTCCTCAGTTTTTTGGGACGACAATCAGCTCACTGATAGTTAGTGTTCACTATCACACGACTGCACTGCATTGCACAGCTCGCAGGACAATGCTCAGACTCTTGTTAGGAAATCATTACATGCTGCTTTTAACAAAAGCAATAATATGTTAGTGTCAGGGGAGAAGAGTGCGTCTGCAGGAGTGGGTCAGTATCTGTGAGATAAGGAAACTGTGAAGACGATTATAAAAGAGGATTCAAATGTGAAATGTTGGCTAACATCATTACATCAGAAGCAGACTGAGTAGCAATGAGGGAAAGCTGCCGTGAGAAACTGGCAAAGTTCTAGCACAGAGTAAGATATATGTATACATAACAGGAAATGAGTCATAATAAAAGCAACAAAACTACACTTTACAAACGTAAAACTGATTTAAACAATGACTGCATAAAAATCAAATTATACACCTAATAAGACTTCAAAGGTGTGCGTCTTTTCTTCTTTTCAGAGTCATTACCATAAGAGACAAATGATTAACAGCAACGCATGTCTTTCTGTGGCCTAGTTAGCTCTATGTAGAACATGGTGGACCACAACAATGCTCTGCCAGGCTGGCACAGGAAGAGCATCGAAGCAGCTGGGGGATTTCAAAGAACACATTAGAAATGAATGAAATCAAACAAAAAAAGCGCAAAAGATTTAGTAGCGTTTTTTTATTTTATTTTGAAAAGCAAAGTATAAACACAGTCTGCAAACATGCAAAACTGCTCTCTGCACTGGCTGAGGAGGTCATTTCATTAGAATTCATTTTCACACCACAACTGATTTGAGTGTGATCCAACTGCTATTTGTGGGTTTCTATGCAGGCATCAGGCTGTAGGTTTCACTCTGAGTGAAACCTACAGCGTAGTGTAGGTGTAAGGTTGCTCGTTTATCATTTTTTATGAATGCACAAAATCTGGACTGAATACTGAAATGCTTTCATTTGTTTCTGCGCGTCTGCAGTTTAAAGGTGTTTCATGCTTGATGTGCTATCTGTGTGTTTAGCGTGTTTGCAGAAATTTATGTTGACTACAGTCGATTCCCATTGGCTTCTCCCTACATCTCTCTCTCTCTCTCTTTTCTTTGCTATTTTGGCCTCGACACCCATCGAACAGGTTGCTTTGCATTAATATCATCAGTTGCCATAGACTCAATAGAAAGTATCTTCATTACATCGGCCTCCTTTCTGCTCCACTCCACATGAACAGTGGAAGTATTTTCAGTTTCTCTATGAGTGAAACTGAAAATAGAGAAAAAGAAACTTGTGCTACCATAAATGTCAGCAATGCAGAGACTCACACCAACATAAAATAAATGTGAAAAAATTGTTTTTATTTATATAGCACCTTTTTAGACAGAGTCACAAAGTGATGAACATAAGATAAAAAAAATAATAAAAGGTAAAACAGACAATACAAAACAGGCACAAATTTTATGAAAAACTGTTTTAAAAAGGTGAGTTTTGAGTTGTTTTTTAAAAACAACTACTGAGTCCACAGTTCTTACGGTTCCACAGTCTCGGGGCCACAGTGGCAAAAGCTCTGTCACCCTTAGTTCTCATCTTAGTCTGTTTTATAGCAAGTAAGCCCTGATCAGATGACCTCAGGGACCTGCTAGGGACATCGGGCTGTAGCAGATCAGCGATGTAGGCTGGTGCCAGTCCATGCAAGGCTCTAAATGTCAAGACCAGGAACTTCAAATGGACTCTAAATTCAACAGGAAGCCAGTGTAGCTGAGATAGCAATGGTGTCACATGTGAACGCTGCAGCGTTTTGCACAACCTGCAGACGATCCAGAGAACCTTTGCTTAGACGCATAAACAAAGAGTTACAATAGTCCAAGTGTGAGGAAATAAATGCATGTACAGCAATCTCCAGTTCAGAGATAAAACAGGGCTTAGCTTAGCCACATTCCTTAAATTATATAAACAAGACCGAACCAGAGAATTCACGTGCCCGTCCAATGTAAGAGTCGAGTCAAAAGTGACACCTAAATCCCTGATAGAGGATTTAACGGTGATGTAGATATGAGGAGAACCACTCTAAGGCAGTTCCAGATACACCAACCCAATGTTTAAGACTTTCAAGGAGGATGTGGTGGAAACAGTGTCAAAAGCCGATGTGAGGTCCAACATAAGTAGGACAGAGAAAAAAAATTTGCACAAATAATTCAAGTGAATTCAAATTATATGTTTTCTTTATTGTATTTATCATGTTCCAATTGTTTTTTGTTCACTGCTATTCAGTAAATATAGTTGTTGAAAGCATTTCTGTGTTTACTTTTCATTTTAAACAAGTTAAATCTGATTACAGATGACCTAATCTCCACTCTGGGTACACCCTGCACAGGTCAGATTGGGCAGGTGGAAGGAATTTATGGATGGATGATTACAGAGAGACACAGCATTACAGAGACAGGAAATATTCCCCTCCTCTTCTTTAAAATGAGAAATACAGCTTATTGTTCTGACACTGGTTTCGGATCAGATACTTTATGTTGACAAACACCCAAAACCACGGTATCAGCTTCGGACTGAAAAAGTAAACGTTTCTTCAGGTTTCTTCAGTGAGGTGTTTGTGTGAAGTGTGAGAAAGAGCTGCCCTTACTTTCATCTGATCGTAAGATGGTGTCTTACTAACCACAACTTACTGTGTGGACACTGCTAAGCTGTTATTTCGGGTATAGAAAAAAAGAAGATTAAGAATACAGCGTCACTCAGTTTCAGGCGGCATCACTCACTACTAAGGTTGGGCGATTGGACGAATATATCCAGTATTGATGACAGGCTGAGCCTTTCGACGATTGTTTTAAAGGGTGATTTATTTATTTATTTGCCGATGAGTAAGTTTGCTAATAATGCTGGTTGAAGCTAAGAGAGGCAATCAATGGAAAAAATTAATAGTGCTGTTTTAATGGCAGCTTCTTCCAGCTG
>NW_005187504.1:161751-164595 GCF_000239375.1 Pundamilia nyererei | reverse complement strand
GGTAAAATATTCCCTTCAAACAAAATGTTTAAATTCTAAACATGCAAGTCCGTCCGTGCATGATTGCATTGCTCCGCCCATCAAAAAGTCTGTGCCTGCGCTAAAATACCGCCTATCCTCGGTTATTGGACCATTGATGAATTTTTAAACGTCGCCCACTACCCACACTTTATAGCACATTTACATTCTCTTAGCAGAGAAACACATCAGTGATTTATCCTTGTGCTCAACAGAGCCCAGTACTGTAAATCTGATTCATTCAAAGTAAAAACGTCTGCTGGCTGCTGTAGAAGCAAACCGTTCATAGCAGATAAATAGAAATACTGCCGGGTATCATGATTTATGACTTCACCGAAACCACCACAATCTTTTGTCCTGTTATGTCAGGACAGCCAAAGTCAGAGTGGCTGTTATTTAAAACTGCTGTGTCAAAGCGCTGCGTCACTCGAGGACCTGTTTGGATGGTTTGAGCGATCTACATGTGTAAAACATGTAAAACCAGCCTTAGAGTTACGCTGGACAGGTCTGATGTCACTTTGGACAGCATGTGGCTCAGGCAAAAACATCACTTAAATATAACTGTAGCCGTCAAACGCACTCCCACTCCTGTTCTCACCATATTCACATGTGACGGATGACCTTTTTTGGCTTGATTTACCGATGCTGACCGACGTCCATATAATATCCCACAATAGTACATTTTTACATTTTAAAGTTTACAACTTCTCTACACTTTCTTTGTCGTTTGGTTGGGTTTAGGCATTCAGTAATGTTGCTGTAGCTACTATGAAGTGCATGCTAAATGATATGTTACAGTTACTGTATTCGTTGTTACAGTTACTGAAATGTCTGCTGCACTTTTAAGCTGGCGAGCAGTTCCTGGAAGTTTTATATTTATGTTTCATTGCAATAGAAGAAGAAAAAATTATACAAAGAAAACTGATCAATTCTGTTAATAACCTTCCCTTGGAAGCCAATTTCAATCAAGTTATATTAAAATATGTTTTCTGTTATAAAACAATTACTTTATACAACTGCAGTTAACCTGCTCACAATGTCAGATGCTAAATCTGTGACAATACTAATAAAGTCTGCTTTATTATCTGAACATTGATGATGTTTTGGATGTTTCTATTATGTATATATATTGACCTGATAATACAACGCTGGATAAAAGTGGTGCACCGACTAATGCACAAACCCTGCCCTGTGCAGCGTCGTGCGATGAATACAAACATTTAAACCGACACGAAGCCTCAAACTTGCCCCTGATGAAATCAAAGGCACGAGACACACCAGAATAAACCAAAACAAAGAGGTGGCTGGTGGTTGATACTAACTGACACCAATGCTCAGTTTCCTGATTAGCCGCATTGTCAGAACACAGCTGTCACGCCTGGAGCTAAGCAACCTGTCACAACGCAACTGTGGCACACAGGGAGGAACGGGAAGGAGAAACAACAACAGTGAAGAAATATCAGCAACGTCCCGCTCGGTGTGACGAGTTGGTTTATTTGTGGCAGTACAGCAGCAGGTAACCGTCAGTGTGAGGGTTGTTATCGACCAGGTGTAATGATAACACCAATATACCATCTATAGCTGTGGAAGCAATGCTGCTAGTCTGAGTCTGCAAGCACAACTGACAGACATTTTTAACAAGCCAAGAAAGTTCTTTGCTGCTACTACTCAGCGGTTTAACTAACGATTCCAGGAAATACATATTAATTAAAGGTATTTATTGCAATTTTCTGATTTGCAACAAAGCAACAGAAATCTACCCTATGACACGAGGCACCGGCCAATCACGGGCCTTTATTAGATGTCTTTCAAATGTAGACAAATCTGTCAGAATCTGTGAAGATTTATTTATAAAATCTGCCATTAATATGAACTTACTTAATATTTTGCTATATCAAAAAACAGGATTATGGAAAAAAACAAAAACAAAACAAAACTCCCGGGCTGCCTCACTTTTAGTTCGGGTCAAAATTAACAATCAATCATTGCGTTACATGCACAGATGCAAACCTGTGCTTCAGGTGAGCGGTGCCTGAGACAGAGAGAGAAGAGAAAACCTGCACAGTGGGCGGGATTTTCAGATTCTCTCATTATTTCTTTCATATTTTCATTGTTAATGATTATTACAGGTGGGAAATATTTCTTCCTAAATTTTAACTATTGGTGAAACTTGAAACCCGCCACACGCTGGAGGAAACCATTTTTCTACTGTCGACATCTGCTAATCAAAGCAGCATGCACATAGCTAGCTTGTAGAAAAACAATAGTTCTTACACAGAACAGCTTATTTGAATAATCAGGTCACTATTTCTTGGAAAGAGACACAGCTGTTGAGGGTTTGTTTGTTTTTTTTCCTCGTTAAATACAATTGTTGCACCAGATTGGTGAATGTCATCAAGCTCCATGATCATCAAAAGAGGGCAGGCGTCATCTCTGGAACTGGGCAATTTACAGCAAAATAATCAACGAGGATAAACGACACTACAGAGCAGAGGACAAATTTGGCGAGTGATCTGTTGCTTTGACTTACAAAACTGCACTGTGTAAATTCACACGTTACACATTACTACACTCATTACATCCGGAAGTACAATACAACTCAATCAGGAAGGATTTTTAAAACATCCTGAAAAGGAAAATGATTAAAATGCCTTAAGAGGTGAAAAGCTTCCTGACAGACAGGATCTGACCTTATATGCTTGAAGTGAACACTGCGTATCAGTGTTTGGCTCCTTGCCCTAGGACATCTCTGTAGTAAATTATTAGAAAAGCCAGTTTCTAAGTTGAAGTCCTACAAATACATTTTACAAGAGACAACACTGATGT
>NW_005187504.1:147379-161731 GCF_000239375.1 Pundamilia nyererei | reverse complement strand
ATAGCTAGCTTGTAGAAAAACAATAGTTCTTACACAGAACAGCTTATTTGAATAATCAGGTCACTATTTCTTGGAAAGAGACACAGCTGTTGAGGGTTTGTTTGTTTTTTTTCCTCGTTAAATACAATTGTTGCACCAGATTGGTGAATGTCATCAAGCTCCATGATCATCAAAAGAGGGCAGGCGTCATCTCTGGAACTGGGCAATTTACAGCAAAATAATCAACGAGGATAAACGACACTACAGAGCAGAGGACAAATTTGGCGAGTGATCTGTTGCTTTGACTTACAAAACTGCACTGTGTAAATTCACACGTTACACATTACTACACTCATTACATCCGGAAGTACAATACAACTCAATCAGGAAGGATTTTTAAAACATCCTGAAAAGGAAAATGATTAAAATGCCTTAAGAGGTGAAAAGCTTCCTGACAGACAGGATCTGACCTTATATGCTTGAAGTGAACACTGCGTATCAGTGTTTGGCTCCTTGCCCTAGGACATCTCTGTAGTAAATTATTAGAAAAGCCAGTTTCTAAGTTGAAGTCCTACAAATACATTTTACAAGAGACAACACTGATGTTACAATGTCATAATAAATGTGTCAGCAGTCGCTCCTTTTTTGTTAGATCCTTTGTGGTAAAAGATTAGAAGAGGGACCCTGTCAGGGCACTTCACACATATGCAGATGACATAAATGATCTGACAGACTTGAACAGTCTTATTCTAATTCTGCACAAAAACATCTATGAAAATCAAGAATTTGATTTCATTTTCTGGCCTCATCTGAAACTCTTTATTGTTTGATGTATGTTCCATGTCAGCAAAGATCTGCCTGAGCTCTCCCCACCTTGTTTGACAGCAGAGAGAGATAAAATCACTTGTATCCGCCCTGACTTCCTCCTGGTTCACATCTGAACCACAAGCTTCATCGTTTAGTTCAAAACTCCACGAAAGCCTCCTCCTACTAATTCCAGACTGAAGATGTATGTTTATTGAGACAGGGGCAATTTCACATTTCTATTTGAAGATTATGATAGCAAATATTTTTCCTCTGAGTGCCACCATCAAAGACTGAATCTAGAAGAGGGACCGTGTTGAAGCACAGGAAGGAAGGCAGCAGTCAAAGAGAAGGAATGCACTGATAAAGGAGGGCTTGAGTTAGGCTGCCTTCAAGAAGACTGAAGAGAAAAGCGCTGTGGTAGGTGGCAGAGTGCACAGTACCAGCAGGACCACCATCAGGCAAAGAAAAGCAATAAGATCTCAGTGATAACAGCTGGTGCTGGTATGCTAGAACTCTGCAAGTTATTAGCTCAAAGTTTGCGTGTGCGTGTGTTTTCATGTAAAAAGCTTGATATTCCCCTTTTTTGCAATGCAGATCAAGGCGCAACGAAAACAAAGCATTTGGGGACTCGTTAATGTAAAAATCTGACCAGGAAACATAATGAAAACAACAAGACCTGAACGCATTTTAGAGGCTGCCAAAAGTTAAAGTACTCACAGGTTTCTTGAGGAAAAAGACAGAAAGGGCTCCGATCAGAGGGATGTCCCCCAGCAGCGGCTCCATCACCACTCTCATCACTCCATGAAGCTGAACAGAGAAAAAGAAAGAAACATCACAAATGAGTCTTTTGTTTTTTAGCCTGGTCCAGGTTACATCCGTGAGCCCTAAAACTTGATTCTGTTTCATCTCTGATCCAAGTGACTTGCTTTCTGTTTGCGTTCACAGACAAGTTTACCCAAATTATTGCTTCTGGTCATTCACAGCCTGCAGGACCATCTAATCCTTAACTCTATTTTTTTCTTCCCCTCAATTACCTGTTAAGCCTCAGAATCCAGGTCAGAGGAAAAAAAAAAAAAAAAAAAAAAAAAGTAAGACAGGGGACTGTTTTGTTTCATCTTTAAGTTTGATTGCTTCCCCGTAACAAATCCAACAGGGTTACAGCCGTCACAGCATATTATTGGCTACTGAGAGATAACAGACTCATTTTAGAGATCTACAAAGTCCAGCTTAGGTGAATGGATGGGTGGGATAATAGGTCACAGGATTGTCAGTCAGGAGACGGTCTTTCTTCTCCTGTTTGTGTTTTGCATTCAATTTGACTTTTTTTCACTCACAGCCCGCAATCCATCACAGGTTGCTGTAATGTTTAAAGTAGAGAGAAAGTGATGTTTTCTTGTTACCGTTTTGCTGCATTACGAGAAATAATGACCAAAATCCACCAGCAACAATGAATATTGTGTGAGGACCCATTAGTTTGAGTAGAATCGGATCAATACTGTGGTAAAAATGCACAGTGAACACAAATTGGGCAACGACCCATTAAGAGACAAATTTGATTAAATTCTGACAATTCTTGTTGAACGAGCAGCGATTATTTCAGACTGTGAGTCAAAAATCTGTAAAATACTGAGGAATAATGTCTCTATATAGTTTTTTTACCATATATACAGAGTCTATTCAGATTTCTGTTGTGTTCACCCGCGAGGCGTGGGTGGTGGTTGGGTGTATGTAATGTTATCCACACAGAACAGTGGAACAGCAGCTCAAAATACACGGTGGATGAAAGAGGAAAAAAGAACCAGCGAGTTTATTTCCCACTTCCTGCAAGAACACAAAATATAACTAGATCGGCTGTACTAACAGACTCACATATACTGTAATCATTAAGCCTACTGTAATCCTAATTTTGAGGCCCTGAGAATGAAGAAAGTCTGCAAACACAAACTTCACAGTTAAGTGAATGTTTCTTTATTTTGGATGCAGGTTTCTCAGAGGCTGCAGTGACTCAAACCTCAGACATGCAGACTGGCCGTCTGTAGCACCAAATTTGGTTGTAGCTTGCTCTGAGTAATCAAATACCAGCATTTTGCACATCGAAACGGGCGTGCAGCGGAAAGACTGCAGATAGCCTCTTGTTTATACCACTTTCCGTCCTGCAGCTCATTTCTCCCTGAAGGAGGATGCTTTAGAAGTCATGTGCAGCTGATAATGCTCCATCAGAGGCCCGCTGGGAGGAAGAAGATACCTTTTTAAATAAAAGATGTGACAGCAAAAAAGAAAAGAAAAAAAAAAGTCGACAGTCAGCGAGTGGAGGAGAGTAAACCCGAATGACTCATGAAGCATGATAAGCTCCCAGTTCACATCTTCTCCATTTAAACTACTTATATCTTCAGCAGCCTATGAAATGCTGACACACCGTCGGGGGCTGAAGCTCTACAATCTGAGCCAAACACAAAAGGAAAACATCGACTGGGCTTCGTACACGTAGCCATTTCTCTCTGTAAATCTTTGGGTCTTCTCTCCCACTCTGATCTCTGGTCAGCAAATATGGTCTGATCCTGTGCCAACAGCTGAGTGGATAACGTCTCGTTATCAGTTCTGTGTAAACACATGATGCAATTAACTTTCTCCGCAGTGGTCAGTACTTAATGTAGAAGTCACCGCTGGGGTACAGTGTGTGTTTTTAAGTTTTTCATTCATTTGTTTTTTTAGAAACTGTTACTACTTCTGCTACCACTAGGACTATTTCAAGGATCAAACTTGAATAACAACTTTATGTCCATTAAATCAGCCACTTTATTTATTAGGGAGAATTTCCAGACATTCATTTGTTCCTGGCACCTAAAATTTACTATGTAAAAAAAAAAAAATTTCTAAGGCTCTGAGACTCCAGAAATCCACAGTGAGAACCATTAACCACAAATGGACAAAACACGGAACAGTGGTGAACCTTCCCAGGAACGGCCATCCGCCCAAAGTTACTGGATGAGTCGTCATTGGACTCCAAGGGAACGGTGATGACTCATGCAGGAGGTTTTAATAAAATAAATAACATGACTGATTTCCTGTCTCAGTTTTTGCACTTTCAGTTTTCAGACTATTGAATTAATGGACTTGTAGTTTTGGGTACAGCAGTGTGGAGGTTAGCACTGTCACCTTACACCACGGAGTTTAAATCCACCAGCCTTTCTTTGTGGAATTTGCACGTTCTCCCCGTGTCCGCATGAGTTCGCTCCGGGTATTCTGGCATTCTTTTCACAGTCCAAAGACACGCATGTTAGGGTCACTGGTTATAGTAAACAGGCTGTAGGTGTGACTGTTTGTTGATCATCTACACTGGTTATCTATACTCCTACTGGGCCCTGAACTGGAAAAGCAGAAGATGGAGGGACTCGTTGTTTGGGGTGATCGTGGCTCAAGAGTTGGGTGTTCGCCTTGTAATCGGAAGGTTGCTGGTTCGAGCCCCGGCTTGGACAGTCTTGGCCGTTGTGTCCTTGGGCAAGACACTTCACCCGTTGCCTACTGGTGGTGGTCAGAGGGTCCGGTGGCGCCAGTGTCCGGCAGTCTCGCCTCTGTCAGTGCGCCCCAGGGTGGCTGTGGCTGCAATGTAGCTGCCATCACCAGTGTGTGAATGTGTGTGTGAATGGGTGGATGAGTCTGGATATGTAAAGCGCTTTGGGGTCCTTAGGGACTAGTAAGGCGCTATATAAATACAGGCCATTTACCATTTGTAGCAGAAAGTGTTGTGACAACGGACTTTGTATTTTTCATGTCTTTATATGGGATAAATAGCCATACAACTACTGACCTTAACATGTTGCATCTATCTTGGATTCGTACCTGTATACTTTTGATTCCAGCCCTGCAGTAGTACTTTTTGATGTCCACGTCAATTTCTGTATTCCCGACAAAACTGAAAGGAAGGGCAAGAAGAACGTAGAAGGGGATTCATGTGTGTATTCATATGAAGATAAAAATAAAAACGCATCATGCATTTATTCAGATTTTAAAGGGCAAGTTTACACACAAACTGATGAGAGTGCTGTACATCCACCATCCAAATCTATTTGACTAATTTGACGGTGACTTAATCTACATTTGATGTGTCAGTGAGCATTTCTGCATGGGCTCAAAAAACGAGTGCGTGGAAATGTTCCTTTCTATTTGGAAAAAAACAATCAGGTAATACAACTGATAATTATTACCAATTATGATCCTGAGAAAAAGGAAGCGCACAAAATGAGCACTTTAATAAACATTTACTGAAGTAACGAGTTTTCTCTGTGTGACAACAAACTAAAAACTCATCAACTGATTCAGACCAAATTAAACAAACTATAGGTTTTAAACGACAGCCTGACGCTAAGATTTGTACATAAGAAGTCATAATTTGAAAGAAACAAGTGCAATTAAGATTACATCACTGGCCAAGTCAAGTGAATTCAACAATGAATGAATCTGAGCGGTCTACCTGATCTGCAGGTCCATGATAACCTGCCTCTTGTCCACATTTTCTGTGTAAACTTTCACTCCATTCACTCTCAGCGGCTGCAGAAAAAAAGAGAAGACATGCAGTAAAAGCTTTATTTAATGTTTACTAGCTCTGCATAATTCTACGTGTGAGGTAAATCTGGGTGCGTGGCGAAGAAACTTTCCAGTTCTGATTAAATCAGTTCATGCGAGTCAACGAGGGAGTCACAAATAGAAACATGCGATAAAAGATCTGAACACGTACACTGTGACAGATGGTGCTGCCTAAAACGTCCATGACACTAATTCTCCAGGATTTCCCACAAAGCTAACATCTAAAAATAAAAGTGTTATTCTACAGGCAATAAAAGCCTATAAAACAAAGTGCTAGCTGGTGTATTAGTACGAATAACCCAGATTACAGAAGTGTCCTGCCATGGCCTTTTGGAGTGCATTCACAACACCGTGTTCTTATCTTGTCACCTTGTCGCCCATGTCAATCTTGGTGAAGCAGAAGGTGCTGAGATGAGGGTTGGCGCCCTTCACCGCCGGCTCGATGGTCTCTCTGAACAGCTTCTCCACAAACTGGCAGATAAACGGCCACATCTGCTTCACCGTCTGAGGAAGGGAAAAGAGAAAAACCATGTGGGAGAAAGAATTAGATACAAGACATCCAAATCCCACAGCCCAAAATCCTTCAGCCCACAGCCTGAACAGTCACTGAGCACTGATGCATGCAGCTGCTGGACAAGCCTCATGTTTTACAGCAGACCTGGTGAAAGACAATTACCTGGCATCTCTCTGCAAACGCTTGTGTGTTTGTTGCACTATACCAATTTAGTTCAAATGACAAACAATGCAGAGATCGGTGTACTTTCAACTGTCACTGTGTTTGTCATACTTTAGATTGTCTATACTTACTACTGCAATTGAGAAGCTGTTACCAAGACTCCTGTGTTTCTGTAACTACATGTGCAGCTATTTGCACCATTTGTGCCCAATCTGAAATCCCCCTGACGGGCAATAAAACGTATTGCTTCACATTACATCATATTACATCACACTGTATAATATTATACCCTCACAGCCATTACAGGTAAACATCAATCAAAAATATGTCTTACAGCTGTATTTCTTATCATCAGTGTTGTGTTGCCAACACCTTTGCCAAACGAGGTCATTTTTATAGTCCACGGGATAAAAGAAACCACCCTGCAATTACTCTCAGCTGCTCCTTCACCTGACCTTCAGTTGCTGCTGCTAATGCATTAAAATAATATCACCTCGCAAAAATTCCTTGTGCAATCACAGCGAGAGAAATAATGCACTCAAACTTTGCACGACACTTCTAATTATTACGAGCATTTTGAGTCCAAGTGTAACCGAGTCTCCTGTCACATAACAAAACACACTGAATATGTCAGCATTAATAAGCATACACACTAACGTTACGGATGCCTTAAGAAGTTACCAGATTGTTGCTTTAACATCCATTCACTAAGCCACACTCAGAAATTTCACTACCACAGAAATGACAGAGTCATATTATGAGTGCAAACTTCCCTGTAAAATCCTCTAAAAGTGTAAAAATGCTCTGTGCCCTCAGGTGAACACTATGAGCTGCTATAAACCGTCCTTTGATTACAGTGACCAGGAGCATTAAAGGTTCACAGAGGTCTGATGTTATGGCAGGTGAAGTTCTGCTCATTATGACCTATTTGATCCAGATGAAGAAGCAATGAACTGAGCGATATCTGTTGGCAGCGGACGACATGACTTTTCAGGCTTCTGTACAGGAGCACGCTCCTCACTTCTGTGTTTGGGTGCGAAAAATGTAAAATCATCTAATCTGCCTGAGCTGAGCAACGCAGCTACATGTCAAAATCCTAATCTGAGGGAAATGAGGGAGTAATTATCCATCACATACATTCACTGGTGATCATCACATTTAATAAATGAAGTGACATTTACAGTACATTTACTAAATAAATGAAGGTCTTTGTAAGAAATTATTTTTTTATATCCTAATTTAACATTTATTGAAACATTTAGCAATACTTTAGAAGACATTTGAATCCAATAAAGAGTAAGCCACCAAAGCCCTGGCTGTCCCTCACTCCATCCTCCTATGAAAGGGCCCATCTGTGTGGTGATAATCAGAACTATTGATTGCCATGTTACAGGTAAGTTATGGCCATTTCTTTGCTTTAGAGGAGAATACCTCTGGTTTTTATTTGCCTTTCAAATGATTTTCTGTGTTCCCATAAACAGATGTTAAAAAGATATTTTCCTGCTCATCTTCATCCATTACCTTTTTACTGGAAGGACCTGTACACATTTACAGTAAGTGGTGCTCTTCTGATGTTAAGACTCACTCTCTCTCCCTCTCTAGTTCACTTTGCATCTCTCTCCTTCACTCTCTCCCCACCTCCGTGTCTCTCTCTGGGGAGGTGGAAGCACTGGGTCAGGGTCTCTCAGAGCTCCAGATTCAGATCCTATTTATAAACCCTGCCTGTCTGCCTCTGCTAGCTGGCAGACTACTGTTGAGGATGTAAGGCGGTGTGCGAGTAGGTGTCTAAGCACAAAAATTAATTTAAATATAATATAAAGAAAAAAAGAAAGAGGTGTATATACCTTATTCAGCCATTCCACTCTTTCCACATCTGGATAATGGACCTGGAATAGAAGATGGAAATGTATCAGTTAAAAACACGATTTACATTTATTTAAACAGCTCTAATGGAAAGGTCATGCTTTTCTTTAGGCGTGCCCTCAATTGTGTCTCCTCTCCGTTTCCTGACATTACTATAGAGGACGCATTGTTTCTATACTTCTGGTTTACAAACTACATCACAACTACTGTAATCTGTGGCATGAATTTATAGGCTCTTACATTAGGCTGCAAGGTAGAAAACAAAGCAATGAAACTGTAAAAAATAACCTGTAAAAAAATACATATTACATGCTGCTGGTCAAAGGTCAACGAGGAGATAAACAGTAAGGAGTTCAAAGGTCAGGCCACAAAAAAAATTACAGGAAATGCTTCAGTCTGTTTAGTAACTATGAAGCATACTGTAGCACTCCTGTTTGTCAGCTTATGAAGTAGAGGTGGGGGAAAAAATCGATACTGTGTAGTATCGTGATATTTTGTTTGCTAATAATGTATCGATACAGGGACAGCAGAAATCGATATTTTGTTACAAAAAAAGTTTTTGTGCTCTGACTTCAGAGCACGTTGATCCTTTTTCTGAGCAAGAATCCTGACATTCCTTCACTGTCCAAATGTGTTTAACTTTTGTTATGGCAGCAATAAACATGACAGTTTACTTCTTTTAATTTAAGACGTGTTTTATTTTAATTAAGTTTAAAACTTTTTTATTTAATGTAAAATTATATTTTGTTTTAATTTACTTTCAAATTCTTCAGTTGCTGAAGGGGCTGCATAGTTTTCATAAATTGCATAGTTCAGAATAGCTATAATTGTACCAGATGGTTGCATTCAGTTAAGTTGGACTAGACTGTAATACAAACCGTTCAGTTTGTCAACAATAAAACTGAAATGAGAGAAAGACTGAGTGCGAGACTTTGATATTAGATAAAATGAATATTGATAAAGTTTACCTTTATGTACAGAATCTGAATATCGCAAAATATTTTTAAAAATTGCAATAATATCGTATCGTGGGATGTATGGTGATTCCCACCTCTATTATGAAGTAAACCTTGCAAAAACAAAATTAAACCATTTTAAATTAAACATAAAGCGCTTGCAGAAAATTCTAAGCTTGAACGATGCGCTGGTTCAATTTTAAAAGCTTAATGTTGCTGTTGAGCTGCACTGCATCACACCAAGGTGCAAAAACAAACAAGGAAAAAGGAAAGTGCAGGTCTGAGTTTACAACGAGGCTTCTTGCAGCATATCAGTGACAGCTTGTACCTTTGTTTTGGCATCGTGTTACCTCACATTCCTGTACTTTTCCCACTGATTCGTGCCAGTTCTCTTGGCAGAGCAGCGAGCCACAGAGAAAACACCGTAATGAAGTGTTTGATGCTGCGTGTAAAGACTCACACACACCTCCACTTTTCACTCATCGCTGTTGATGTCAAAGAACTGTTCATGATAGAACTTCAGTTGAGTTGCTGAGGTGAAAACAAACCAATTGGCTACAACAGACATTTCTCTGAAAACCATCAATGTGTACATCATTGTTTACAAGATGAAAAGCCATCAAAGTAATTAGAGTTCTTCCTCTGGGGAACATGAACATCTGCACTGAATCTCATCCTAATTCATCCCATCACAGCTGAGACGTTGGAGTAGCTACAATAACTAGGGATTCTTCCTAACAACTAACTTGCTAGTAAATACAATATTACATGGAGAGCAAGAAAACACTTTAAAACACAGACCGTGTCAGCACTTTCAGCCCTCTTTTCAAATGTCTACATGCCTGTGCAGAATGAGGTGACATGTTCCACAATATGAATCAGCCTACAAACAACTGTTCACCTTCCAGATCCAAGTGAAGCAGAACTGTGCTGCCGCCTTGAGATCTTCTAATACTCACAGAGACAGAAAGATGTTGTGCGAGTTGCTGCAAAACATCTAAAAAACAAAAAACTATAGTGAACTGACACACCCCATCAACACAATATGAATAATAGGCTTAAGGGATTAGCATTAGCAATTACCCCGCTAAATGCCAAACATCCAGCCTATGTCTATGTATGTATTAGGGCTGCCACGATTAGTCGACTAGTCACGATTACGTCAACTATCAAAATCGTCGACGACTAATTTAATAGTAGACGCCTCGTTTGAAGCTTTGTAAGATCACAAAAGACGCAGGAATAAGTAGTAGGATTTAAGAGTGTAATAACGGACTGAAACAGAAGATGGCAGCACTGCATGTACAAGGATGCCAGCTGCCGTTAAACCCCGAAGAAGAAGAAGCTGTGTCCCAGAATTCATAGCGCGGCCCAGCTCAGTTTCCAACAATGGCGGCAGCTAGTTAGTTTTAATATTACTCTTATTATTCTTTCTGGGTCACAAAATAAACATTTAACATATGTTCAGGCGAGAATGTAGCTGTGTAAACCTCAAATATCTGCTCAGTTTATCAAGACACCACATATTTTCAAAAGCGCTCCGACGTTTTCGGAGACGTCTGTTACCCACTAGCTCGATAGCTAGCTGGGGGCAAGGCTCACTAGAGCCGTGAGAACACCGGACTCCCGGCAAATCGTTTTCAAACCCACCGCCGTCTTTCGCTACTCAGGTTAAACATGATATATGAGTCACTTAGATAACTTGTTGTTATTGTTTGGCTTTCTTTAGTATTTTATTTGTTCCTGAGTAAATCGGTTTGGCTGAGATTGAAGTTATAGTTTTTACACAGCTGAATAAACGTCAAGCAGACAGCTGATTATCAGAAGTGTGAGATGCTCGAGAATATACTCCGGTGTCCTGTTATATTTTAGATAGCAAGGAGTTTATTAAACTTCACCGAAACAATCTGCAAATTTCATTAAAAGTTTAATAAACTATCATCTTGTCTTTATTTTTAGTTAGCACAGACCTTAAACACTTAAAGCTGTAAGCTAATGATAGTTATATAAGAGCAGATGCTGCTGGTGCAATAAGCTGTACGTTTTACGTTCAATGGATGATGATCTGATTAGTCGACTAATCGCAAAATTAATCGGTGACTAGTCGACTATCAAAATAATCGTTTGTGGCAGCCCTAGTATGTATCATATAGTCTATTCACAGGCCTCTTCAATAGCTGTGTTGGTGGCTACTGTTGGGCAGATGGGGAACTGTTGAGCCCTGTACTTCAAAAAGAAAAGCAAAAATGTCTTCAGCAGATGCCATTTGGGCTCACTGCTCACGGTGAGAGCTCAGCTCAAGTTACCACTGCTGCTGCCATTAGGTATGGGAAAAAGGGAAAATCCAGCTAGCTTCACTTCTTTTCTTAGACTTCAACTTATGTTAGACGCATGCACTCATCATTTTAGGCTTGAAATGATCCGACTTCAAGCTACAGACCCGACTTGACAGACCTGTACTGCCATCCAGCCAGTCATGCTGGCAGCCTGGCAAAGTGGCTGCTGTATGTTTTCACTAAGTGCAGTATCATTTTCTGACAAATGATGGATGTCTCATAGGAAAATATAACTCAGAGGCTAAGTGCTGCGACATGCCGAACACCAGGATGTCAGTGCAGCAGCATCAAAGGACTTCTGGAGGACAGGGAGTAGACTGTGGCAGACGTGTTACGTAATGGGCACGCTGAGAGGATTCGGGAGAAACACTCAGGCCTGAGGCAGATACACGAGTGGCAGGGGCCACAAACAAAGTCCATTTAAATACAGGCTGGTAAGGCTCAAAGCACAAGCATAAATAAAAGGTTTGTCTTTGCATGTGCTTCCTCATTCAGTGTTTTGCATTTAAGTGTATTTGAATGCTCAAAGATCAAAGTCCATTTCACTGAAAAATGAAATTGACCAAAGCTGATCCTACTCAGGAAGTCAAGGACCAAACATCACAGCTAAGAGAGGAGTTAAGACATAAAACATATATTTGCTTATGTTCTTGTGATTCTCCAAAAGTTTCTAAGATATTTTTAATAAAACTGAAATTGTTATGTGTTCAAAGACAAATCTGTCTTAAAGTAGATGTATTCACAACTGTTTCTCACACATGTAAAGTTGTACAAATTAAAGCATAGATGACCTGCGAACCATACGTACTTTGTGTTAAAAATGAACATCTAAATACATGAAAGCCTTCACAGAAATTTAAAGGGACAGCCGAGTGTCTTTATAAACATCTAAATGGGTACAGAGACATGACCGAATGCTGCATGTGCCGCATACAGAAGCATCACAGAGTCACAGAGTCTCACATGTGGCCCAACGTGGCCCAAGAAGCTATCCAAGTTATGCATGCTTTGCACACCATGACCATGCAGTCATGCATCCTACAACTGAAAAAGCTAATGATGGCATCACCATCCCACTGTGGATTGCATTTCCTATGACGACACCATTTTTCTGTTTGCATTTAATGAACCACGTGAACAAACTTCTGTTTTTATACTAAACCTGCTTGATGTCATGCTCGCCATTTACTGCCAAGTGTATAGAATCCCATATACACATGACCGAAGTGCAGCAGTATTGGTACTGATAAATCTGTTCTGAATTCCCTGATTCATTTCACGCGCCATAAAAAGATTAGGAAATAGTGAAAAGTCCATCTCAGTTTAGCCTCTGATGACGTCCTCAAATGTCTTTCTTTCTTCAATCAACAACGCAAACTACCAACTATGTTCAGTGTTCTTTTACATAACACAAAGATAAGAAGCAGATTTTCACCACTAAGAAGCTGAAACTATTTAAAAGATAAATTAGTGCTGTCAGCGTTAATCTCGTTATGTCAGCACGGGCATGCAGCTAGTATAGAAAATGGAAAGACAACAACAACATGTGACTAATGCAAATGACTGTTTCTCTGGTGTTTTTTTTTATTAGTGTTGTTGGAATACTTTCCCCTGGAATGTCACATGGTTTCTAAGAACCGGGCCCCCTGTCTCAAATTACTAAAACACAAAAAGTCAATACTCCTGTGGGGTTTATGGATAGCGAAACATCAGCATCTTTGAAGATGCCATTATGAGCATCTTCAAAGGCAAAAGGCTGATAGAAAGAAAATACTGCTACTGCATCCCATTGTTAGTTAGGCCACAGCGCTCCATCAGGGATTAAAATGGAGCTTTACATGTAAGTGAAATACAAATCATTGTTTGTTTTTGGTGACAGTGTCTTTCTGCGAGTTATTCCAGGTTACACTTAAGGCAAAGCTGCTCCAAATATGGCCCTGACATGTCATTGCTCCATTCTTTCCTTAGTCCCAGCGCTAACCACATCTGTCACATAAACAGTCTGCAACTTGGCAGATGACAGAAAACCAAAACAACAGAGTTGGAACTAGACAAAAAAAAAGGAAAGTATGACTCATCTGGCCAATAAAAAGCCAACAGCTGAGGAAGCAGAGTTTACTTTTAGGGTAAATAACTGAAAGAAAAATCTAGATTTGGACATCTTGATAAGAGAGTGAGGAAAGTACAGCAAATTACTAATTTTCCCTCATTTATATGAATTACACAGGAAATTAGGTTAGGTACTAAAAAAACTGAGCATAAAACTATCACGAGAGAAGGAATGTGGGACAGACTGCGTCTGAGGACTGAAACTAAAGGGCAATACAACCTTTTATTTGTAACAAGAAGAAACATTTAATTTATGTAAATGTTTTTTTTATTCTGTATTCAATAATGCAGAGTTCTCTAGAGAGTAACAAAACAAGGAAACATATTTATTTCCTCAATAAACTGGGAACATTTTCCTCTTTTAGAGCAACAATGGCAGCACAAGGTCCAGGTAACGGAAGGAAAAGGATCTTTCACGATTGTTCATTGAATGTTTCAAGTATAACGTCACCAGAAACTCCCAACGACTGACCTCAGCGTGCTATTCCTGCAGATTTCTCTCTAAATCCCCTGAATCAGCAGCGTGCACTTCAAATATGCATGAAGGAGCTGATAATCTGCTCAGTCCTCTACTCAAAGTTAAACACAGTCAGCAACATTCCATAGAGTAAACTGGGACCGGGCCAATTAAAAAGTCCTTGACCAAAACATCCAGCTCCAGGTACTCAAAGTAGGTTTGGAGAAGTAAAGGCCTTTATTTTATTACTACTGGCAGTTGTTCAAATTTCCACAAGAATACAGGTGTAAAACTTTGTTGCTACAAAAATCTCCAATGGTACACAAGTCCTCTGCCACCTGGGGCTTCCTCTGACCCCCATCAGCACCCGTAGACGTGCCACAGTGGAAGCAAGCTGCCAGGGAGTGATAACTGCATGTGTGAGATGGGCTTAACGGACAAGAACACCTTCTTACTTACTTTCTTTTTAGATTTTCAAGTAAAATATTTAAAGTAGAAAGACTGCCGTAAAAAGATCAAACAATAATTAACAAAGTGATTTACGGCGAGTTGATGGGGATTAGAAAATGATTGTAATTTTTTTTT
>NW_005187504.1:145196-146479 GCF_000239375.1 Pundamilia nyererei | reverse complement strand
GGCTGAAAGAGCAGGACCGACCATCATGAGGAAAATATGCATTCATAACTTTTCATCGCACTAACACATTACAGACACACCAATATGAGCCATCACTAATCGTAACTTCATCACAATTCTTTGGTGTTACAAATAAGCACCTACGGGTTCTCAAAGTACTGGATAACTTGTGCACACTTTTAAAAATGGAAGGAAATCTAGTTTAAGCAGAACCATTTTCCTCAAAAAAATGGCTAAAACAATTAATCAGTTACAAAATACAGTAAATAAAACATGTTTCCTGACAGCTGACAAGTCACCGTTTCCCTAAATGTCAGCAATCAAATAAGCGAGTCCTCATTTATTTCAGTAAGACTTTCAGCAAACAAGCAAATCCCGCTTCGTCTAATTGTTGCGTTATCATTACTTATAATCCAATGATGAAAATTAGCACTGCTGTAAGCCTTCCAGACTTCCAGTCAAATCCTGTCTGAGAGGTTATACTGAGCAGTGTCTGTCAATATTTTTGTAATCTTATGGATATATTTCTCAAACAGGCCTTCCTGGATTGCGCTTCATACGCCTGCAGCGATACGCCCACACCAGCACAGACCTGCGCATGTTTTGATCTGCAGTTCTGCTTCCTGTCACCCTGCCCCTCTATACTCAAGAAAAACATGGATCTGATGTCGGGCAACATTTTTGGCTTTCGCCTTGTACAGCAGGTCTTCTGTAAAACCAACAAAGGATTAGCAGAAGACTGGAGCGTCACCTTCCGTCACGTGTGTGCGTGTTCATGCCAAAATGTGCGACATGGGCGAAGAGACTCACAGCACAACTATGCACCAGCTGTTAGGAAATCCTGACACTCCTCCCCAGCCACACCCCAAACACAAAGCATGTCTGTGTGAGAGAGAGCAGGGGGAGGTGTGGGAAAAGAGTAACAAATTCAAATAAAAATGATAGAAAAAAATGAAACAAAAAATATATTTTAAAAAATCCTTCTACAGCAGAAAATTCTGAATGTTTGCTCTGTGTCCATCTGGCTGAAATTATTTTTTAAAAAAGTGGATATAATTAAAAAAAAAGAATAACAAGTGGGAAGACGGTGACTCTGCACATCTATAAGGTGACTACAAAACAGGAAAATGTGCTTAGTCATGTCCTCTTTACACGACAGAAGATGTCGAAAGGTGGATGTGACGAGACAGTTGCTCCACTGACGGCTATATTTAGGCTGAGAGAGCAGAACAGGCCATCATGAGGAATATATGCATTCAGTTTTAATGCTGTAGGACAGCATG
>NW_005187504.1:130378-143552 GCF_000239375.1 Pundamilia nyererei | reverse complement strand
ACTGCAGGTTTCAGAAACTCAGCTTTGATCAGGTCTAATTCATTTGCGTGTCTGTATTGAGTCAACATTGCTCTCTAATTTCTTAAAAATAAAGAGCCAATCCACTGGACAGTGCTGCTCTCTACTCCAACTATATTTTAAAAGAATGACAATAACAAGGCCGACGCATTCATTTTTATCATTAGGGGTGGTAGGGTAAATATTTCCTTCACGACTGCAATAAATATGCAGATTCAAACGCACCCAGATTGAGATAAATGCTCGCACTTTTTGCACAACACGTCATGTTTCTTTTCACAACTAAATAAAACCTTATAGACACCTGAATCAGGGCAGAGCAGCCGAGGCCTTTCTGTTCCTTCGCATTGTTTTCGTTCTGGGCTGCAGAGCACAGCCCTGCCCTCTGGCACTTCAAAAGAACAGGGAATCCCCACCCATCCCATGTCATATGAGCACACACAGATGAAGAGAGGGAGGAGGAGGAGAAGAGAGCCACTGGGACACGGAGGGAAACAGTTACACTGCAAATGCAGCAACTTCCTATGTCTGTGTTTTGAAAGGCAGAATGCAGTCGGGCTGCATTAAACCAGGTCACTGGAACATTGGACTAAGAAGAGAAGATGTTTGGCTGAAATTTTCCACAACGTTCATACTCATGGTCCCACCCAGGAATTACCCAACACAGCCAAATTCGTCTGACTCAAACCCAACCACAAATCATGAGCATGGTTCCAACCTCCATAAAAAAAGCCAAATATAACCAGAGTACTGCACAGTATATAAAAATCATGCCATTAGTCATGCAAACGAATTCCCTCTCATTACAGTCTGACATGTAAGCAACTCCACAGCCGTCTCATAACAACCTGTTTCACAAGCTTCCAGTTGATAGTAGCGTAGGTTGTTTTACGAAACAAAAGCATAGACTCGAAAAAGAGATCATATACGTCTCATATCAGCTTCTCGTCTCTGGCTCTCTGTTAATTGCATTTACAATCTTTCTCTTCACATACAAAGTCCTGAATTGCCAGGTTCCATCGCTTCTTGAAGACCAAGCACCGTGTTTTACAAAGAGTGAAGGTTGACTTGTGGTTTCTTTCCGCTGTCCAACGTCTCTTCCTTGGATCCAGCTCACAGTTTGGATTCAGGACACAGACACTCTCTCTCTGCTTTTAAGAATAAGCTTAAAACTGGTGAGCGTGGAACCGTGTTTTAGTTGCAGGCTCAGTTTGCTGGATGGCACACTCAACATTTGTTCAATAACTTGTGCCTGTTCTCGCCAGTTCTTGTAGTTGCTCACCGTCTCTCTTTGCTCCTCTTCTCTGGCTTCAATTGGTCATGACTGATAGTTTAACAGCTTCACACAAAGACTTAAATGATCTTTGATCATGTGGTTTACCTTCACTAGGGTGTGCATCATAAAATACCCTCTTTTGCCATGAAACTGGCTGCACAGATGTATTTGCTTCTACAGCTACATCAGTTTATGACTTTTGCCTGAAAAAAGAAAAGTAATAATTTTCTCTAAGTGCACATCTCTTTTCAGCTCAGTCATTTTCTGAAGCCTCTGTTCCCCGTCCACGACTCCACATTACTGCTGGCATGTGGATTCAAACACCAGAAGATGACACAAATTATCTACTTGATGTTCTCATGGAAAATGGACACATGAGCTTTTATTCAGCACTCAGTAACAACCCCACCTGCTGGATTTCATTTGTGTGTTTTGATTCCTACAGGCTTCACCTTTGCCCCGCTGCTGTTCACGTTGGTCAACTTAAATGTAATAAGTCAATCAAATCAGGAGTGCAAAACTCAACTCTTCGCTGTCAAACACTCAGACTGCTCTTTACACTTAGTTACACACAGTTGGCTTTCCTTATTTTCCTGGTTCATGGTTTATACTGTAAAATATCAGGAAACAAATACCAGGGTGAAATAGTGGGATTAAGTCAAAAATATCAAGTTAAGAGTGTAAAACTGCCACACATGAAATTATGGAATCATCAACTGTTTTGCATGTTGGCTTGAAAAAAAGCTTTTTTTTTTGTTGTTTTAAATACTTAATCAATTATGGCAGTTAGCCTATCAGAGGAAAGCATGATTCAATTTAAAACACATAATGCACATTATCAGCTTGGTAAGCAAAGGTCCGAGTCGGACACTCAAATATCAGCTCTGTCTTTATCTCCACAGGAATTTGGTTCGCCTGTCGGTTTACCACCCTGACCTAATTTCTTTGCTGTAGCGACAGGCATTTCAAACCTCTCCTTTGATCACCTCGCTCATCTTAAAAGCAGCCAGCAGTAGTCTGAACTTTTGATGTCTGTGTTTGAGGTCAACCCCTTTTGATTGTCATGTGATTAAAGACCATAAACTGGCTGCTAAATAATAAACAGTATTTTAGGCCTGGTGGCAGGATCATGTTGAAGTAATTTTGCTGAATGATTTCTGAATGATGCTGTCCAGGAAAAAACAAATAAATAAAATTATCTTGCCTTTTAACATTCAGTAATCACATTAAAAGCTTTAGAGGCTGCAGACTGTGAAAAGCAAAGCAAAGATAAGCAGCAGAAGAACAAAACATCTGATTTTCCAGCTTATGTGGATGAAGAGATTACAGGACAATGGAGTACTAAGAATGCACAAAAAACGGTATGTGGTGTCTTTCAAAAGCACACATGATAGTATTGTTGCATCAGTCTAGTACTGTCGTATCACTTTCTGCCATTGTTTACATTCACAGTGGATGATAAGGAAGGAGGACAAAAAAAATCCCCAAAAATCTAATCAGACAATTTAATCAACGTCACCCAGCTGGACATTGACATCTTAAAGAAACTAAAAAAAAAAAGGTAAAGTGGCCTGAGTTAAAACTAGTTAGAACTCAGAGCCAGTCGCAAAACAACAGCCTCAAATGAAATAGGTTTATATCCTGTTATTTGATCAATTTACAAACTCTGATGTAAGTTTAATAACTTAGTTTGTTATGAGAGTATTTTGCATTGAATCAAAGTTTATTCTATGCGCTGGGAGTTATTTAATATTGCACAACAGAATATAAAAGGGTGAGTATTTGTTTAAAATAGCTGGTAATGCTTATAACACATGTAAACTGTACACATCCTCATAGGAGTCGAGTGCAGTTGTCAGAGGAAGTTGAAAGAGTAGGTTCACTGTACTGGAAGTACATAATCATAAACCCTGATTTTTATTTATCTTGAATTTTCTTCTTAACTTTTGCTTCTTAAAATCCAGTCTCACTCAGAGTCTTGACTGAGTTCAATTCTGCTGTAAACTCCAAAAGCCCTGATACAACAGATACATCTTTTTGTGTCCAACAATGCTGAGAGAACAAGGTGAACAGTGTTGGTTTGTCTTCAGAAAGATAAAACTGTAGCATTATCCTCCGGCATTCTTGGCCTGCTAACTATGAGCTGGTGCCCACACTGCCTATCAAGCCTCATTCCAGGCATATTTCCTAGGAGGGTGAGAAATAGTAGACAAGTAGCTCCAACAAAATCTATACTTCACAGATGATCACAGCTATTTCACTGACTATTAAATTAATTCACTACTGAGGTTCAGGTTTGCTGCTTTTATAAAAACAACGATTAACCAAGAACACTCAGACTTCTTAAATGTGAAGATTTGATACATTTTTCCAATATCCATGTTTTGTTGTGTTGGTTAGACAAAATAAGCAATGTGAATATATCAACTTCAGCTTTGAGAAGGCCATTCTATGTACTAACTAAATAATCTCTAGTTGCAGCCCTACTTAAATAACCAAGAGTTCACGTTATCTTTGCTCCCGTGTGCCTTTCTGACACTTTGCTTTCAAAGCATGCGAGGCAGAGCCTTCAGTTACCAGTTATCAGTTCCTCTTTGGAACCAACTCCCAGTTTGGATTTGAGAGACAGACACCCTTTAGATTTTTTAAGAATAGGTTTGAAACTTTTTGATGAAGTTTATAGTTGAGGCTGAACCAAGTCACCCTGAATTATCACTTATTTATGCTACGATAAGCTTGGGCTGATGCAGGACTTTCTTCCTGTCTGACAGAAATACTTGAACAAATTAACAATTGATCAACTCAAAAAGAAACAACCCATGTTTCTAGTTTCTTACATGCCCAGATTTTGGTCTGCTGCTTAAATAATGCAACCTGAAGATTTAATGTTGTCCTTTGAGAAAAGAACAACCTAAGAAAACTGTTTCACTTTTTTCCTCTATGTCGTCTCAGGACTCACAGTGAGCTCCTAATCATTTAGTTTGGAGGTTAATGTGACATAGGTGACGTAGATAAACTGTCTTGTATGACAGGCAGTGACAGACCGTGTCTGTTTCAGAGGTCAAAGTTCACAGTTGATTATGTCCCACTGATGCCGATCACTGGGACGTGTAAATACGTTAACATCCTTTCACTGGTTTCACATTTTCTTCTTAAACACAAAGTTACTTAAAGGTTCCACAGTGTTACACAGAGAAAACATGCGGTTTCCACACAGCTGCTCTAATCCACTGATCTTTCCTCGTGCAGGTGAGCTTTTATTTTTCACCTATTGTTATTGCTGGGCATCATTTTTGTGTGACAATGGCTGTGTTGATGGATTGCTCTGTGACGGGAGGGGGGCCGTGTTTGGGTCTGCCTGGCATCCTGCCATCGACTCAGCCTCTTACAGTTCCTACTCTGGCATCATCATCGATAATAGTAAATGTGACAGAAAAACGGAAGCCTCTTCACTACAGTGTCAGCGGGTTTCAAATCACAGAAGCCTTGGAAAGGATGGCTGATGAATTGTGCAGTTTGCAAGTGTGGAAAAACACAGGTATACAGTGTGACCGTTTGTTACTGTTAACAATAAGTGACAGCTATCTGTTAATCTCTTATTATAAACAAAACAGGGTTGAAGAATTGGATGAATGCTTTAGTATTTATTGGACAATTCCTTTGTGTTATTTTTGTACCTGCTTCGTACTTTAACACACAAAGAAGGATGCGCCTCATTTCTTTTTGTTGTATTAAAGGAGAAAGGAAGGCTGAACACAGACAAGAGTGGAGCTTATCTTCATGTAGAACTATTAATAGTGAACGTAATATTGTAACTACTGCTACTAAGCAGTAGTTAGTAAGTTAACTAAGTTCCTAAGTTAGTACTTAGGAACAACTAAGCTGTAGTGCCTCTTCACCTCACTGTACAATACCTTTTGTGCAATACTTTTGTAAATAGTCAACGGTGCAATAGACTCAATACTTGAAATGTGCAATTCACTTGTATTTTTATTTTTATTCCTATTTATTATATTTATCCCCTTCGTATATTTTATTTATATTGTCTCTGTATTTATATATATGTGTGTGTGTATAACTCTGTAACTTCTGTCGGTGCTGTGCTTTTTTGGAAATCGAATTTCCCAGAGGAACCCACCCGAGGGATTAATAAAGTTCTATCTAATCTAATCTAATCTAATCTACTACTTTCTGAGCTAACAAGCGATCCTTGAGCCCATGCTAGGTAAGTCAGCCACGGTCTGCTAGCATAAACTTTGGACACAAGATGGCCAGAGCTTTTGTATCTGAAAAATGAAGCTAATGTAAAAAGTCCCTTAATATGAATTCTAATGGCCAGCAGGTGTTGACTCCTCTGGTTGCACAAGTCTAATGGTACAGAGGTCTATGGGAAGGCATGAATTTGGCTCAGTTGATCGATGACCTCAGTAAACACATTTCAAATAAGTTTATGGTCTCATTTAATGGTCAGCATGACACCTTTTTCTTAATCATTTCCCCCAGTCAAAACAGGGGAAAGTCAAAAAGAAGGATTGATTAGTCACTACAGGATGAGCATGCAGTGCAGAGATCTATCAAGTCCTCATCAGGATTCAAAGACATACACCAAGGTGCTCAATATGCTAATCAGGCCATTGATTTTTTTCTTAGAAAAATCAGTCGCTTTTCTGTCATTGTTTTCCCAACATCTCACCAACGAGTAGTTACAAAAAGCTTTCCTTCTCCTTGAGCCTAGTCCTACCACAGAGTATTTCCTGTTAAAGAGAAGTTCTTCCTCTCCATCATCGCCAAATTCTTGCTCACAGGGTCTCATCAGATTGTTGCCCATCTAATATTTTGGTTTTATCAGGATTTTATTCTGGCTCTATATAATAAAAACAGAATTGAACTGAAGCACATTATGACATTTTTAACCCAAAAGAATACTAGACGTCAGAAAGAACATTGACAAACTAGACAATCAACGAAAACAAAAATGATATTCTCTCAACATTATGACCACATAAAACGATGCTTTCATGTGACCTTCTGCAGTAAAGGAAATTGCAGACCGTGATATGACGTTTTTTTATGGATTTCGTTAAGCTTGATAATGAGAAACGAAAGAAAAAGCATCATGGGAGAACACTGTGCTCTTAAGGATTATCTGCCACCTCGGGCCAAACGAACAAATTTGCAGAGTTCACATCGTTTCTCAGTTCTCATTGGAACCTGTGTGCACATGCCCAACACTAATCTCCATTCCTGGTATAATGGGAAATAGTAATGTCACATTTTATAAGCAAAGATCAAGTAAATGGAGAGAATGACAGCTGTGTTAAAGCTGTGCAGTCAGTCTGCCTCCTGCTTTTATACACTAATTTCGTAACAGACAAATACACCAAACATCTCAGGAATGAAGAGAGAAATTGAAAAATAGAACAGGTTTGATGACTCTCCTAAAAAGCTTCAGGGGCACACTGGGTTGTCACACGTAGGAGATTAATTGACTGACATCTCCAACTTCTTTGGCCATTTAAAAACACTGAAATGAGCCTAATGCTGACTAAATCCTAGGACTGATGATGTGGACCGTCAACAAAAGGGCAGAATGTGACCTTTCCAGGGGCTATTTATGAGGCCAACATTAACAAGCAACAAAATTTGTTTTGCCCAGTCAGGGTTTCAAATGTCAGACATGCTGCAGTCTGAATGCCATTTTGATCATTCCATGGACAATCTGAGAAATACCTCCTGGAAGGTGATGCAACAAACAGCAAAAACCGACAATGTGTGCACAACCTGCCCTATATGTAGGTGATGTGCAGGACACAGGAGACAGCAAAAAAGTGATGCCTTCATGAAGACCTAGCAGAGATTCAGCCAATAAAATCTATGCTATTTGCAATTTTTATGCATTTTATTATTGATGCTGAGGAATTTAAGGGAAATTAAATTAAACTTTATGGCTTAAACTTCTGGTCAACCAATCTGCAATAAACTGCAGCAGTCTTTCCTATGAGAAAAACAAATGCCAATACCGTTGTATCATCTTGCACGCAAGACTTCAGAAAATATCCCAAACATGGAAATTACAGGGCGTTTGTCTGATCCTTTAATTTGACTGGACACACAAGCATGTGAGCTGGGATGTCTGTCAAGTATTTTGAGTAAAGAAGCAAAAAGAACACAAAACAAAACAAAAAATCAGTGGGCAGAGCTGCAGGGAAATTAGTCATCCATGTCAGCCATCTTGGCAGACATCCTATATTTGATGTTGACTGTGAGAACTCCTGAGAGAATAGGAAAGCAAATAAACCATAACAAGACTGTGATAATATACGGACTACAACAACACTGCGGTACATACCCATGGTGGCAGCTCTGTGGTTGGCACACTTTGCTTCACCGCTTTCTCCTCCTGCTGCAGGAACGCTAAGGCACGGTTTATCCTGTAGTCCCCGTTGCCATAGTTCTTCCTCCAGTAGAAAAGCATTGCAAGTCCAATCAGAACCCAGCTAAAGCTGAATTCAAAATATCCCAAGACGTAGATAGGAAATATTAGGGCAAAAGTCTTGGCAAAGTTAATCCACATTTTAGTGACATCTGTCAGGGATGATTGCTGCTCTTCGGCCATCTCTTCTGGGGACAGAGGGGGGCCCATTGTACTTGTGGGGGTGTTAGGTGCTGCAATGGGCCCATTGGCTTTGGCACCCTCTCCCGCTGGACCGTCCATCTTGTTACTCATTTCCCCTCTGGAAAAACAGTAAATTACAAGAAAATGTTAGTGCTTATTCACACGCTACAGAGGCAGAAGCAGACAAAGCTCCAACTGTTTTTTTACTACAATACTACAAAGAAAAGGCCTTGTGGCTGCAAGATTTCCATCTCCATAAACCAAATTATAAGAGATGAATGGAGACACAGTTATGCCCAAAGGAATAAAACAACTTTAAGCTTGACAGTGTTACAAGAAACTGAGAAATGATCCCCTCAAATGAACACCAAGATTGCTATGTAGTCATCTCTTTTAATTAAGAATTGACTTTAGTATTTAAAACTGGATGAGAAATGATGGTGAAAGAAAAGAATCCAGTAATAACAACCACGATTTCTATGTTCAAAAGTAAACACTAGAAGGTTTTCGGACCAAGTATAAAAAGAGTAACATTTATTTTGATGTAAAGCGCTGGTATATATATAAAAATGCCCAATTTAGTAGTAATAGGCCTTCTCCAGAGGATCCATGTTGTCTTAATTCCCCTTCAACAAGCAGGCTGTAGTAGCCTGGATGCAAATGACAGAAAAATACATTAAAGCTGCAAACTAATCCCCGTTAAACAAATCTGTACAAGACAAGAAAATCTTCTTCTTGGCCTGCAGTGTAAATCAATACAGACTACAGGCTAAGCTGTCGTTTATCTTTTTCTCTTGCACAAAACTCCCTTACAAAAATGCCATTTTTTTGTCTCTGAGGAACAGGGTGAGTACGCTTTAGATAGAAACGAATTCATTACCTGTGGCAAAACAATTAGAGTCACTCTTTAATTCGGCATATATTCATTGCATCCCCTCGCATTTCTACGAGAGTACTTCAACTTTGAAAAGTGCCTCACCCGTCCTCGCTTCAGCCTTGCGCTGCCAAAACACAGTGCAGTGGCTAGCACCGACAAGTGTGAAGGCGTCATTAAAGTACACTCTTTACTGCTAAATGTGTTATTTTATGTGGCTATATGCGAGCCGAATAAAAGAGCATCAATGATTAAATCAGAGTGTAGTTACACGATTCATAAAAACGTACATAACTTGACTGTTAAATAGTGCAAGTCTTAAACGCTCATTTCTTAGATGGAGTCTGACGCCCCAGAGTGACACGTATTAGGGCTAGGACTTCACCTACCAGTAATACGTGCATCAAACACCAACCGAAAAACAACTTCTTTTTCTTCCCTTACCGCCAAGGAAGCGTCACACTCACCGGTATCCACCTGCGACATTCGCTGCTCCTTGAAAAATGAACTAATAATCACTTTGTCAGCTTCGTCCACTGCATGCCGAGCAGCTCAACTCTTTCTAACCCTGCTCCCCGTCAGCACATCCTACTGTGAGGGCGAGCAGTCCGCCTCAGCAAGCCTGCAGGAAACTGTCATCGCGGGAAAGAGGTCAGCCTCCTTCAGGGAGGGAGCTTCAAACCGCACAGCACAGCAGCAGACACGGGTGCCACCCGGTGGCGGAAAATCCACCACAGACATCGAAAGAAAACTAGTTTTAAATGATAAGATTCAAGTTTAGAAAATAAAATTTAAAACAGATTTAGTTTAGCATGTTGAACTGACCATTTTACTTTCTCTATTTTTATAAATACAGTGCTCACAGATAAAGTGATGCGATTTTTTTGTAAGTTCAACGCTGGTTTATCATTGTATATATAGAGAAAAGTGATTGTATAAAATAGTGACTATTGAAGTGTCACATGCCTAATCTAGATTTAAAGCCCTCCTTGGCATTTCCTCCCCGGTCTAAGTCCAACTCATATATTAAACCATCAGGTATAACGTTACGTGGCTGCAAGGAGGAGAAAACTGAAAAGGCAACTAAAAGGTGCCGACAACGCCACCTGGGGGTGGGATTCACCCCAGGAAATATTAGATTAACTAGTGCAAAAGTTTTTGCGAAGGCACAGGTTTGTTATTGACAAAGACAGAGGCGCGGCAATCACTCATTAAACAAAAATAACTGAAAATTAAGTAGCAGACTACAAGACATTTAATTAAAACACCAGATATTGCTTAAAAACAACAAAATTAATTGATTAATGCAGTTAAAGACAGGCAACTCGGAGAGGCCAGGGAGGAGTGCCCAAGGGGTGCTACCAGATACCCGAGATTCGCACTGCAGTTCTCGCTGCAACTTAAATGGGGTTTTATGCTCATATTCCGGTGTTTACCCTCAAATGCATAAGAGGAAACCTCACCAAAAGTGCTTAATCTCCCCCAACATACTGCAGACAAAACCCTTCTTGAGTTTCCTAGACTTAGTACCAGTCAGCTCAGCTATTAAGCAATGCAAAGGAGCAGCCAACTAGGCAAATCTTTCAACAACACAGCAATAGTAGCTTGCAGAGCCAAAGAAGGAACTCAAATCCACTTAGAAACGGTTTCTATTTTATTAGTGTCTGTAGGCACACACAAATAGCTTGAAAAAAGGAACACTGTTCCAACTTTACTTTGAGACCTTCTTACTGAAGATGGCCCAGAACAACTCACATGCTCCTCCACTGTAGAAAGAACACAATGACATCTTCCAAGTAGAGCAGTAATGACTGCTGGTCCCCAAATATGCTGTCCCTTAATTTCTGAAATGTACTCGGGGCATTACACAACTTAAAAGGGCATTATAGACTATGTGCGCGTTAGCATATGCTACTTCCGGTGTGGAAACTCCTGTGGGGAGCTTTGTTTCCGGTGTCCTATTCGCGCCTTGTTTATGGTCCAAAACAAGTTAAGCAAATGAATGAATCGAGCGGCGATTTACCTTTCTATAGATGTCTTGGGCATTTACCCAATATATCTGTAAATGATTTTCATCGACTTGTCGATATTTTTCCCCTGCGCCTCAGAGCAAAAGAGAAAAGGGATTCAAATTTTATATTTCTCAGTATCTGTAAACAGCGGCCCCTCGTTTATCGCGGGTGTTATGTTCTAAAAATAACCAGCGATAGGTGAAATCAAGTAGCCAATTTTATTTTTTGACTGTGCAAAACGTTTCGTGGACATCGTGGACATACAGTACTGCACTTCAGAGTCACACTGCTAGCCATGCAGCGATTCTGTACTGTACAGGAGAGACATCAAGGAGGAGCAACGATCAGGACGCAGGACACAATGTGATGTAAAAAAAAAAGGCATGCAAACTTGCACTAAAAAAATCTGCGAAACAGTGAGGTGAAAGGTGAACCGCGAGGGACCACTGTAGTTTTGAAGGTAAGTCACAACATACCCTTCATAAATGCTAATGTATAGAAACCGTTACCAGCAATCATACTTTTTGTGTGGCTTTTTTCACGGTTTGTTAACATGCTGTGTAGGTGTGTACCTGACTAGCTGATCTCGACATAACGGGAAACATCTGGTTTGACTATTCTTCACCTGTAGTTTGAATGCTGAACATTTGCCCGTTTAAATCATAAGACCAGTCACTATACAGAGATGTGCTTCTGAATGTGGACGATGTGTCTTCTGCTGCAGTAATGCAGTTCTGCTTGTGTTGAGTGATGTAAACAACTGATCGATCTAAACTGTTTAAACGTCAAAATTGATCATTAGATTTTTTTATGACACAACAGTGGTGAGTGTTCCCACCTTCTGCTCTTTGTAACTTAACGCGATCTTTCTGTTTCTCGAGTTTTGGACATGATTTTGGAGTATATCTTCGCGATTGACCGCAAAGTAAAGCTACCGGAAATGTACAACCCTACATCCGGTCTCAAACCAGGAAGTTAGCATTTTCTCGTGCACAGGGTCTATTCCACTCAAACAACCTAAATGGAATACAGAAGGGGACTTGGCTATAACCTGCTGCAAGGTCCAAAGTTGAAAACAGGATGACACCTGACAAAGCATCAAGGGACTTGTCAATACTGGGTAAGGGGAAGGCATCCTTGTGGGATACCCCCTAGTGTCAGAATACACAATGCATCGTAGTTTGTTGTGTATGGGACATAGCCGTGGACCAGTCAGGGTGCCCATGCTGATCCCCGTCCACAGACCAAAGTGCCACAATGATGTGAGCATATCAGAACTGGAACACGGAGCAAAGGAAGAAGGTCTGGTTTGACCTTTTTTTTTATACCACGTGGATGGTGGTGTGTGTTCTTTACTGAGGAACATCTGAGACTATGATTTACTATGCAAGCCAGAGGAGACAGTGTGATGCTTCAGGCAATGTTTTCATGGGAAACCTTGAGTCATTCCATCCATGTGGATGTTCTACTTGAATTACACTTCAAAGGTCTACGTTATAACTTACTGAAACTCTATTTTAACACTTCAGCCTTCTAGTAACCTGACTGTGAAATGATCAGGACCCACACAGTGTTCAATTGTCAGTTGCAGTTCTTTTATTTTGACCCACAGCGTTTCCCACTGCTTCGACACCTTGTGTTCAACCGGGAAGCCAGCTTTCCAGGTATACCCCCACACCACACACACTGCTCCTTCCCAACTCCAGACACTAAAAGGGGGAGAGCTCATTCATTACAATCCCTCTCACCCATGTCACCTAAAAGGTAAACCTGTTTCTCCATCACCTGTTCAGCTCTGATGATTCAGTAAGGACATCTCCTGGTTTCATCTGCATGTTTCCCTCTCACCAGATATCCTGATATCACCAGATATCATGACCAGCAGGTTATTAAATAAATTCTAACAACTGCTGATCAAGCTTAAACATGCTGCTGTTGTTTAGCGGGACATCCGGCGGTTTCCTCTTTCTGGCGCAAAGTGGGCGATAAACAAACAAGAGAGAAAAGCCGATCAGCTGATCATTGATCAGTTTCAAGATTGAAGTAGCAACAGGAGAGAGAGGGGAAAGAATGAGAGAAAAGGCAGCTGTGCAGTGTAACAGAATAAATCCACCTTTGTGTCTTTTTCCATCCTAGCTGAAGTACGGAACAAACTGCGTCCCTTTTCAGCTCAACACCAAACGCGTAATATTTTCTCTGAATACGAGACAATTCCGTCTTTTTACAGGACGGTTGGCAACTCTACTAACTAACCTTATGAATTAAATAAAGTTCACTATTAGTAAGATCATAGCACCCACCCAGCTGTATAGACACTCCGTCATGCTAGCTAGTATGCAGTATGAGTTATTGTAACTGACTGTAAAAAGTCAGCACAA
>NW_005187504.1:127599-129476 GCF_000239375.1 Pundamilia nyererei | reverse complement strand
TTAGTCACCCTAACCTTTGCATGGAAGCAAACACAATTTCCATAATAAAAGGATGTAAACTATGTTTTCTCTTATAATTCATTGATATATTGTGTGTATGTATTTTTTTTCCTATGACCCAGATGCGACACTAAAATAGCAGATGTGCTCATCTTCCAGCAGGCAATCCCTTATAGTAATCTTATAGTCTAAACCCATGTTAACCATCACTAGTCAGCATTATTTAGAGCAGGTAAGAAAACTGCCCAGATAAATGAAGATAGTTTTAGCAGCATTATGAGGTGTAGTGGAAGAAATTTACCTGTACAGTTCGTCGCTGCTCTCAGTGCCTACTACAGCAGACAGAAACCATTTCTCCACTAGAGGTCATGAAAGTGTTGTAAACTGAAGCATCACAGCTACTGTAGAGACACGTGTAGACAATCTGGTATCAGGTGATAAAAAGTTAAATTCACTTTTCTTTTCTTATCTTAAGAATTAGCATTTTTCAGTGTCAATCTTCAGTTAGTGCAAATTCCAGATTATCCTACAACACAAGTTACATAGAAAAAAAAATCATAAAGTTAAATAAAAATGTTGTCATGTCATTTACTAAAACCAAACTGTACTCAACATGGGAAATCAGCTAATCACTTTTATTGGATTTTTTTTTTGTATGATCATAAATTAGGAAGAAAGCTTATTAAAAAAAGTTACATATCATAGATTTTGTAAAACAAAAAAAGAAAAAAGAAAAGAAAGAAAAGTGGGAACAATCTTCATCTCCTGCCATCCTTGTCTAGTGTTCCTGAAAATGATTAGTTTAAATGTTTATGGTAAATGGACTGGTTCTTATATAGCACTTTTCTACTCTTCTGAGCACTCAAAGTGCTTTATACAACTTGTGCATTCACGTAAGCACATTTTCTAACTAACATTCACACACAGATTCATACTCTGATGGATGTATCGAAGAGCAATTTGGGGTTAGTATCTTGCCCAAGGATATTTGGCCAAGATACTAGAGACCCAAGAATCGAACCACCAACCTTCCGATCAGTAGACGACCTGCTCTACTGTCTGAGCTACAGCCACCCCAGACATGAACATTTAACATGAAACAGTAAAACCAGGTTAAAGCCACTTGGAGGACATTCCATAAAGTTGGGTCTGCATATGATTGTGTTTTGAATATAATACAAACAAACAAACAAACACCCCACTCGCCCTGTGGGGAGTCTTTGTCCTTCAAGCTGAGGTCCTTTGTAAGAGGTCAGGGAGCTTGAGGGTTGCTAAATTTCCTGTTCCTACGACTGCGCTCTTCACAAAGGATGCACAAAGATCTTGGCTGAGGGATCCCAGGAATCCAGGGGCAGGTCTGACTCCCCAAGTGCTCTGATAACCACAACAACCACTTTTACCTTCAATCTCCACATCTTTTCTGACTCCTCTTTCAGCCCTTGGTGTTTCTTGAACTTCTCGTGTTCCTTCTTCCTGATGTTGCTGTCACTCTCTATAGCTACATCTACAACCTTCTTCCTTTGTTTGTCTCTGCTTGTATGTATATAAACCAGAAATATATACTATATACTATACTATATATATTTAAACCATGGTTAGCTATCGCCCATCCATCTGTAACTGGAAGTGTGTGTGTGTGTGTAGCATTAAATGAGAAAAGGTTTAAATGTCATCTAATTTCTATTAACTAAGAACTGCTCATCCCAAAAAGTCTGTTAAATCAGTCAGAGAAATACGAACAAAATCTCATTTAATCTCTCACATTAATGTAATACAGGCCCAACATTTATGTTGCATTCATACATTGTAATGAATAAATCAATTATTTCTTGATTATATGGCATTAATGATATATACATTATTAAGGTGTATTAAAT
>NW_005187504.1:122795-127048 GCF_000239375.1 Pundamilia nyererei | reverse complement strand
AAAGTCTCTGAGTCCAACCTCTCTCAGCCAATATTGGTAATGAGATTAGTTTTGCCACTGGGCTGTAACTAGATCTGACAACTTGATGTGCATGTTGGCCAAGTGAACATCCTTATTATAGGCAGTATACACGCACCTAGTCTTGGGCTTGTTTTCAAGCCTCAGAAGAACAACCCACATAAGTGTTTTTCCATCAGAAGGTTAATGATACACTATCCTGAGTTTTCTGTCGACATTTTATGACCTCCACTGTTTTCTTATAACGAAATCCATATAAATAAAATAGATTATGTTGTGTCTCACAGTCCATCTCCCACGTGCACTCTGATGCTTGGATATCTCAGCAAAGACCCCTTTTAGTTTGGGTCAAGATCCACTCTTCAGTTTAGGTCACTGCAGACCAAAGTAAACTGAGACATTACAACGAGCATTTTTCGTTCCATGAAAAAAAGGTATATATGCCGTTATTGTCATTATTCTCATTTCATTTTCTCGACTGCTGCCGGAGTGATGGCAGACACGGATGATGAAAACGAGGCAGAACAATGTGCTTCTCAAAATGAAGGTGGGAAACAAGCAATTTGCAACTCCACTGAAGCAAAGCAATACACATCCTGTTTGTGTGCACCGTTCAGGTTTGGAGAAAGAAAAGTGGTAAGAGGCAGGAAAGGAGCTCAAGCTCAAAGCCAAGTTCCCCTTGAGAAAAAATAGGTACTGCAGAAATAGTCTGTTTTTAATAACAATACTAAAGATGGCAGGATTTCTCGGTGAATTTCAAAAACATCATTTATTTAAGATTGGGTTAAGTTTAAAGTTAGCTTTAGGTAGCAGTCCACACGCACAGAATATTTTCTATGAATAATTGCTGTGCGACCTTTTGGTTGGATCAATAAGGTCTTCTTTTTTTTGCCTGTCCCGTTTGGCTCCTTTGCCATCAGAATTATTGTCTAAAGGTGAAGAAAGATGCCCAACGGATTTACTTTACCAAATGGACCGTCCCAGCCTTGCCGTAATGGTCCATTTGATTCACCTTTTATTGTTTATTTTATTTTATTTTCACTTGCTAAATACGGGACAGACTTGACTGGGGAAAAGAAAGAGGGAAAGAAAAACAGCGGGGAAGAGGGACGGGGATAAAGGGCAAAAAACAAACAAAATAAGCAGACAAAAAATACATCTATCAATCACCTGGTCTTCTTATTGTAAGCAAGTCCAGACCCGGATTTGAACCCTCGATATGCTCTGCCAAACACAGCGATATTACCACTGTATTATCAGCACAAAAAAGGAATACGAATAAAAATGTTTGTGACCCAAAAAGAATTCATGATCAATACCCTGTGTGGCAGTTCTTAATTAAAGAAAAGAACAGTAGGAGAACAGCAGCAGCATGTGACCTTTTTCTTCCTATGAAGATTTTTCCATTTTGGTCCAATGCTGCCAAAAAAAAAGAAAAAAAGAAAAGCTTTCTTAAAGGTTAAGGAATAATTGCTGTTATGGTTAAAAGAAACAAAATATTGGTTGTTGGAAGGAGATGGTAAATTATCAAAGGTCTCCAGAGTTGTTTTCTTTCTGCCTACTTTCTTGTGTTATAAAACTGTCACAGAGCCTGTTCCTCTACTCTTGCAGGAACCATAATTCCTTTCTCTGGTACAGAGTTTTATCGCTTGAAACATAAACACGTGATTTGGAATTTGCTGAAAGCAGTGCCTGGAGGCTGAAACATTATGTTGACTTGGTAGATACCTGTGTCTGGGTGTTTGGGCGTATGGAGCGTTGGACACTGTTATCTCCAAGAATAGTGCTACATGTTATTGTTTGGCAGTGCTTGCACAAAATTTCTAATTTTGGAAACTGTTCCATTAGCTTGAAGGGAAAAATGTGTTTTTCTTTCTTATTTTTAAGCCTTCATCTCACACATACAGAATATATATCATTGCATTTAAATGCAAAACTGGTGTCTGTTTTCAGATAACAACCCTCTGTGCTGTTTTCAGTAATGAGAAAATTATGCACACTCCAAACCAGATTGCACATTCACGCGCTCTGTGAACTCACACAGAAAACTAATGCATGTAAGCTCTGTGTCCCTATGTAACACTGGGTCAGACCTCCTTTTGCCTTCAGAACTGCCTCGTTTTTTTGTGTGCCATAGATTCAATAAGATGCTGGAAACATTCCTCAGAATTTTTGGTCCATATGGATATGATGACTTCACGCAGTTACTGCAGACTTGTTGGCTGTACATGTATGATGTGAATCTGTTCCATCAGCTCCCAAAGGTGCTTTATTAGACTGAGATCTGCTGACTGAGGAGGCTATTTGAGCACAGTGAACTCCTTGTTGAATTCAAGAAACTAGTTAGTAGATGATTTGATGTGATACAGTGGAATGCAGGTAGTGGGTCATAACAGATAAGCATGGCTGTTCATGAATTTAAAACTTCTGATTTATGAAGTTTTGTCCTTCAGTCCTTCTCTTGCATCGTGACATGAATGCAAAGTTCATAACTGAGATAAATGATTGATTAAATTAAGCCTATTTTCATTAAATAACATGCCTGAAATAATCTTATCTTTTAATCAAATCCCGTTACATTAATAACAGTTTATGTGAGCAAATTTTTCAATTCCACTGTCATTTTAATCAGTTTTTATCATTACATCACATCATTTTTTTGGTGAGCTCCACTGAACCTTGGCCTGAAATCTTCAAGAGGAGGAGAGAGGCTTTTAAAAGTAAAAACAGAAAAAAAAGAGAAAAGAAACAATAAATTAAAAGACAGGATGATGCATTCCCTCACATCTGTATCAGGAAGGCACATTTTGTGAAGCCAAACTGTTTAATATCTGGATTATACACAAGCCATAAAGCAGCTGAAGCAGTTGGACGGCTGTTTTACATTTTTGTGCCTGCTGGTTGTAATGCACTGTTGATACTTTTGCTCACAGCAGAGCTCCCGATGGTCCTCGGCTTTGTGTAAATATGTGGCACTTCATCCTGGCTCTGCTTTCATTAGCTCACTATACAAGGTAGAAACCATGTACACAGCTGTGAGTGTATGTATAATGGAGGATTGGTGGGAGGGGTTCTGGTAATCCCCACTGAATCCAGACGTAGAGGTTTGAAGCGACATTTTAGCTGAATGCATGACAGTTCCCCTTTAAAGTTGACCTTTAAACACACTTTCAGCAAATGTTATGTGCAGTGGAAAATCTAAAGTGAGGACGAAACAAAACTAATGTGTTGATTCCGGCTGGAATTACAATAAAAGCCAAACTTTGTGATTCTGTCAGGACTCGTGCATGGACTGGACCAATTTGTAAAAATGGTTACAAAACAGGAGCTATTTTAGGAAATATATAAAATATCATGCAGCTTACTTATCAGCATTTAACTCTTTCGGTTCCATTATGTATAAAATATCTGGCTCAAAATCAAAAGTGAATTCTGTCTCCCATCATGCAACTGGGCTTAAAATCTACTCCGTCTCCATGTCTGTCTGCCTCATATCCTAGTATGTCAGGTTATAGCAACTACAGAAATACTCTGATGATTCTGCAGTTTGATGTACTAGTGATGGGCAGGAGGAGAACAGAGCTCTAATGGTTGATTTTGTGGAGTGGTGTGGGAGAAATCATTTCCTTCTGAATGCGAGAAAGACCCGAGAGAGCGACTGACTTGAAGAAGTACAGCTACACGGCCCATGTGTCTCCTGAGGGAGGATGTTGGTGGTGTGAAGGAGTACAAGTACCCACAGCCACTACAGTACAGGCTGAACTGAAGTGGATCAACACAGAGGCAGTATACAAGGAGGGGCTCAGCTTTCCCAAGGAAGCTGAGATCCTTCAGCTTCAGCAGCAGAATGATGGAGAGTTTCTATCAGTCAGCTGTGGCAGGTGCAGTGTACTTAGCTGTGGTCTGCTGGGAGAACAGCAGCAGAGCAGGAAACACCAACAGAATGAATAAACTAATTATGAAGTCCAGCTCTGTGACTGGCTGCAAACTGGACTTTCAGTGGTGGAGGGGAATGTGTGTGTGTTCTGTCGTGCTTGCCAGTCTTCTAGACCGGATAACAAGAATGTTCTCCATGACTAAGAGGAGGAGCTCCTTTTACACATCACAGCAACCAAGCTGGATCGGCATAGCAGTCAATACGTAAGCATATAACAGGTTTGTTGTTGTAGGAAGGCCCCGGTACGACACAGACCAGACGTCACTGCACTTGGAGTCCTTTGTTTATATATATATAT
>NW_005187504.1:79610-122616 GCF_000239375.1 Pundamilia nyererei | reverse complement strand
TTTCTGCTGCTCCAGCTCAGCTCAGCTCAGCTCTCCTTGACCGATCCCAGAGGACCACTGAAACAGGGAAAGCATGATTACACAACTGACAGCAGCTGCCATGCCAGTCTATAAAATCATCTGCTTGTATGTAATAAATGATTGTTATTATTATTGTTATTATTATTATCTCACATTTTTTATTTTGCTCTGGATCCACTTTCTGGTAAGAACTACAGTTATTAATGTTATTTGTTGTTAATGTTTATTTTCTGACTCGTGTCCTCTGGCATGAGTGTCAAGAGGATGTTAATTATTATTAAAGCCATCTGCTACACAAAACCGATGAAGCCAAAATTACTTCTTGGAAACAGCAAAATTGGTTGCTGTCGTTTTAACCTATGGGGGTCATTACACTATCTGGGATGGTCATTTGTTCCTGGCTGTTACAAAATGAGGAAAACACTTCCATCCCAATTACAGTATACAGTGAAGAACACTCAATATTTGAAGTTAAAGTTTAACCATATTAATAAAGTTTCAAAAATTGTTTTTCTCCCAAAGTTTATTAGTTTTCAGTTTTTCTGCTGAATGTCAAACTCTGTATTTAGAGTACTTATTTTTTATTTCAGTGATTATCATATCACTGAGCATATGTATTAGCCATACCTATGTAGAGAACGTGACCACTCCAATCATTAGTAGCACAGAAAATATGGCAACAAGCAACCTACAACTGGAAAGCCTTTTTTTTGCAGCAGATATAGAAATTAACCTTAGACATGCAGAAAATTGACATTTCTTTTATATTTGAGGTAATAAAAAAAACACATGCAGCTGATCCAGGGTGATACATGTTAATAAATGATTTAGTTTCCTCTTGCTGAAATACACTGCGACATTTGTTCTCGCCCAAATTGCCATTTTGCTATTATGATTAATTTCTCAAACCCTCTGGTGGTGGGGTATAAATCCATGTACCTTCATGGGAGGGTCAGAGGCACCAAACTAATTTCACCTAAAAGGTCAGAGCTGTAGTAATCTGAGTCAGGCGGTATATATGACGTTAGCTACGGTCACGACCCACTTCTAACACTGGAAAAACAAACGCTGCAATTATAAAGGAGCTGTTTACAGAACATGAACGAAAAGTATCCTCCTCTTATACTCAGAAACATCCACATGGTGGAAACCAACATAACAAGCGACCAGTAGGGACGGGTTGGTGCTCCCCGTTCACATTGCCATTTTGACTGTGGTTCTTTTTGTGCCATGGCTTTCAAGCAATTTGTCTCTCACTCATGCTTCGCTTGTGCCTGTTTTCTGTATTATGGCTCAGCTTGCTGCCTGTGAACTTCTTTTTTCCCCAAACCCATCTTTTGTTGTGCATTTGGGTCTGACAAGGGGGAGCAAGAGCAGACACTGAAATGGGCAGTATGAGATGCACTGGAGGAGACGTGCTGATACCACTCTGAGCAGATTGCTCATAGTCATTTTCTATCTTTCTCAGCTGACAAAACAGGGGGATGACATTTTTAATATTTTGCAGAAAAGGCTAAATGTAAACACAAGATCCATCCATCCATCCATCCATCCAGTTGAAGTAAAAGTAGGATGAGAGCATTACAAGTTGTTATGAGGAAGATGAATGGATGTAATGAGACTTTGCAGTTTGGTAGGATCACACTATCCTCTTCACATGTGAACAAGCAGGCCCCAGTTTGACCCATTGTTCTGCTTAGCCTGTTGTGTGTCACACGACATCTTTCTATAGCTCTGATTGTATTCACAGCACAAAAATGTGGTGGGGATGAAAAGATGCCTGATTGCAAGTGTCACTGTTGTAATGGTAGTGAGAGAAGTGGGGGACCTGTGAATTGCACTTCACAGTGGGCCCTGAGAGCCAATTAATTACAAATATAAACAAAAAACTCCAAACGGTTTCAGTGTTCACAGTTCACTTCAAGTCTTTATTTAAAGTCAAGCGAACGCTGAATGTTACATAATTTGTGAATAAGGAAGGTTGAAGGGTCGCAACCTCTTTGTTAGGAGGTCATTGATTGATATACAAAGTACTCGCCACTGAATATTGCGTCTTCTATCAAGAGTCAGTGTTGTTCTTTTTCTGTGTTTTTCTGAACCAAAACTTTTCTTTGTTTCTAATAAACAAAGAAAAAAAAGAGGGAATGAACTGATGTTCCTGAGGTCAGGGGGTCAGGAATTTTTCTCACCCCACATGCCACTGCCATTCTTGTTCACAGCCTTGTTACTTCCTGGATCGATCACTGCAACTCTCTTCTTTTTGGTCTTACTCTAAACTCCATCCACAAGCTCCAACGTGTCCAGAACACTGCTGCTCGTATTATGACCAGGACCCCTTCTATCCATCACATCCCTCCTGTCCTGCAGCAGCTTCATTGGCTCCGGGTCAAATATTGCATCAATTTCAAAATACTCTTGTACACATTTAAGGCTATACATCATCTCTCCCCTCCATATCCCTCTGATCTGGTTCAGATCACCGCTTTATCTCGGTGTCTCAGATCTTCTTCTCTTTCTCTCTCTGTCCCCTCTCCCCATCTTGCCACTATGGGGTGCAGGGCATTCAGCTGCTCTGCTCCTTGACTCTGGAATTCCCTACCTCCTGATTTAAGAAATATCTCTTCCTTCTCTCTCTTTAAGTCCCAACTCAAAAATCACTGGTTCAAAATAGTTCACCCCACATAACCTCTCCACTCTTGTTCTAAATTAGTTTTATGTCTTACGCTTTTATGATTGTGAAAACTGCTTGCTTTTATGTGCTTTTATTATTCTGCTGTGTACAGTGTCCTTGAGTGTTTTGAAAGGCACTTTCAAATAAAATGTATTGTTATTATTACTATTACTATTATTGTCGTTGTTGTTGTTATTATTATTACCTCTTAGTTTTTTTTCTTGTGCACTTTGAAGGCAGCCAGATTTAGACTAAAGCTCTTTTCCCCCCACTTGGTAACAGCAGAAAGAACAAACACAGTATTCTTATTTTTAAGTGGGCATTTGTGATGCTTATTGATATCATATTTATTGGAACACCACTCTTTAATGATGATAGTAATCTACACAAAGAAAGAGGTGAGGCGAGGTAATATATGGGCCAAGAATACACTGCTTTAATGCTGAAGACAGCGGTTAACAGTGTTTAGTTTTTTTTGGGATGGGACAAACCATTACCAAGGTGCTGCTGCAGCACCGTAGACTTAAATAAATGATTCCAGAGGTCAGAACCAAGATGAAAATTGTAGTAGTAAAGGATACAAACTTTGTGGGAGCATCATTTGTGAGATGATGACAAAGTTGTTTAATCACTACCCAGTGCAGCTGTGAGTCTGTGTGTGAATTGAAAATGTATTATATAAAAACATCCATTCACTGCAGTGGAAACAGACGCAAATAAAAGAAAAAGACATAAGAGCTGTTTGATGAACAAACTGTTCCCTGCTGTTAGAAACAGTCGATATAATAAAAGCTGTCAAATTCAAGTAATTCATTCTCACAATGTGGATTTTTTAATAGTATCATTTGGAAGAAAGGAATTTGCTAAAGGACAGACACGAATTAAAATAGTCTGCTTACTTAATTATCCAATGTCTTTGTTGTGAATTTAAAACTTTTTATTCTGGAGTCAGTCCAAATTATTTTCAAAGCCTTCTACTAAGCAGCCAAGTCAATATTTCTAACATTGAGTCATTTGGATGGCAGAAGAATTAATGTTTGGGATTAGGTCCAGTTATCTAAAGTTGGGTGAGTGGGTGAGTTTAATCCATATCGGGAGAAATGGTGTTCCTGAAAAGGTGAATGTCAGGGAGTGATCAGGGGTTGTTGGAGTCAATAGAGATACCAGGAGAAATAGAATTACACACAGGGAACATGCGATGAGAGCAAGACTAACAACTAGCCCATTTACCACGCTGAGAGAGCTGATAGCTCCGCCCATGTGGGGCGGGGATGACGGCTGCCTTTTACCCACAGATCGAGGGTTCCTGTGACAGAGTGTGTGTGTGTTACTTTCACAAGGAAAAAAATGTTACACTACTCAAGTGTCATGTTTCGCGAGAGCATCTGGATTTTTTCAGGTGTGCGAGAAATTGCTGCTTCATCCTCCAATGTGGGCTTTTTGGCGCCTCACCTGCTCCTCACCCAGGAACAACCAGAAGGAGGATTTTTAAACCAGCACTGCCTGCTTCTCATCACCAGTTGGTCTTACTACCTCTGGTAGTAATTTGGCTTCCCGGTGTTGAGTTCCATGGTCCTCTGTCCTGTATCTAATACTGCTCTCTGTCCTCAGTTCCTACCAGATTCTCCTCCTGTCAGTGCTGGTCCGAATTGCTCCAACTACTACAGTCAGATATCAAACTAAGGACTTCCATACTGACCTCATATTCACCTGACTGCCCTTCTGTGTATCGCCACTCCTCTGAGACTGGATATCCTCCTTCACTGTGCTCACCCTACTGGACACTCTCAGAGACACCTACCCCAGGATTCACCACCTGCAGTCTGCAAGTAAGCACACCCCACGGCAGTACCTACTCACCTCTGGTCATTCTCTCGCCTTCCTGCCCGGTAACCTCCCTCTCCTCTGTTGCAGAGCTCCCAGTTACTTTGCTCTCTGTGCACTCCCTGTGTTTTAGTGTTTCTCCGCTTTCAACCTTCCTCGGCTGTAGGTCCCCTGTTTAAGTTTCAGTTTCTAACCATGTTCTTGTTCAAATTCCCAATTATTAAATAAACCTTGTAAATAGTTCAACTCGTGTATTGAGTCTGCTTTTGGGTCCCATTCTCAAATTTCCACCAGTTCATGACATCAATAAAATGGAGTAGAATAGCCGTTTATTCCGCTCCACACCAACTGTACTAGAATAATATATATATGTATGATGTGCTGTAGTACTGGTAGCATGAAAAGGTTGCAAAGGTACGCCACCTCCTTCCATATGAAATTTTACGATGTTTTTACTAGAACAGGAGCTTGGCCGTTACAGGAGAACAGACGTCAACCCAGCAGCAGGACCAGTATCTGCTCCTTTATGACCAATAGAACAGAAGGAGCAGTACGTACAAAACACCCTCCAGTGGACTACTAACATGCATGTGTCTGACCAAGCAGTCATAAACTGACTCCATGACAGTGACACGACTGAGGACCTGACATCCTTTAGTGCTGTGGTGCGCTCACAACCCAGTGCTGTTCAGCTCTGCCATAACTTTCAGCAAGGTTCAGAGCTGGCAAACCATTCAGATGCTTGATGACCCCCCCATGTTTGATTGAGCATGAGCTTAATTACAGGCATTTTAACTTGTGACAAAATGTACTTGTGCCCCTTCGTCACAGGTTAGCGAGTTAGTGAAGAGTAGTGCTATATACAACTTTTTATGAATGTGATTAATTCTGTATTACTTTATGGGTTTCATGATATTCTGGTACTCACAATATAAAAATGAAATATGGACATCATATGATTAACATAAATATGATAATAGTGCACATAACGCAGTGGCAGGAATTATTTTCTTAACACTGCAAAATAGGCTCTTATCAAACTTAGGGTCATGGGGGGAGTTGTTGCTTATTCCAGCTGTCATAGAGTTAGAGGCAGGGTACATCCTGGACAGGTCACCAGTCCATCACAGGCCTAACACAAAGGGACAGAAAACCAAGATGCATGTCCTCCTTTGGACAGAGAATGTGAAAAATAGAACGAGGAAACGGTTATGTAAGCTAATGGTCAGTGGACATTAAATCACAGTATATCAGAACAGTTAGCTGCCAGCCGGTGGCCTTGTACCCGAACTCTCTCTGCCTCCTCCTCCATGTGTTTCAGTCGACATCGCATTGATGGCAGGTGTTACGTTTTGTGGAGCTTCTGTTATGAGTTCAACTGGTTTCCTTAGAATTCTCTATTACCTGTAATTCTCTCTGTAATTGTACACTTTGGGAACGCCATGTTTATGTGTTTTATTTTCTGCACCTATATTTGAGTGTATTTCATTAAAGACAGAAAACAAACAGTAAATGGAATAAAATTTGAATACTACTTTTTAGATGTCATAAACTCACTGCCATTTCATTAGGTATACTTGTCCAGCTCCTCGTCAGCAAATATCTGATGCCACAATCACACGGCAACAACTCAAGATGGCCTGCTAAAGTTCAAACTGGGCATCAGAATGGTTAAAAATGGTGATTCAAGTGACTTTGGATGTGGCATAGCGACTGATACCAGTGGGGCTGATCTAAGTATTTTAAAAATCTGATTGGACTTCCTGACTTCCAGAGATCCTCAGGATTTTCTATACAGGCGCTGTGGAGAGCATCCTCACAGAGAACATCACCATCACATCCTGGTTTGGGAACAGCTGTGCTAAGGACCAAAAAGCTCCTCAGAATGTGATCTGTACAGCAGAACGCTGCTGCAGGATCGCTCTCCCCCCACTTCAGGACACCTACACCAGGAGATGCCAGAGAGCACCCATCCCATCCTGTCAATCAACTGTTCCAACTTCCTCAATCCGGGTTTAAGGTTCCGCATCCGATTAATGTTGGCGTGTTAGACTGAAGGCTGAAGTTTACTTTGTTAGTTATAAATATGTGACAGTGCATTTGAGCTCCTATTACAGAGTAGCTAGTAGTGTAACAAATTACTTACTTAACTTTTATGTAACTTTTTGGAGTAACAACCCCAATGCTGATGATTGGGTACGCATCTTCTGATGGCTGCCTGCAATTGCATGCGGCATCATGTCACAAAGGTGGAACCGCCTCAAACTGATTTCTTGAACATGACTCAAATGGCCTCCACAGTCACCAGATCTCAATCCAATTTAGGAACTTTGGGATGTGGAGGAACAGGAGATTCTCATCACTGATGTGATATGATCTCATCAATATAGACCAAGAAGAATTAAAGCAAAAGGGGTATAGCACAGTAATGTGTAAATAATGAAGTGGCATTTAAGTGTATGTGACATTTTTTTGATTATGAGAAAAGCTTTTGCCGTGAGAATCTGATATTGTGACACTATTGTCTTTTATTTTGAAAGCCCGTACCGGAAATGTGATTCCATGCGATTGTGAACTTGACAGTAGAAGTCAGCTGCGGGTAAATGATCTGTCCGCACATTCAGCTCAGTGGAAGCGAGCAGCGTGGATAGAGGACACCGCAGACTGGGCTCTTTTTCTCTCGATATCGTTCATGGAATAAAAAAAATGTTTAAAGTTTTTTTTGTTTTTTTACCCGGATCAAAACTCTTAACAGGAGTTTAAATGAAGTGTTTTAACCCAAATTCCTCCTGTTAGGACAGCTCACTGGCTTCCAGCTGAGGAGTCAACATGAAAAGTTTGCTCTTTGTCACCTTGTGTCTGTCAACCTGTCCGCTCACGGTGAGTCTTTAGCGCTTCTAAATGATTCAGAAAACCGTTCACATACTGAAGACTTCCGCGATATAAGAAATTACACTGAGTATTCCCACATTAACAGCTGATGCTTATATTTTATTATTGCACTCTTTGATGCTGATTAGCCTTCTGGTGGAGGAAAAGTTTGCGGTCACATTTCGCTGATAACATTGTTGTTATTAAATGTTCTTAAAGTTGTATGACAGGTTATCCTTCTTCGTGGTATTTTGTTGCCTTTTGCTGATGATTCGTGATTGTAAAGTTACGGTGTCAGCTTCATTCATTGTATGGTGTGAGAACGGTCACCAGCGCTCTAAGAGCTGAAGAATTATTTTCAGTTGAAATTATCTTTTGACTTGTTCACTGATGGGTAATTACTCATCGATTATTTCTCTAACTGCACCAATTAGTGGGGAGGAAGTCCGAACTGACATTACAGCAGTACGATTTGATACTTGTTTGATATTGAAACAAGAAAAGTGAGTGTTTTATGATGGACTTCTCTTTAACCTTGTTTGACGTTTGATGTGTTAAGCTTTTTATTTTTTAATTTCGTGGAGTTTTTATGCCTTTACGTTTCCTTCAATGAATTTATATTTTCACAAGTTTTAGACAAAACAATTTCTTTGAAATAAGGTGGTTTCAGCTGAAATGAAGAATAATGTGACATTAAATCGATTTTATGCTCAGTAAGGTCATTGTGTTTAACCCGAGGTAATAAAATGTGCTTCTTAAAGCTCAAACGATGATAAATGAATTGGCTAATGAACTGAGTTGGTATATTTTCATAGATTAACCATTAAATAACATTTCTGATGATGATAGCAGGTAATGTGAGTATTTGCTGGGTTAGTGACAGATTTCATGAAGTCATTTTTTTAAATAGAAGTGTACTGGGTTTTTCTAATTAGTAGTTAATTGGCAAAAAATCTGATCAGGAATCTGGGGAATTATTAATAAATATTAATATTTGCAGACTTCTTCCTAGCAAAAATGATTAATCGTGCTTTTATGGGCATTTAATAATTAGAATAATCATTAATTGTAGCTTTAAACCTCATATCTGCTGAAGCTGTTTTGTAGAGTTTCATTAATGAAGATAATTTGAAGACATAATCTCTCACTTCATGTTGTTCTTTCTGAGGAATCCTCCAGATATTAACCCACTTTTTTTGCCTCTCATACATTATCTGCCCTTCTGTGTGGATCCACCCCGCAGGATAAACAGTGGAAGTGCGCTCTCGCTCTTTTCCCAGCAGCCCCCTCCTCCTTTGACTAAAAGCAGATGGAGCTGTAAAAATGTTCACATCACACAAAACAAATGCCACAGTTTAATCATCTGACAGACAAATGCTGCCACTCCAAATACACAACAGCTCCTCTCGCTGGGTTTTAGCTTCAACCTCTGATGGCTTTTAACGTGAATTTAGTTTGTTTTATTCTTGCGTCCTCACAATAATGAGTCCAAATAGAGTCACTGGAGCTTGGTCTAAATCAGTGTAGCTTTTCTCTAAATATGCAAACCTTATATTTATACATTACTGTGGGTGACTGATGTTATACATGACAGCTGAAAATGCAGCGATGCATTTAATGTATTTGGTGGGTTTTGAGCAAGTCTGTTGTTTTTTGCTTATAGAAACAGGATTTTTTGCATCGGTGCAATTTTGCATTTTCCTTCCCTTAAATAGACAAAAACGTCCTGCTTTAGCCATCATGAACTAGAGATCCAGGATATGTACTGCATCATAAAACATGTCTGAGTTTAACTGGATCAGATTCATTTCAGTCTGATTTGGATTTGTGAAGCTGCAATTTGATTCTGAATAAATTGTTGACATAAAGCTGATTCTTGGGTCATAAATGGAGGGATGCACAACTTTCATGGTCTTACTTTAGTGTGCCAAACGAGTATCAGATGAAATATACTTAAACAAACCAGTAAATTGTGCTCATTCTTTCAGGGCTTTTGAGAAAACATTTTCATTTTTCATTCCACTTATTTACAGTTTGAACATTATGTTCACACTAAGAATACTCTCTGTTTTCACCCAATGTTTCCAGCTGTGGAGAATGACCTTGATGTTGCCAGGATAACTGTCCACAACTCTGCATGTGGTGCAGGTTGTTTTGGTAGCATTCAGGAAATAAGGCTAATCTCACAAAAACAAGAGGTGATGTAAAGTCAATTTAATCCACTTAGATTAAAAAAGTGAGCTATAAAGATTTTTTGAAATGATTCATAATTTATTAATTAAAGTTTTTCTCCTCTTATCCATATGTTCTGGACGTGCCCTAGCCTTGAAGGATTCTGGACAGACATATTTCAAACCTTATCCCTAAATCTTGGATACCATATGGATCCTAAACCATTAGTTGTGCTTTTTGGCACCACTGGGGAGGCTGATGCAAGGTTGACCTCGTCACAGTGTGGCGCACACTCTTTTGCCTCTCTTCTGGCTAGATGTGCGATCCTACTAAGATGGATGGGTGTTCCTTTGCCCACCCATGCTCAGTGGCTGAGGGACCTTATGTACTATCTGAGCCTTGAAAAGATCCGTTATGCGATTAGTAATACCAGTGATAAGTTTTACAAGATGTGGGGATGATTCCTGAAGAACTTTTCCAGCCTTCAGTTTGCGAACCGACCTCCAGCATTTCTCAGTAAATCACCCCCAATATTGATAATGTAGATTTTCTTTTCTTTTTTTCTTTTTTCTTTTTATATTTATTTGTGTGTTTGTTTTATTTTGTTCTGTTTTGTCCTGTTGTATTTGTGGCGGTGTTTCTTGTTTTGGTTTTTGTTTTCTCAACCTGGCTTCAGGGATGGGGCTACTGTGTGGTATGGGTATGGGGTAAACTGATAAAAGCAATTAAAAGATATGTGAATGCGTCATTAATCTGTATTCTATTATGTCAGCTCAAACAATCATTGAAATCTACTTGCTTTGCGTGTAATAATTCTGTTTGTATCTCTTTTTCTTTGTTGCTTCAATCTAATAAAAAATATCTCTGAGAAAATAAAAAGATTTAATTATCAGTTAAAATCAATCAGTCTGGTATCACCTAATGCCAAAGTTTTTCTAGTTCCACTTCTAAAAGTGATGGTTATCTTCTTTCATATACAGTAAACTAAAGTGGATTGAAAATTATAATTGGATTAATGATTAATCAGTATATGAGCCACTAATGGAATATTCCTGGTTGTAGCTCTAATAAGAACTGAAGCTACAGATATCAACCTCACGAATGCTTTTCTCCTTCTGAGTAAAAATCAGTTCCTTTGAATTAAATATGTTGGTTGTATGGATGTTAGGTTTGTACAGAATATACTGTGAGCAGATAAACACGGACATCAGCAGTGGGAAAAGAAAGTAAAAACAAGAAGCTGACATCGACTTAGAATCAATACACCAACGTGACAGATGGAAAATTCAAGAGAATAATAAAGAGTTGATGAGGTAGTATTTCCTACATTTCCTCATACTGTGCGTGTCTCTCAGTAGCCTCAATGCACGAGAGAACAGCAGGGACTCAGGTGTGAAGGCCACAGTGGTATATTAAGCTCATCTGTCTGGACTGCAACATGACTGGATCCAACCAGGGATATTTACCCTGGGGTGCAAAAAGTCGTGCTATAGTCTGATGAGAGTTCATCCTCGTAGCAGAGGAGGACTCATTTAGAAAACTTTTGCACTGCAGGTTTTCCAACTTCATCTCATTTCTGTTGACATTCTTTTATATTATTAGGAAAAAAACACAAAACATCAGGGAATTTTTTTTAATGCTGGGTGAGCAAGTAATGTTTGGATATATCCAGCTCTAATACGCCCATACTTTGCAGAGAAAAGCCGTAGAAGACGAGATCAAAGCTCACACTGTTTGAGTGACAGATGGTGTTTGGCAAGCGTGGAGCAGAAACATAATGAAGCTTGTAAAGATGGAAGCTGAAGATGAAAATAAAAAAAAATATCACAAGCCTTTTTCTTTGGGATAATTTCTCAGAGCTAATTAAGAAACTAAGGAACGTGGGGAATAAAGTATCAGAACTGAAATCCCTCGCTGGTGTTTTATGTGAAGCTGATTTTCCCTCAATCAGCTTTCACAGAATCTTTTGAACAAATAATGCAGTTTTTTCCAAGCCGCCGGCGTGTCTCACAAGATGTCCTTTGGTCGTGGCACATGACACACTGGGTTAGCGCTGTAAGACGTGCCTGTCACTCCCAAGTCTGTCAGTTTTCTCTGTGCAGGGATGCTATTATTGAAGTGTTTTAATCCAGTCCACAATCTTTTATCAATCTAACCCTAATGAAGTAGCTTTTAGTCGAAAAACCTAATAAAGTGCATTTCAGCACCTAAACATCAAGGAGCACCTTTCATTACCTAAACATAAGCAGTGAGCGAAGGTAAAAAGTGAGTGAAAATGAAATGAATAATGAGAGAGGAAAACATAAACAAAACAAGATGCAAAACTGATAAACCTGCATGTTATGCCATTGCAGCGTCCCAAAGCAGACTTTGTAGGTCTCCAAAAAAATGCAGTGGTTATCTCTGCGTGACAGATAAGCCGTGGCCAGTACGGTACGTTCATTCAAAATCTTTTTTTGTGACTTTTGGGAAAACAGAATTGTGTTTGGACTGTGTGTTTGGATTTTTTTTCCTTTTTGATAATGGCAAACTAACAAAGCTGTATGATGAAAACAGTCTGCTGTTTATGTCTTATAGCTTGCTGAAAGCTTCCAGCTGCGGGCTTATTCACGTACTTCTAAGTGGATGTTTCTCAGAGTTGTAGCAACAGAACATGAGAGAATTGGTCCGGCTTCCAAGAAGCAAGATTACATGGCACATAGTGCTGTCTGGAGGGGAAGGGAAAGATTAAATGTTTCTTCAGCCAGTATTGAAAGTGTCCCAGGCTGAGCAGTGATGGAGAGGGCTAAAAACATGATGGAGCTGGAGGCAGCAGACACCTGTTGTGCTGCTTTGTCCAGGTCATGCTGTGGGGCTCTATACATCATCAAATCACTTGTATTCCAACAATGAACAATAATTTCTAGCATTGTAATAAGAGAGATAAACGGTTGTGCATTATATGGCAAGGATTTCTCTGAATCCTTGATGGAGTAACCCTGTAATACTGTTCCACATGCCGTCACTCCATTTCAAGTACAAGAACTCCCGTTCCTTAAAGTCTGGCTTCAAAGGGCGGCTCACAAGATCGTCCAGAATGAGGACGACTGTATGGAGCTGACAATTTGTCCTTAAGTAAATATGTACTTCAAGTCAAAGGCGATCGTGTCGCGTGACTGTTCGATGCCACTCGCATTGCTCGGCACTGATTCCTGTGTCCACCACCTCGCTCAGCAGTGAACATGCACACGAGTTCTGGACAGATTTATACTCTCAACCTAGAGAGCTCAAATACACCTTTGAAAAACTGCAGAAGCTGTTCATGGAGATCGAACCAAAGAAAATGACACAAACCCAGGATCAGCCAAAGAGACATGTGGACACTCCATCTTTTTTTTTGTCTTTTATAGCTTATTTGTATTATATTCCTTTAATTTAGGTAGCCATGTTTGCATAGTGTTAGAAATGTTAATGTTAATAGCTGTTACATTACCAGTCTAATGTTTAAATGTGAGAAGTTCAAAAATATACTGAATTGAATTGTTTAGAAAGAGGGGTTTGGTGGGGGTTGGGAAGGGAAAGCTTTTTGCTTCATTTTGTCTGGTGTGTTTTTTCTTTAACTTATCAAACTACTGTTACTGTTAACTTGTAAATAGCAGAGTTCAGTGCTTTATGTTGTAAAAATGCATCCTATTACATTTGGTTCTTCAAAGGAGAATTTTTCTTTGCATCTCGCAAATTGATTGTGACAAAATCTGGTTTCACCTTAAAGAAATTGGCTTTCTTTGTAAAACTATAGCTTTTGTTTGTGGTGAATTTTTTTTAAGGAATAAAATTGATTTTTGTGAAGATTTGTTGAGCAACATTTTATATATCAGGACACAAAGACACAAAGAAAAGAGAGACACAGACTGCAATTTATTTAAATAAAGATTATTAGTACAGTTTCATATTTTCTGGACATATCAGAAATACTATTTCTGCAAGAGTTAAAATATTTTTCTTTTCCCTTTTTCTTTATTGGGGGCTGCAAATATTCGTTTTAGCTGTTCAGCTCCAGATTGGTGGGGAACCTCACGACACCCTGTGAGTGATTTACTGCCAGCTTCAGTACAAAGGAACTAAAAGCAAGTGAACAGGCTTTGTAGATCAGCTCAGCCTGTACTTAAGAGTCAGATATTGCTCAGACCTCATACCGCACTTTATCGCACCTAATGTGTTCATTTGAAAGATCGACTGTCAGAAAGCGTTATACTGAGTGATTAATAATAAGCATTTCTAGTCAAGACTCAATTCGCAGGTCATAATTTGAATTTTAACATTAACAGTTTTAACAGTTCATTATTTTACAGACTGACATTTGACAGTTAAAAATAATTTCATTTTATTTGGACCTGACACATTTCCTACTAATGTGACTTTTGTGACTCTACGGGAAATTTGCACTTGCTACTAACACAGAGATCAGAGGAACAACAAATCCCAGTAACAGCCTGTATCTGGCTGGATAGTGAGCTCATGATCCTGCATTTAGTCACTAGCATATACAATACTGTATATACTTATATATACAGTATTGTATATATGATGCTATACTCATATTTTGCTAATTCCCCAGAACACACAAAGCACTACTACTGTGAACAGCATGGTTTAGACAAGGCAGCAAAAAAAGGCGCTGCAACTCTGGGGAGAATAATCCACGCCTGAAAGTGTTCCACTGTGCGTTTTTCTATCCAGGTATGCTTTTACTGTATTATCAGTGTGTTTGGGATCATGCTGAAAAATGAAGGCTTTCCTGATGGTATTGTATGCTGAATCAAAATCTGACTGTGTCCATAATTCCATTGATTTTGACAAGATCATTGTTGAAACACTTCCCGACTATTGTTGCTGACCACGTGCATCCATTTATGACGAGGGTGTACTCATTTTCAGACAGCTGCTAATGCACTGTATCAAACAGGTTTTATGAACATGGTTATGAGTTCATTGTCCTCAACAATCACAGGATCTCACTCTAACAGGGCCCCTGTGGGAGGTGGTGGAACTGGAAATAAGCAGCATGCACATTGACAATAGCATGTGATGCTATTGTCAATATGAACCAAAATCTTTCAGGATACTTTTCAACACCTTGTTGAATCTATGCCATAAAGAGTTAAGGGAGTTGTAAAGCTGTGCATAGATAAGGAGAGGTTGAGTGAGACATTCAGCTGGATCAATCAGACTGTTCTCTTCTAGTCAATTTTAGGGAAACTCCAAGACCAAAATAAAACATTTTGTCCTTCGACACAGCTGGGATTACTCTCATCTACATATACATGAGATCAAAAGATCCCACTCTTTGCAGCAAAAGTTTTCCCCCCTCACTTGGTAGTGAGCACCGGCACATTACAAGTATCCTGAGGTACACTGTGTTTCAAGACTTACTGCCCTTCTACCTCTGTCCTCTGTGTCTAACCGTCCTTTACAGTTTTCTCTTTAGTTTCATTAACTTCAGTTGACCTTCAAATGCAAATGATTTGAGATAACTCTTTCTACAGGCTAATCATCATAGACAGGCTAATACACGTGAACAAATGTAAATGTATGAGTATTTATGCTTCATGCAAATGGAAGAAATTCAAGAGTCCCATTTCCTGGTACTCTTGGGTCACTTGTTTAGTCTGCACCATGGCTTGAATTACAGCATTTTAACCTGCCAAAATTAATAAAACCAAGCAGACAAACTCCTGGCATGTGAGCGCAGAAACTGATACATCATAAAATATGTTTTATTTTGTACTTCAAATGTATAAACAAACCGCACTACAGATGTGAATGTGATCCAAAAGAATCCAGTAGGCTCACGCTGTTTTTTTTGAGCATTGACCTCAAAAGCACGCTCATATTCTTCACAAAGTGTGTGTTATTTATTGTGAATGGCAAATGACAGTCCTAAGCACCTGCTGTATGTGATCACCTACACAGTGAGCTGGCAGGGCTGATCGAGGACATAGGGCGAATGAGAGCCCACCTCCAGGGGGATCAGCAAGTTTCAGCATCCACAAAACCCACACCCCACCCACAAGGCTGTGCTCTCAGTGCTGTCATAAAATAATTGATCCAATTAGATCTTTAATATCCATGAATTCAAGCATCTCTTTTCAACAACCAGCAATGAAAGCATCAGTAAAGAAGGTGTATATACAAGCCCGACTCCCACTGTAGCAGTAAGAAAACCTACACACTCCTCTGAAAAAGTACAAACACAACAAAAACAAAAAATAATAATAAAAAAAAAGCTCTTTAAGAGGAGACAGAAAAACTGCTCTAAGCCTTTTATTCCTCCCCAAACACCCCCCACAAGATTCAAGTATGGCTTTGATGTTTCATCAGCATAACATCTCACTGAACATATCTAAAAATACAAACTGCTGCAGAATTGTGAATTCAAACTTTGTGGGTGTAACATGTTTCCAACTTGTGTTTTACAAAGCAGCCAACTTGAAAACAATTAAAATGCCATTTTTGGCACTCAACAGCCTTTAAATGACTCAACATTATCAGCACAGCACGCTAAGTGATACACAGTACTGTATAAAACAGCAAAAATTAAGATTAGTAGACATAAATGATAAGACTGGGTCCTTCTTCAAACCCAAGAACTTTCTGTTACTGTTAGTTTGAAGGTTGCAGAACCCTCACCCCAACTAGTCGCAGCAGATGGCCCCGCCCCTCCCTGAGCCTGGTTCTGCTGGAGCTTTCTTCCTGTTAAAAGGGAGTTTGTTCTTCCCAATGTCGCCAAGTGCTTTCTCATAGGGGTTCATGTGAATGTTGGGTTTTTCCCTGTATGCATTATTGTAGGGTCTACCTGACAATTTAAAGGGCCTTGAGTCGACTGTTGTGATTTGGTGCTGTATAAATAAAACTGAACTGGACTGAATCAGAGAAGGAGCTTGTTTGTGCAAACAAGTGGAGCACCTGCTGTTGAAACTGATTGTTATAGACAGTGATAACATTCATTCACCTCAACTTACATTAACATCATACTTCTTTTTATACATCTATTTAATGGAGTTTGGGAATTGGTTGATGGGAATTTCTTTTTAGGACATCAGAGGTTAGCTGATCAGTGGTTAGCACTATTGCCTCACAGCAAGGAGGTCCAAAGTTAGTTGGATCAGGTTAGTTGGTGATCCTAAATTCGCCGTAGGTGTGAGTGTGACTGCAACTGTGGATGGCTGTCTTTATCTCTGTTAGCTTGTGACAGACTGGTGGCCTGTCCAGGGGGTACCCTGCCTCTTGCCCTGTGGCAGCTGGGATAGGCTCCAGCTCTCCCCTCAACTCCGAATTGGTTAAGTGAAAGAGAATGGATGGATGAATTGATGAAGTTGAGCTTGAGATGATCCACGGGTTGATTTTCGTTGTGGCTTCTACCACCAGGAGTCATTCTCTACTGATGAAACAGCAGGGATGCTGAAAAATTGAGAAAATGTTGCAGAATGAGTAAAGAAAAAGTGTGAGATTAGTTTGGGAGCGTGCATTATGAAAAAACTATCACCCTTAAGAGGAAGTGACATCAGCTGTACCAGTAGTGATGTCACTGAATCACAGTGAACCTCTTTCACCTAGAGTGCTGAATTATTTAGCAAATATATTCTTTTATAAAAGTGTAACTGTCTCCTTATCACTGTTATCTTTTTAAAATATAGTTGAGTGCTTTGTCTCTAAGAAATGAAAACCTAGAGCATCTAAACCTCAGAGCAGTGCACACAAGAGTCCACTAAGCGGATGCTGTAAGCTGCGCCTTAATTATTGGTGCTTAGGTGATAATTGAGGTGATTGGTGGTCTTTTCAGAGAGGCAAACCGGATGACTCACTAGTGACTCATGATCCGATCATGTAGCAGTGAAAACAGAAAGCTGCAGCTGCTCTTTCTTATATGGAAATGTATTGACATTTTACTGCCAGGCTGTGTAGTGATAGCGGATCCTGTTGTCAGCGCGCCGTGTTTGACTCTGTTTTCTCTTCAGTAGAGAAATAGCAGAATTGTGTTCCACCTTTGGGATCACAAACCTCTTTTATGTTTTCCTCGGTTGTTGAGAAAAAGAAGAAAATATTTTTGTAAGGTGTCACAAAGCGAAAGTGTGGTGTGACATTTAAATGAAATTGTAACATTTACAGTTTGGAGACAGAAGATACAAAGAGATGCGTTAAAACGAATAGTGTTTTCAGGTATTTGTGGTTCCACATATTGAAGCTTTTTTTGATCTGGTGACACGGAGCAGGTAATTTCACAAATGGGGAAAGTCGCAGTGAATAACTCAACAATGTAGAAGGTGGACTTGTAGGAATCAGTTCAGGTATTTTATTAGCAAATCAGACGATGGGCAACAAGGTCTTACTGTGGAAAAGTCTGAGGCAGGCAGGTTAGTTTCCAGTGAAGAGATTTTCAGGAGGCTTGGCTTTCTGGCTGGCTGGGTGACGTATGAGAGGAATCTGGGGCACAGGAGGAGAGGCGCATGGAAATGATAGGAACAAGCCACGAAGTAAGGAAGCCTTTACTTATAGAGCCTGAGCGTGCTGTTGATATACACTCACACAGGAGGAGCGAGCACAGCAAAAGACTGTGCATGCACTAGCTTTTCACGGTGCCTGTCAATATGCGGTGCAAATAGGCATCATATAAAGTGATGGAGGCTTTCATTAGGCTGAAAAGAAAATGAAAAGAGCAAAGAGGTAAAAAGAGAGGCCGGATCAGCGATTGCTGGATCACTGGCGTTGGACGATGTGGCTGCTGATAGCAGGATGAATTCTTGAGTGGAAGGAGTCATACTTTGTGCTCAGATTCACTCGATTGTTTAAAAATTGATGCGACGGCGCTTTCAAGTAAAGAAACCAAGTAAAGAAACAGAAAGACAATGACCCAAAACATAACTGGAAGCAACTTAAGAGCTTTTTTTAAGACCAAAAAGACCGAAGGTTTGCATCAAAACCGAGACTTTCGTGACATCCATGGTTTATAGAGTTCAGTCACTGATGACCAAAAAGATTTCAAAATGCTTTTCTTGTGTTTCACTTTGGACCCAGTGAAACTTGCATCTCTTTTAAAAGGTTATAATTCATAACTGTCACTGCGCCGATTTTGGCAGACCCTTGAATTGAAGCTAAATCTTTGCACTTTGCACTTGATTGCTTAATTTCATATTCATAGCGCGCTACAAAGAGGGGAAAATATTAATACTGGGTAGTAGCTGGAAAGACTTTACAAAGCACAAAAATGACTTAAGAAACAGTGAAAGTTTTAGAAGACACAGACTATGTGCGTTTGATGTGAGGTTGTGTTTTGCCAGAAATTTGTTCTCTGTTTGGTTTATTCATTTGTCCACCCCTTCTGTTCAGTGTCTCTGACTAAGGTTCAAGTCGGAAGGTCTCTGTCATAGTTTTATTTCTTTTTCTTTTAAAAATCAGCAAAATGCAACATTTTACATTCAGTGGAACAGTAGTTGGAAAACCTGAGATAACAGAAAGTCTTTTCTGCTCTTTTTGATCCCTCAGACGATTCTTCAAAATTTATCTCAAACAATTAATATGGTCAGAAAACCCTTAATTTAGTGGCGTTTGAAGTGATTCACCCTTCTTTTAATCTCATTGTAGAGAACTGTTTGTTGTCTTTGTATTTAGGCCACAGCTGAGCAGTGAGGCATAGCCCATTATGAAAAAGCATAGTGCTGTAATTCCTCCCCCTGCTTTAAGCTGGGTTGTTTCCTTCTCTGTGAAGCATCACCTTGAATCTACACCAGCATATGAAATGCACTATTTGTCTCGCCTTGCACTTTTTTTGACCCGCACTTGCTTTTGCGCTGTGAGCGTTGCAGTCTATTTTTTTAAATCTGATTTAAAATTCAACTGTAAACCAGGCTGGATAAGAGCATCTGTTAAATAGAACTAAATAGGATCAACACTGTTTATTGTCCCAAACACATTTTTTCCCTGCTTTTGTTCTCAGTAATACTCTCAATTAGAGGATAATATCAGAACAGAATCGCAATCCATGGTCTGAATCACAGTTCTCCTCACAGATTTGGTGCATATCATGTGATCACATTGTTAGTTGCCTGGATCCAAAGCCTGTCACTTCTACTCAAAGTTAAAGGTCCAAGTCACAAATCTCTGGGGTCTTTCCTCGTCCTCCTCGTGTCTGTGTGGGTTCACTCTGGTTGCTTTCGCTTCCTCCCACAGTCTATAGACATGCACGAGGTGCTCATTGGTGATTGGCCACAGTGTGTCTCTTGACTTGTCCAAGGTGTATGCCCTCTTGCCAAATGAAAGCTGGGATAAGCTGCCAGGCCCCTGAACTAGACAAACAGATGGATGGATAACATTTAATAGCACAAACCGCAGTATAGAAAGTTACTTTCAGCTTCTCCTTTGCCACAAATGGTCACCACAGTAAGAAGCTCCACAAGTTTGATTTGGCAGTTTTACTGAGGATGCCCTTTCTGACACGATCCTAAAGCAGATTTGTGTCTCTGCCTGGAATTGAACCAACAAGCTTGCACTTACCAAACAAATGTGTTAACTGCTGCATCACTGGAGGGACCTAATGCATGCTGTATATGAGTGTACATAATGTACAGTGTCAGTTAATTGTATCTAATGCACTCCATCAGCACGATAATGCAAAAAGGTACTTAACACCTAAAGCAATGTGAGAAAATGTTTTTTTAAATTCCAGATTAGCACTTTGTTCATTGGTATTACTATAAAAACTGATAAAAAGCTGAGTGAGAATGCTGCGTGTGGCAGTGGCGTTGAAATCACAGTGACGGAGCAACCCTGGAGCAGATGGTGAAGCCTGGTTGGAGCTTTGCTTCAGGGTGAAATCAGAGGTCAGCAGTGATTTCTGCAGATTCTTACAGGGTCTTGTTTTATTTATATAACATACATTTGGGGCAGTTGGAAATAAATGAGTGGGAGCCTGCTCCCTCTTTGGTGCTACCTGCCCTGCAGAGCGCCTGTGACCAAGGCTGTGAAGCTTCAGCAGACCCAGTTAGATTTGTACTGTATAATGTGATTTTAGCAAAAGCTGCTGAAGTCAAGACCTATTTGGTTTTCTTATCACAACTCATGTTAAAATTAAGCTCCCATGTCACATGTAACTGTGAGATGTTATCAAGTAAACTATGAGAAACGCAGAAGCTTGACTGAGCTGTGAGTCTCCCCTGCAGTGTGATTACTGTGATAAGGGAAACCACAATCCAACATTTTCCACTATCTGTTTAATTGGATGCACTGCGTGAACCCTTTCTTTTAATAGTCTTTGCTGGCCACAAACACAGAGACTCTGATAAGGACTGTGAACGGTGTTTTAGGACTATCTTGGGCAGCTGTTACACAAACGCGGTTTTCGTTTTGTTAATGTCTGATATCACAGTTAGTCGAGGCTAACGTGAGAGATGTGATTCAGGTATCAGCAACATGTCATACAGCAGCACAGTCTCAGGTGTTTTAACTGGTAAAGTAATGGTGTCTGAGATGACTGGGGTGACTGCAGAGCAGGTCACAAGGTTCGATCCCTGGCTGCTCCAGTCTGCATGCCAAATATCCATGGGCAAGGTACTAACACCGAGTTGCTCTCCGATGCATCCATGAGAGTGTGTATGTGTGTGTGTGTTAAATAGAAAGCTCTGAAGCATAGGGAAAAAATGTGCTTTTGTAAATGAGAGGTGAATGAGACTCTGAGTGCTCGGGTAGAGTAGAAAAGCACTACAGTATATAAGAACCAGTCCATTCATCAAATTGTTCTAGCCAAACTAAAAAAGAGGTGAAGGTCCCGGGATGTGTTTGGTTTATCAGGGATGAATCTCAACTTGAGTCTGAGGTGAAACAAACCATGAAGTGTGCAGAGAGTGTTGAGAGACTGCAGGATGTAAAAGATCTGCTGCTAATGTCTTGGGGTCTGAGTACTGTAGTGCTGCTGGTTCAGAGCAGGTTTTATCTCAGGTGCCTTTTGAGAACCAACCCACAATTTGAGAATTGATTATTATATTCCCTTCACTGGCTGAAGCTGAGAAAAGAAAATGATGGCAGACGGAATATGTGTTCAGCATTTGTCGGTCTTTGCTGTCGGTGGCTCTGAACTTTTCGTCGACTTGTGGTGCTTACTTTCTGAAACAGGCTCCCGTTTTTTGGTGGTGAGACGTAAAACCTGGTTTAGGTTAGGCAGTAGCAGCCACACTGTTAAGGTGGAAAGGCTTATTAGAGATTATTCCTGGCCAAGTAAGACCTGTTCTGACAGCATATTCAGGACATGTAGCTATTTAAGAGGGATGGTAACAATGTTCCGCTCAGCCAACCAATACACAACGAATAAATAAGCAACAATTAATGTCTTCAGAAACAATGTAATATTTTGAAAACAGTTTGACAGCATGAAAGGGTTTTGTCATAGTGATGAACTGACAGATAATTTAAGCTTTATTGAAGCTATAATAAGGGCTGCTGCATTTAATGGTGTCAGGTTGATTGTGGATCAGACAGTTAATGAAAGTGCTGTTTGAATTGCTTCAGCGATAAGAGATGCTGCCCTCCTGGTGAGGAAGAAGTCTGAGTTTGTGTAGGAAGTAGCCAGGCTTTTTTGTTCTAGCTGACTTTAAAAATCTTTCTTCCTTTTGACGTTTCTGTTTTAAACATGATTTCCTGCTTGGGATGAGTGAAAGAGACGTGATAAGTAATTAAACAGTCCTCATTTTTGTTCTTTTTCACCTGACATTATCAGGGCAAATGCTAAGTTTGTTCTTCAGCTTTTCACCTTTTTAAACTGTGCTGCTGGTTTTTTATTTTATTTTATTTCATGACGTTAACAGAAAGCACACAGTTGGTGAGAGAGTGCATCAATACATCAGTAGATTTCAGAAATACACTTATGAGGATTATTTTGAAGACATTTTTAGTTTTGTCGCCTTTTCTACCTTCTTCGGTAAAAATGTACCCACTTACGTATTTTCTGTCCTTTGGACATAAATCATCTCCATCTGAAGACGTAATGGCATGTAATCATCAGTTCAGGATTTTTTTCCCTTGTACTGCTACTTATTTAGGCATTAGTTGCAGACATTTGCCAAGCGAAAAATATTTTAAAAGTTAAAGGAATATAGGTAAGTAAAAGCTATTTTTGACATCCGAAGCAGCATGAAGGACAGTCCTGATGCACAGTGCTGTTACAGCGGGTTTGAAACCATCCGTCCATCACTTCTATGTCCTTTTGGTTAGCCATCACCAGTCTGTATCTGGAAGTCCCACAGGGCCTTTGTGAGCTTATCACACTTTCACTCTGAGACTTCAGGCTCATAGTTCACAAGCTGGGATAATTTCTTTCTGTTACACGATTGTGCTCCAAGTGTGGCACAAACTGGTGGTATCACCTTTGGTAATATGGGGCTTTCTGTTTTCATCTTTTTGTTCAATGTTGTCTTTACTAAAGCCAAATATATGTCAATTCAACAGACACGTTATTGTTATTTGGTGCAAGCTGCTTGGGTTGCACATTTTGCTCACTGTTTGAATTTTCCTCCATGTTTCCATGTTCCAGAATGGACAGGGAGGAGTCACGTGACAGCACACTTGGTACATTGTTTTAAATCATCTTAACTTTCTGCTTGTGTTTAGTAGTTAGTGTAGTGGGGGAAATAAATATCTGATCACCCTGCTGAGTTTGTAAGTGGCTCACTAACGAAGAAATGACAAGTCTCTAATTTTTATCATAGTTTAAATTTAATGAAGTGAGACAGCAGATCGACCAAAGATCCAGAAAAACAACTCAAATTACATAAAAGTTGCAAACTGATTTGCATTTCATCCTTTGAAATAAGTATTTGTATTCTTACAACCCAGGAAGAATTCTGGTTTCCACAGATCAATCAATCAATCAATCAATCAATCAATCAATCAATTACAGATGAAGCTGCATATAAAGCACACTTCTCCACAGAATCAATTTCTTCCAATCCAACCTCTCCAGCACCGCGGGTAAAGGCCAAACAGCTGTCAAGGGGCGTCAGGGAGAAGACTGTAGACATGCAGAGGGCTAGAAGATGGTGAGTAAGTGACAACTGCTGGTTTTATTATTTTGAAGTGGCAGAAATATAAAATGATCATCGGTCACCCTCTGTTCGGCATCCTTGAGGATCTTACTTCATTGGGTGATAATGATCACTAGCTTGTTAATGAGCTGAAGGCAGTTACACAATCAGCAACACATTATGCCCTAATGCACTGAAATCTTGCAGGGCATACAAGAAGAAATATGTACAGGCCGATCTTAAATTTGCTTAATAAGCATCTAAATTATTAAAAGAAGGTGTAGGAGAAAGGGCTGTGGTCAGATGAACCAAAATTGAATTCAGGGCATTTTTGACCCAACGTGTTTGAAGGAAGAATCATGCTGAATATGATCCAAAGAACACCATCCCAAAAGTCAAGTATGGAGGTGGAAACATTATGTTTTGGAGTTTTTCTCTGCTAAGGGAGAAGGGTGACTTTAAGGAGCCATTGGACGAGGCCATGTACCATGCAAGAACCTCCTGAAAATGAAAAGATGATGCATGGTTCTTCCTATATGACAGTAACACAAAAAGGCAGCAAAGAAGTGACTAAAGAAGAGGCTCATTGACGTCATGGGGTTTATTACCTAGTTTTCAGACCTCAGTTCTATATTCTTCCTTCTGTGAAGGAAGCTAAAACCTTGAGTTGCCAAAAAACTAACGGATTTAGAGTTGCTGTAAAGAGTGGTCCAAAATCCCCCCTGAGATACGCGCAAACCAGCTGACCAACTACAAGAAACGTGCAACTGCTGTGCTTGCAGAAAGGGTTTCTCCACCGAGTACTAAGTCATGTTTGCTTGCAATGACATGCAAATTGCTTTATAACATTTATGTAATGTGTTTTTTCTGAAATTTGGTTGAATTGAAACGACCAAAGAAATTAGAGAGTGTTTATTTCTTATGCAAATGAGCAAACTTTTAGCAAATAATTATTTCCCCCACTGTATTTACAGCCTGCTGGGGAGTTTCTGCTGCTGATTCTGGGAGTTTCTCATACTTCATTAGTTTTCTTTTCTTTTCTTTGTCACTGCAGCTCTTTTACCGCTCGTTCTTGGGACCAACCTCTGCCATAAAATCAAATTGAGTAAAGGTAAACTCAGGGCAGCATCATCATCTCCTAAAGCTCATTTGATGGTGGCCAGCTAGTGGTGTGCATCACTGCTGATTGAAGCCAGAGCACGAAAACACATTAGGAAAAAGAGCTGATAAGACCGATTCATTAGCATTTAGATAGCTCTGCCATTAACTAAAAGGAGACTTTTAATAAAAATTCACTTGCTGTTATTTATTTATTTATTTTTTGCTATTCATTTATGCCAGAACTTATATACAGAAGTGTTTCTGCATTACTTTTTTTGGTTTTTGGTTTTTACTCAAACACTTCCTTGTGCTTGTTTGTATTGTTGGAACTTTCTTGTTGATCCTTTAGCTGAAAGAACATCAAAAAGCACAGAAGTCTTTGTCTCTTGAATAAAATAAGTTCATCAACCATGATCTGCAGATTTAAGACAATCCAGAGAATATCAAACCAGTGGGAGAAAAATCAAATATCCTATGAAAATTTCAGACACTACCTCAGCAATTTGTTTGCTGTTTGCAGAGCTGTGTGTTGAAAGAGTAATGCCCTTGTTTGCATTTCCTTTGGCTAACTTGGGTTAGTCATTATCATCTACAGATTAGAGTAGATTCTGGATCTGCATCATGCTGGAGGCGGCTTTGTGGAGAAGCAGCTCTCGTCGAACCAATTAGTGCATCTGCTATAACACAGGTGGTGTTTGCTTTAGCTACCATAGTGGTGTCGTTTGGTCCAGACCAAATATTTCATGAGACATTTGTGAGATTGCTGTGAGACTAGTGGACGCAAAACAGGTCACCAGGGCTTAGTTCAGTTCAGTGTTTTACAATGCTAAATCATAACATTACCTCAGTGAAATATACTTAAAAGGACAAAGATACTTATAATATAAAATGAAACCAATCAATTTAATGAGTTGGCACCCAGTTCCCTGCCTTGTTCACACTCCACCAGCACTACATTTTCAGTTTGAGCTTTTATTGACATATTACCGCAGCAGCGAGATGGGTGGCGTGAGATTTCTTACAGACATTCAAATACCAGGAAAACTAATAAGCACTAAAAATAGACTGCTTTGTGTTGAGGACTAATCAGCAAAAGAACTGGACTGTCATAATGTGCAGGATAATAAGATGCAGGAAGCAAGTGAATTAACACAAGAAGAGACGTTTTTTAGGCCAGCCGCCAGTGCATAAAGTCTAAAACATGAAGCCAAAACCAGAAGAAGTCACAGAAGAAACAGAAGGAGACGACACCAGGCAGGATAACACACATCACACATCATGACAAAGGGTAAAGGCAAGACAACACTTTATATGCACACACACAGGGTGATCAGGTTAATAAAGATAGCTGGCACACTTTACTGAAGTGGGTTTTACTGTGATGTTTAACATTTTCTCCTGTTGATGCAGTATTAGATAAATCAATTTTCTCCTGCTGATTTTCTTCTAGAGGAATAATTTTATCTCACATTATCTTATCTTATGTTGCACTTGATTCGTGTAGTGCATGTATCCACTGGCTTTAACACTAATCACTTAGTGTGCAGTGGACCAAAAATTACAACAAAAGTATGTTAAGCTCTGCACACTGGCAGAGAGACGAGAGAGACCGAGGGAAACACGAGGAGTTTATTTCTCACTTTCCATAGGAAGAGTAACATGTGTGCTAGCGAGAGATTACTCAGTCACACCTGACCTTGTTCCCAAAGCTTAATTTGTGGATGTAGGTGCATCGATATCAATTGCAAAGATAAAACAGTATTAAGTCTGGTTCTTTATTCCTGATTCCCCCTATTCTTATGCTGCTTGCATATGTGCTTTTAGCAAACAAGGCTAATGGGATACAAACGAACTAAATGTAACTTACGTCTTAAAAAGGCAGGAAAGGAAATCAAAGGAAAAAAATAAAATAAAAAATGTGATTTACTGCAGATGTGTGTCAACAAACAGGATAAAAGCAGGTTTAAGACACTTGAGCACTGGCCCCTTTTTTCAAACCCTGGGTGTTTTCTAATTTCTTTTTAGTTTATCCTAAAGAAATAAAAAAAAAATGCTGCAAACTTTTGAAGATAACACACCATGGGTCTATGTGAGGTTAGAAATGTTAAACCACGTGCACATATTGTTTTCTGTGTCTGGCTGCCCAGCATGTCCAGACTCTGCTGTATCTTCATCACGGTAAACTCATTAATTCGACTTCTTTGTGTCGCACTGTCTAGTTGTTGTATACTTTCCGGCCTGCTGAGTAAGTGAGTGAGCAAATGGTGTGCTATTGGATTTGACATGCCCTGCAATGAAGGTCACAAGATGAAAAAGCAGAGAGAAAAGAGTTAGCAGACTAAAATGGAAGAAGAAGCGGTTCTGGTTGGAGCACATTAAAGCAACACCTGACATAAATCGACTTACCTGAGTGTGTGAGAGACAAACCGAAGAAGACCAAACCAAAACCATGTCTCCATCTGGACATAAAATCATTTTTTTTCAGATGTAAATAGGTGACAGTTTTGCTGGCTGCTGTAACAACAGTTCAGTCTGGTGTATATCCTTTTCTTAGAGTTTATCCATTACCTAAACAACTGCTGGCAAGCAAAAAGGCTCTGATGAAAAAGGAAATGATGTGCTGCCTGATATCACCCATTAGTTAGAAGCTTCAGGCTGAGCCTTGTCACTGTTGCCATGTTGGTATTAGGAATGATTAAATAACCTGCTGTAATATAGAGCTTACTGATGAACTGAGAGACACTACAAGCTAGCCTCACCTTTCATCATATCCTGCTTGATTGTGTGTTTACATGGAACCATGATTTACAAAATTAACATAATGTTGGATTTGGATTTTCTTGCCAAAGTGCTTTATGTAATATAAAAACATTTCAAAGATACGTAGTGAAATAAAAAATGTTAAAGGTTTCGTCACTCATGGACTTTTTTCTTCCTTTTTTGGACTCATCAGCACGAGTGGTGTGGGAATGTTTTTGAACTGTCTGCTGATTCAGTAAAAGGACTCGATGTTACAATCCCTAATAATGCATTGCTTTAAATGGAGAAAATCTTGAGGGATGGCTGTTATGAGGAAAGGCAGCCCAGAAACTTTACCAGTGGCACACATCGTTGTGTGCCTCAACTTTCAGTCTTTCACCCAAGCTCATCTGCTAAGCTAAGACTTTCTATTTGTGTGTTTTCTGGTATATTTGTTCATTCATGAGGTGTAAGATCTGTCAAAGACAAAAATAGTGCATGCTGATGGGAATACTCAAGCGTTTACTATGTTTTGTATAACTTTTATTGGTTTCCACCTTTACATACATATCAAATGTTTCTGTGTGTTTGACCTCACCCTTTGTCCAGTAAATGAAGTGTTTGGTTTTAGTCACATTACCGACAACTTTCTGAAGCACGTCCGTCATTCCCACGTTCATTTTTAGCTGCGTTCATCTCAGCTAATTTGGTTTGACAGGAGACTTTTGAGGATCTCTGAGTTTGTTTTTGAATAATAATCTATTGCTCACATTTGGATAATATTCTGTGTTTGATGCGTCAAATCGCAGTTCAGCTGCCACTTCAGGCTCATAGTTGTGTAAGTCTGTGTGCATGCTTGTGTGTGCTGTCTGGATGATGCCCAGCCTTGCTTCATGCCAGGGGATAAAAAGCTGCAGCCTCTATGGGAGATTTTGACTGAGTGATGGACAGAACATTGGGAGCTGTTTAAAAACTGTTGATCCTATTAAAGAGCAAAATTAGAGAAATGACAGGTAGTCGTAAAATACTTGAATTGGATATTTTACTCTGAGGTAAATCTATATTCAAAGTGATATGAATAAAACTTTGCATAAGTGTTAAAATTTAAAGTGTTTAATTTGTGCTGATTCAGTAAAAGCAACAAATTAATTGTTAATGGTAGTTTTTCTGTGTTGTTGATGCAAGAACTTTACTTGTGTAACTGCAGTAACGAGGCTGTGGAGTTTACATGAGTCAGTGATACTACTGAAATCAGATCAGACACAGACACAGTGCAGAACATGTTTGATTACAGGTGCTATTATGACTTAAAATATAGAAGATGGTTATTCATTTGTCATGTGCCGTTTGGCTCGATCACAATTTCCTCCTCAGGATTTACGTGCTGTTGATTCATGTGCCTCTCCTCTGTTTAAACACACACAAATATTAAGAGAGGGAGTGCTGGCTGGTTGGTTTAAGCAGCTTATCTTGACCTTCTGTTCATCTGTCTATCATAACCCTCGCTCTCCTCTGTGTATGAGCTTATAACACTTTCATCCATCTCTAACGAACGTGAAGAAAAATGCAAACACATTGTGTAAAATAAATGTTGCAGATGGTTTGGAATAATATCAGTTTTTGGCAGTGTTGTAAAATGACTGTCTTCTGAACTCTGCACATAGAGTTTACGCTACCATCCTATTTTATGTTACGGTGGATTTTTGCTGGTCCAGGCCCATTGCAACGCTGCACTGGATAAACAGTTAGGAAAATAGATGGATGGACTATTGTTTCCTTAATGTAATAAATCATTCTCTTTTGCACACTTCTCTTGGTGTTTTTGCAGTAAAACTAATTTTAAGTGAGAAGTTTGCAGAATTATTTCAGAAACGTAAGTCATTCATACAATCTGCTAATGGTCATTATGGTCATTGTTCTTTTAGTTTTGGTTATTTTTGTAAAGCGCTATACAAATACAGGCTATTTACCATTTTTGTGAGTGCATAACCATGGCCTCAAATCATGAAATTTTGCACACATATCAGGTCTGGTGATATTCATGCATTTCATGGGTTTTGCACAAGGGGGTTGTAAAATATGCCTGAGAAACATACTTTGAATTGAAATTTGGTACACATGTACACACATGTAACGTCCCACAATGTACAGAAACATCTCTGGGACCTCTGATTATTCAGCACAAAATTTGCTGTGATTCAGACATACATTGTCCAATCTGGTCCTGGTATAAACGCTGTATGATGATATTTAATGAAATGACAGTTTTTACACTTTAATCCACTGATCCGAGCAGTTTGATCAAAGCCACCAACAACTTACCGCCTTATCTGATTTGCCACAAACTCTCTATGTGCGACAGTTGTAGCAATCCTTTGATGTACTCCTCACAGGTTGATCACGTCCACCTTAAAAGTAATCTAAATAAAGTTCAGATCTTAATATGTTATGTGAAGGCTGTGTGTAGGCAGGAGTGGTAGTAGGAGGACCCAATTAATTGGGTTAATAGTTAGTTAATATTTTCTCTGAATGCGGGACGATTATGTTTGTACGGGACGGTTGGCAACTCTACTAACTAACCTTATGAATTAAATAAAGTTCACTATCAGTAACATCATAGCACCTGCCCAGCTGTATAGAAACTCCGTCATGCTAGCTAGTACGCAGTACGAGTTATTGTAACTGACTGTAAGAAGTCAGCACAACGAAAATAAACTGCACCTAAACTTGGTTTATATCTGACCCAGATAGACTGCAGGTCATAATTTCGGTAAACCTGACGCTCGGACCGGCGGCCGCCTCGGGTCTCTGCTCCTCCTGCCTCCCCTTTCCCTCATCCACCTGCTGGCCTCTGTGGAAGCGCCGCCATAGCCACCACCAAACAACTGAGTTATTTTTACACATCGGCCAGCATCTGGACAAACCTTCCATTGTTTAGACCTGTAAAAACGAAAAATCAGTGATACTACTGTATCACTGGTGCATAGCTGTATCACAAAAAATCAGTGATACAGCTATGGCCATCCAGTATGGCCAGTCCAGCTATGCTGACAATGCAAAACTGCGAAAACTAAGGAGACAAACTAATTGGCCTTTAGTCATAGTCGTGGTGCCACCTAGTGACAACAGGAAGTTCTGTTTGCTGACAATACAAAGATTTACTGCATAACATTTTCATTGAGGGTTTCAGACATGATATGAAGCAATATGACAAATAATAACTGGAAATTCTCCAGAGCCACCTAATGAGAACACAAAGTGATAAATAACTCATTTATTCCACAGTCAATTAAATTTCATTAAAGTGATTGCATGAGATGCCTCTACTGCAACACGATCCGCTGGCATTTCTCCTCAACCACAGCGTGTCTGAGCGTGACGTATACCAAGGTGCCAGAGTCCTCATTGCTCCTTGTAGTTTTACTTACAAGTGTCTTATCTTAAGCAGCAGCAGATCTGGATTGTGTATATGCAGGAGCTTGCTTGCACGTGCACAGTGGACATGAGGGGATTGTCTGCCATTAAAGCATTATTCTGTCAGATGGATGTAAAAAGAAAATGCAAATAAATTCCAAAATGTACCTTGGTAGCTGCTAATATAGATGTGGCTACGTGTGTAAGAAAATGTGTTAAAGACAGTGTATAGCAGTTTTCATCTTTGTTGATATGGACACCTGATTTCCTTCACACTCTCCTTCACACTGTTTTAAGGTTGACATAGCCTAAATATTTAATCTACAATTTGTATTCTTTTTATTGCTTCCACTGCAGGTTGACGGCCGACATCCAACCTGTAACTTCCTGCTGGAGGTGGAGAGAGACCAGGCCGAGTGCATAAAGAAGCTGAGGGAGAAGCAGGCCAACAGCAGCTATAAAGGTCACAATCACTCAAAGCACAACTGTTAGAAACCAGATATCTTCTAACAGTAACTTGGAAAAACTTTGTGTAGCTGGACAGAATCTTTAAATCTGGCTTGTTTCAAGCATTAACGTGGCCGTTGTGGCTCCACGGCTCATGCTAACGTTGCCTTTTCCCCGACAACAGGTGTTTGAGGAAATACCAAAATTAGCTCCCTCGATCATCCATTGTGCTGACTGCATTAGGGATCAACATCTGGTGCAACTGATCTAATTATCCTGCGTATTCATTCATGCACACCGGTTTGCTAACACCTGTGGCTGTGGAAAGCTTTCACTCTGCAGAGCGAGTCTCTAAATACTAAAGGAAAGAAAATGAGATAATTCATGGGAAGCAGCACAAATTGTGTAGATGTTAATTAACAGTGTTTTCTGTTTTATAAGCCATGACATCCTGATAGGTTATGAACCTTCAGTGAAAGGCTGATAAACCCAAAGGTGAACTATGAGTGTCATGCTGCTGTAATAAAATCAGCTTATATAAGCTTAAAAGCTTATATAAATAAGCTTTATAAAGATTATGATCTATTTTAAGATGGTCAGCATGAATGTAAGGTTTATCATAACTCACTTTGCATTAGTTTTGCACATTGCTATACTGCCCAGCCTTTAAGACTGTCATTAATTAAAAGGCAGGAGTTATACTGGATCATGTCTCCTGTGGGAAGAGGAAATGTCAGCAGACGGGATGAGAATGTGACAAGCATTTCATCTTGTTTTATAGACTTTTCTTTAACATTACAAGTAAAATGTTATTTTTACAGGCTGTCCTCTGTATGTGAGTGATATCAAACAGCATCATAGCCGATGGAGTTAAGTTTCTGATGTGCTCTTTGTAATTTATACTTGGGACAAAGTTTCAGCATAGCAGACCCTCATCAAGAACATTCACTGTCACATCAAAGAGCCTTGTCTAAGTAAAGTCTTGGTGCACTGCATTTTCCTCCCTAAGTCTTTATAAATTTCTCCTTTCCTTTCTTTATGAAGGTTTTCAAAGTGAAGGAAACGTTATTAGGAAAAAGTGATGGGGGGAATCTTTTGGTCTATTTGACCTCTGGCACGATTTCCAAGATTGTTTTCTGGGACAATTATTTTTGCCGCGTTTGCCCTCTTGAATGGTGAGGACACAGAAACTGAAGTCACATCTGCTGGTGCAAACTGTGCTTTCATGTAGTGGCAGCTCTTATTTCTTTGATTCAGGTTTTGACTGGTATAGGAAACATTTTCTTCTATACAAGTGCTAATACTGAGGTTTTGCCTGTTGGCGACACTTCTTGCTGCAGCGAGTATTCGCAGCTTAATGATTGGTATAAATGTTAAAGAGCTGTGGCAACGTCACTGTTTGGAATTTATTTGTATTTTATATTTTTGATTTTTTGCCCAGGATTGATTAAATAGCTTTAGTTGTGATAAATTCCTTCATTCTTATCATGAAACTAAAATTATTGCTAACCAGCTAATTTCCTGTCCTTCCTTTCCTTATTTGTAAGCTAACCGGGTTCCACTTGCAAAAGTTATTCATATCATTGATATCTTTCAGCTACTTATACAGTGTATCTCTTGTTTTGTAGTTGAACAACTCCAGCTCCAATGCAGCGTTTAGTACAGCAGTTCTCCTGGCGGTCCTTAGAAGGAAATCCCTCAGGCATTTAGCTATTGGGTTATCAGTAATTTAGTGTTTGCTTTGAGTCAAACTTTCAAATGAACTTTTATAATTATTCATTTTCTTTTTATAAAGTTGAAGTTTTGCTTTTTGTTCCACTGAAATAGGCTCAGATAAAGAGAAAACATTTGCAAAAGTAAATCCTGCAGTCTGAAGGCTGATATGCAAAAGCATGAAGGACCCTGCATACAGTGTGTACATGTAATCACACCACGTGAGAACATGATTAGATCTCATAACGCAGTTTAAGCCTATATTTTGTCTTCTGTCCAGCCATGTTTTCTACACAACACGAAAAGCTTTCGTAAAGGTCACTTAGCTTTCACCGAGTGCACTGAAAATCTGTGCAATCTCTGCAGCTGGGAATGGATTCACACGAAATCATTCCTGAATTAAATCACGACAGATGTGTGATTGTTTCTGCCAAATTCAGGAAAAAAACGAATCACAAATTTAGCCTGTTATCCTGAAGTATAGACTGCTGCTCAAACTTTTGGGTTACTTTGTGATCTAAAATAAAAATGACAAATAATCTTTTTTTTTGTAAGGGCTGATTTTCTTCCAGTGGCACATTGTGCTACCTAAAATTTAACTTAAATAAATTAATTTAGTTAAGTGTCTGCAGCCTCAGTGCCTGCGGGTTCAATTATAGTGTTGAAATGGCCAACTATCCATCTAAACTTGAATCAAACAAAACAAAAAAGAAAACAGAGACTTACCCCTGACAGGTCCTGATTGTAATGATTATTAATCTCACTGTTGAATAAAGTTTTGTTTTACGGGCAGTTTCCCATATGAAATATCTTTAATTTCTGTTTTGAGGAAAATTTTAACACAGTAATTGAATCCACAGAGGCTGATGCATGCAATGACCAGATTTAGCCCAGAGGATGATAACCATGGGCGTCTGTTGCTCAGGGAGCTGCTGTGGTGGTTCAACAAAAGAGAAACGCTTCTTTATTCTTGATCCTTAGAGTTAAACACAGTAGTAAATCTTTTACTATAATAATATATTAACAAGTGCCACCATTAGCCTGTGGGCCACGCTTTGACACCCTGAAATTAGACTGAGATAGGTAAACGTGCAAAGAGTAGAACATAGAGAAGGTTTAAACGCTTGGGGAAAAAACATCTGAAGCAACAGACAGTTCACGAGAGAGGTGAAGACGAGAGTGGAGCAGGGCGGAGACGAGTGTCAGGGGTGATTTGTGACAGCAACGAGGCATTTTCTTCAAAAACATTTTCCCCAAAAACACCCAAGCGCTCTTCTGAAACCCAGACTTGCTATTAATTTATTATCATTTGATTACATGAGTTTGTGTGTAAGTTTTTCTGCCAAGGATCCTGCAGGACGCTGTTGTTTATCATTTACAACACAAGTTTGACTTTTATTGATGTGACAAAATAATCTTACCTCAAGGTTTGGTCGGGTCTCTTGTCTGAAGATTGTAAGATATTGCTTCTGGTGGTCTTTAATAATAGTGCTGTCAAGAGGAGCAGGTTTGAAAATTTTTTGAACTGACTGAGAACAAGCCTCTGTTTTGGATATGTACACAACACTGACTGGTAGCTAAGAATTAAACTGCAAAACTTTTGTAATACCCCTTGATTTAAAGCTGAAAGTCTTCAGTTCTTTCACGCATTGATTTCCTTTGAAGTCCTCTGTGGTTGTGTACAAAGACTTCTGCCTTGATGACCTCACTTTGGACATGGCCAGGCTAACAGTTCTGTTCTCTTTTCATCATTGCATATAAAAGCAGCTCAGCAGTTTTCCCAAATGTTGACTTATGCTTTCAAAATAGCTGATTAGTCTCACCCAGACTTTATCTTCCTACGTGCCCATCTGCAAAAGAGGCTAATTACCACAGAAAATACACCGAATGTGGTCCTCTGATGAAGTTCACAGCTCAGAAAGTACAAAACAGAAAGGAGTCGGGAGAAAATTGAAGAGAAAAGCCTTTAAAGAGCTTTTGATTATATATTTTTGTTGAACTAAACTAAGTGTAAAGTAAGCGTTTTTAATGATCCATAAAGAAAAATCCACCACTTTTACATAAAAATAATGAGAAATACTGGAGTGAGAGTTGGTGATATAAAAATCTCTAACCTCTTCGCCCCTGAGCCACATGAAACATAGTGAGGGATAGTGAAAAAGTCGAATCATCAGTCATCCGGCCACCGCAGTCAAAAATGTAAACAGATGGAGACAGTTTATGTGTTTGAACCTCAGCTGGGACATACTCAATACAACATTGTAAATCTGGTGATGTATTTTAATGTTCTGAGTGAGTAGTTTCTATGCAAATCGTGCCAGATGTTATAATAATATACAGTACCATTAACATCGGAACATTTGTAGCACACGTGTTTCAAATTTTGAAGTATATCAATATTAGTCCGACTCCTCCTTTAGTCTGCTTAGAGAGAGGAGGTCCATAAGCTGACCAAAAATTAAAATAAATAAATAAACAAATAAAAGAACTCAGCTGCAGGATAGTCCCCCTCCCCATCTTGATAAATTTAGACTGCGTGGACCACAGATTTGAATTCCTGGAAATCTGCAGAACAGACAGTCTCTCCTGGTCTGCAGGCGCAGCAACTCTTACACTTTCTCAGAATCCTGAAGTAAAGCTCTGGTGACCTTTAACCGCTCCACAGTAGGAAGTGTCTTAACATACTGCCTCACATTGTGGTGTGCTGTGGTATGCTGGATGCTCAGTGGTGACTAAAAAAAGGTCTACAGAAGGTCATCGATATGGACTAAAAAAATAATTGGCTGTCCTCTTGCCTCTGTCCGAGACAAAATTCTACTTCTCTAGATCCCAGAGTATTGTTCAGTCTGCTCTCACCTCCCCTGCCACATGTTTAACGTACATGTCACTCCTCTCTATAATGTTTTATTATATTTTATGCAATATGTCACTTCACATGCCAATACCATGATTCGTGCAATAGCCGTGGGCAGGGATACATGTGGTATAGCTACCTGTTTTATATTGTGTACAATTTATTTAAATGCAATTTATATAATATCATATTGCAACAGTGTAACTCTAATGCATGGAGCAGGGGTGGCACTCTCATCCAGTCTCATTACATCCTGTATATAATGATGTTTTTTAAACAATAATAAACATCAACTCTGCATGTGTCATTTAAAATGGCAGGATCATTTTATTACATTTAAAAATGGTTTGATTCTGTAGCAACAGGTGAACATTTTTGTGAAGAACCTAAGCTAGGTTTATGCTGCTATTTATAAAAAAAAAAAAAAGCCCAATATTGTTACTTCCTCGAGTCATGAAATGTCTTAATAGAATAAGAATAATAATCCGATGGGTATTCTTTTCAATCCTCCACTGGGGAATCTCCAAAAGTTGATTCTGTTCATCTGGACGTCACAAAATGCAACGTCCAAATGAACAGAATCAACTTTTGGAGATTTACTTTCCTGGATGATTGAGAATGCATCAAGATCCCCTCCACTGGGAAAGTGCAAGCAAGTATACGAGGAATGATGCCGACATCACACATACACTTACTGACCATTTTGTTAGGTACACCTGTTCTTCTGCTCATTAATGCAAATGTCTAATCAGACAATCACATGGCAGCGACTCAACAGATGTAGGTATGAAGACATGGTCAAGACAAGCTGATGAAGTTCAAAACAAGCATAAGAAAGGGCTATAAAGGTGATGTAAGTGACTTGAAAGATGGGCTGGTCCGAGTATTAAAGAACTGTTGATATGTTATGATTTTCCAGCACAACTGTCACTAGGCTTTACTAAGAATCCTCCAAAAAATAGAAACTTTCAGGTAAGTGGCAAAAATACTTTATCAGCTGTAAGAGAAGGACTGCTTTGAGCTGATAGGAATGCAAAATTACTCAAACAACCACTTGCTACAACCAAAGTTTGCAGAAGAGCATCTCTGAATGTGCAACACATTGATCCTTGAAGCAGCAGCAAAAGACCGCACCGATTGTCACTGGGTAATCGCTGACACGGGCAGTCTTGTCTGCTAAGAAATGAGAAACTGAGGCTACGGTTCGTAAAGAATCAGCCGAACTGGACAATATAAGGTAATATTTCCTGATCCCATGAGTCTCAATTTGTGCTGCGACTTTCGAATAGTACTATTAGAATTTTCTGTAAACAGCATGAAAGTATGGAGGCCTCCCGCCTTGTACTAAAGAGACAGGCTTGTGGTGGTGTAACGCAATCAATCTCCACCGCTTTTTTTTGCTTTTCTTGACATACTTTGAGCCCCTAAGTACCAACACCATAGCCTACCTGCGTGTTGATGTCCATCCCTTATGACCACAGTGTACCATCTTCTCAGTGAAAGTCACCAGATCCAACAGAAGCACATTTGAAACGTCTCCAGTGATGTTTCTATTAGCCAGAAAATCTTGAGCAAACTTTCCCTTTCCATCATTAAAGTTTAAACTACGCATCTATGTCTAAAATGCACAAAAGTCTGCATGCATAATGTACAGTTTGTCTATGAAAAGCTCATAAAAATATTATTTTGTTATGTTCAAGCCCAAAACAGTTTGCACAGCATTGACGAGTCTGACTTTCCTCATCTGTGATGTGAGTTTGGACGCTCCTGCTGTGTTAATTAAAGCTCAATGACACGAACGAGAACAAAGATTTAACACGGCTGAAAACCTCTGCGGGGTCAAATCTGCTGGGGAGAGCAGTTTTATTATAACTAATCTCTCAGGATCTTATCTGATGCTGTAGCCCCGCTAATGTTTTGACACAAAACAGTTGACATTTAACTCGCTCAGCCCTGGTGAAAACCAAGAATCTCACATTTGACCTTTAAAAGTAGCAAAAATGTTCCTAAATGGACCTTAAGTTTAATTTGATTCTGAGGTCTATGCTGATCCCTTAAATAACATTTCAATAATATATACTGTAATACACATGATTGCCCTCTGTCTGTCATCATATTTAGTGTCTATCCTCAGCGTTAGTTAGCCTATTTTTGGGTTACTTCCACTCAACCTGGTCAGCAAACATGGGTGGCTGTGTCAGCTGGGGGACATGAGCCACTGCTGGTCCCAAGTCTGCATAAATGGGGATGGCAGTATCATGGTGGGCATCAGCTATGCAGATATAGCCGCTGTGACGACCTCTCTAAAGAACGAGGCATGAAAAAAGAAGACCATTTCCAGAGTTATGACTATTTTTTCATACTTCTTGTTTTAGTTTCATATGCTGCTTTTGCTTACATGTATCCTTAAATCATCTAAGTGATAACAAAGAACCGATTATAAGTAAAACTGTAGTAATAATGAGGACTGTTGCAAGTGTACGTTATTGCAAAGTGTCCATTTGCATGTGTCGATTTTTAAAATGTTTCAAACGTCAGAATGGGAGGAGCTTTATAGAAGGAATAGAAAGGGTCTTATTTTTGCTCAGACCTCCACCCTGGGGCAATGAGCCTTTTACTGTGTGTGCTGCAGTGACCAATCACCAGACACAGTTTGTTTCAGGTTGTTTCAGCCTCAGCCGCCTTCATTAAACAAACTGCCACATGAAATAAAATAGTTTATTGAACCAGTTGACAAATTAAAACAAAACTGTATGTATCAAATATGAAATATGGAAAATATGGAAAACTGTGCAAAGTACTCCTCAGGCACTTTGAATTCAGCAAGTTTATTGCAAGCCACACTGTGCAGCATGAATCAAATAAACTTGGATACAACAGCAAGTTTGATTTATATTTTCAACCATATTCATTTTTTGACACTCAGTCTTTAGATGGGCAACTTCAAACCTCTTCTAAGTCAACTTGAGCTTGTGGGTTTGAATGCTAAACCAAAGATATGACAGATTCTTTCACGCTGGTCATTTTTCATCAGGGGCAGCTTGAAATCACAAAGTCTATAATGTCATGTTGTGATCCCTCACTGACTTGGCCACCACCGAACACATCATTTGTGTCAAAATTGTCTGAAATAAAGTGCCAACCAACTCTGACATTTACGAGTATTTGGAAACTTTTGCATGTCAAATTGAAGCAAAAATGGAGTTTTAGTAAAGTTTTCCTTCAAAACATGTCCGTAACTGAAGGAGGTTAATGGAATATATTTACCCACTTATACATAAGTCACTTTTAAAAACTCACTGCATGAAATCCAAAAGGCTCAGTCACCCTTTACTTTGTACTGACTGGGAAATTTAAAAAAAAAAGACCATAAAGCAGAGAAAGACGACATCCCTCCAGATGTGTACTGCTGTGCTTTTGCCGCCTGGTCACTTAAAAACTGGTCCTCTGATGTGTTTTTATGAAAGCGCTCAGAGAAAGGATGGATCACTTAGCGGGTAGATGGAGTTTTCTTCATGCACCAATGAGTTCAAATCTGTGTTTGAGCCATTTTACCCAAAGATATTTGTTCTCTCACTCTTTCATCTCTCCTTTTTTGCCCTCTTTTGCTCTCTCTGTCTGTTATTTCCCGTCTTTTACGACTTTTCTTCTCACCGTCACCCCCTCCACCCCCTGGCTGTTCCTCTTTTTAGTACTCTAAAGGAAGGATGGTGTCTGAATTTAGCATTTTCGTCTTGCAGATTATTTACAGAGAGGTCTTGACAAGAATAAGCTTTGGTTCCTACATTTGGAAGCTAGGCCAAATTCACAAAGGAAGGAAACGTAACCATTTCAGAATCAAGGACCCATACACGGGAGACCAGGGCATGCGTTCAGCAGAGGTGGCTACAGTACAAACATTCATCACTAAAGTAAAAGAACAGCGTTAAAAAAAACCCTGATACTGATTCATCAAAAAGCAGCTCTTCCGCCAAGTATTTTGGACTGCTGAACCTTTACTTTCTATGTTAATAATAATAATTCTTTAATAAATTCCTAGTCGCTTAATAAAATATTAAGGGGCAAGAAACTTCCTTCACATTAATTTCTGATTAGACTGAATGTTTTCAGCTTGAATGTGTGTTACATTGAACACCAGGAGAGAAAAATAGAGCAAAAAAGAAGAAAACGAGCTCTGGTTTCTGTTCACATTGAAGGTGTTTGATTTTACCTTTTCTTCTAGGTAGCTAGATTGTGCCACACCTACAACTTATTCTGCACCTCCAATGCTGTTCTGGATGATTCTGATGCACTTGAATCCCTGCGTATGGTACAGGTGCATAAATTATATGATTTTTCATTTGAATATGTTTCTTTGATCTCTCTTTTACGACAGTTGTATGATAAGGACCAAAGTAATGTCAGTAAAATACTATATAAAATAATCAAGTAGAGTACAGATACCTTAAAACCTTCCCATCTCTGGAGTTTTAAACCTTTATAATATAGAAGTTAATAACACATAAGAAAAAGTGAGTCTTTTAACAGGAAACGGACAATTGCACAAAGAGAAAGTCATAATATGACATGAAGGCAAGAAGGATAAATAAATATTGTATGATATGCTGCAATAACATAACAATAAAACAGATAAGGAAAAGACAGGGGAAGTAAAACAGGAAACGCATGTGACAATAAGACAATTAAAGACAGAAAATAAATGTAGAATAGACTCAAAGATGACTGCATAGCAAGAAATAAAGAATCAAAGGAAAGGATTAAATGCAATACAGAAAAAAATAAAACCAATATGAAAGTGAGCATGGAACAGGGAAATGCAACATGAGAAACAGGAAATAATATGAAAAGAAAAAACAAATTGAAAATTGTGAGCTTCAAATTTTCATGTTCTTTCTGTCTTGTTTCACTGTGGATGAAGGTGTTTACAGAGGTGCACTCAATCGGGGAGAAGAGGAGGATTATTTCTGTAGAAGCTCATATCCACCCCCTCTAGTCACACAAACAAGTTAATAAGACAGATTAAACAGATTTAATATGTTATTGTATTAAAAGGTGTGTGTGTGTGTGTGTGTGATGCTCATGCAGCATGGATGTTTAGCCGGGGTGGTGAGGAGGAGGTGTGCGTTTAATAAGCACACCGTCTCCATTCATCTGTTGCTAAAAAGCCGATATGACTGCTCAGTTTGCCATCAGCACTTTCACACCCATTAAGGCTCACGCTTAAGAGCTTGGAGAGATATTCCAGAGTGGGAGACTGACTTGACCGATTATGCAGACAAAGCTGCATGAGCTGAGTGACAAATCACTCTGCATTTGCAGCCTCACCTTGTTGGTTGTGACAGATTGCAGATGCAAGCTGTGGAAATGAGCTTCAGGGTGTATAAACTCACTTTTTGAGAAAATGGGAGGAACTTGGTTATTTTGGAGGCGCTCAGAGTAGAGCTGTTGCTGATGTAGCTTGAAGGTCTGACTGGGCACCTCATGGCATGTCCATTTGGAAGAAGGATTCCCTGGGGAAGACCCAGGACATCCTGGAAGCATTGCATCTCTTGGCTGGTCTGGGAATACCCCAGTATCCCTCCAGTATTGTGGTCTGTATGTCTACCAGTGTTTCTTAACAAATCCGGCTGAAACACCAACATGTTTATGCAATGGTGACGACTCAGTTTGTCTACCTATCTGTAGTCGACTTAATGGGTCTACACCTGAGTATTGGTCAGATTTTAGAAATGAGTTTGTCCTGGATAAGACTGTCTCCAAGCCTCCTTGATCTCTCAGTTAATTTTCTTTCTCATCAGTTTATGCAGTACAGCCAACCAATGGCAGTAAAGCTTATAACTTTATACCGTTATCTGACACATTACAATAATCTTTGTATACCTAACTACCCACCGTTCACAGGCCTCGGATGCAAAGGAGACTGGGACAGCATAGCATGCTGGGAGCGAGCGGAGTTTGGAGAGACCGTGACCATCCCCTGCCCTCGAGTCCTCAGGACTGTGTTTGGCAGAGATGGTGAGTACGGTTAATTCATAAATGAATGTAAAGGATCTCTTTAACTGATGTTTTTGTGTTTCCGCAGATAAATAAGTTGAGGGAAAATGACATTTAAAAGTTCAAATTTTGGTAGCTATTTGCCTAAACTGCTGATCACATGACTATAGTCTTATATTAACATAACACTGGAATGCAGTAACTCACTTAAACCATTGTTATGATTTCTGTGAGTGTACACTTCAGTCTTACTGAGGTCAATTTTGTCATTAGAGTGTATGGGTAACAATTTGTTCCTAATCTCCCCTTACATTGAAGGACTGCCATGAAAACACAGACATCAGAGTTAAAGTAAAAACTGATGTGTTTATACATTACTTGAGCATTCTTCTGCTCCATTACTTTTGTTTTGCAGCTGCTTTACAAAAACATTCACACAAAAAACATACAATGAAATTTGGAGCATGAAGAGAAGCAGACCTTTTAAAAATTGTTCTTTTTGTACAGAATTTCTTCCTCCATTTGTTCACTTTCTATGAGGCTGCTCCTGTAATATAATGATATAATGATACCAGGCTTAAATATCTGCAGATAACTTTTCACATTATCTAGAGCTGCACTTAAGTCACTCACCAGATGGGTTCAGCATTAATACTCAAGGCTCTCTGTCCCTGTTTGACATTGTTCATCTCCCAGTTGTGTGAATGTGTGCAGTCAGTGGATTCCCTCCTGAATCCATCAGATTTTCCAGTCAGTGACCAGATGGCAGTTTGGGTTTCCGCTCTGAGTGTGCTCTGATTTACATTGATGACTAAACATTATGCAAGCGCCCAGCGGCTTGTTCGGAGCCAAAGCTCACCCTGATGCTTCCCCTGTCTGGGACAGATACAGACACCCTACAGTTATTACGTTTTACTGAAATGGTAAAGACATCCTTCCTGGAGTTACCGAATACTTTTTTTCTGTCATTTAAACGAAACCAGTGAGAAAGCCATGAATTCAACTTTGAAAGAGAAACTCTTTATTTAGTTTTAGTCTACATTAATTTTAGGCAGCTCACCTTCATACTGCTAATTATAGCATCGCGAGAGGTTTAGTTTAACTAAGTAAACAGAATTTAAAAAACGGGGAAAAAAA
>NW_005187504.1:77617-78935 GCF_000239375.1 Pundamilia nyererei | reverse complement strand
TTTTTTTTTTTTTTTAGTGGCGGAAACGGGCTTCCATAGATGACTGATCAGTAAACTGAAAGAAAATATATTTTATGTTTTTTATGGCCTCCTAAATGTGAATATTGTGTAGTTTCTCAGATATCAAAAAGAGCCATTAAAAAAAACTGTTCATCAGACAATTTAATTATTTAAGTATTTCAATCAAAATCAACTCACCATCAGTTTAGAAATTATGGTAATGTCACACTATGGAAAACAACAGTTGGAGACGACCAAAATTACTACAATGAACTTCTTCAAAGTGACTTTGGTGTCTGTCAGTCTGATATCAGTTTGTGATTAAACAGGGTCAAACTGACAATTGAATGCAGTCTGTTTGTGATAATGTTGTATTTAACTGTGGTAAACTGGCTAAAGTTATAAATCACTTGCTGTCTATATACACAGAAATTCACAGTTCAACTACTTAATTAATTTTCAGTTACATATTGATTTATACAGCGCCAAATCACAAAATAAGTTGCCTCAAGGCACTTTATATTGTTAGATAAAGACTCTTCAATAATAAAAAGAAAACAGAGAAAATCCCAACAATCATATGGCCTCCTATGAGCAAGCACTTTGGCGAGAGTGGGAAGGAAAAACTCACTTTTAACAGGAAGAAACCTCCAACAGAACCAGGCTCGGGGAGGGGCGGGGCGGGGCCATCTGCCACAACCGGTTGGGGTGAGAGAAGGAAGACGGGATAAAAGAAACACTGTGGAAGAGAGCCAGAGATTAATAATCACTAATAACACTTCAGTGGGGCTGAGGGCTAAGCTAAGGGCTAACCCATAGTCTTTTCCTCACCAGCTCACGGTCACTAAACAACAAGATTGATGAGCAACTGTAGATTATCTTGCGCTGTGTGGATTTGCTCCTTGTTTTGCAACTGCTCCTTTATATGGCATATATAACCTGTATATAACTTGTACAAATCTGTGTAGATACTTACATTATTACATACATTCCCTGTGTAGGTACTTCTTTACCTTTAAGTCTACTTCATGGTTTCTCTTTATTCTCTCTATTCTAAAAGAATTTTACATTAAAAATCTACATACTGCTAACAGAGAGATGCCAAACTGTCTTTCATTGTTCTTGTAACAGTAACAATAAAGATTTTATTTAGAGTCCACTCAGAACTTAATTTGAAACCAAAACAGAATTTTGCAGGATGGTAAATTAGCAGCAAAATGACAGAGGGTCAGGAATTAAAACCAGAATACGGTCAGTTGATAACTTTGCTGCCTTGACTGCCTCAGACTGATTGCATCGTGCTGCCAATTTAGTTTAT
>NW_005187504.1:50607-77597 GCF_000239375.1 Pundamilia nyererei | reverse complement strand
CTTGTCATTTTTTTTACCCCACTTTTACACTAAATGTCTCCAATCTTAGAAGCCTGTTTTTTTTTTTACTTTACTTTACTTTACTTTACAACTGTTTAGATGACTGATCAGTAAACTGAAAGAAAATATTTTTTATGTTTTTTATGGCCTCCTAAATGTGAATATTGTGTAGTTTCTCAGATATCAAAAATAGCCATTAAAAAAACTGTTCATCAGACAATTTAATTATTTAAGTATTTCAATCAAGATCAACTCACCATCAGTTTAGAAATTATGGTAATGTCACACTATGGAAAACAACAGTTGAGACGACCAAAATTACTACAATGAACTTCTTCAAAGTGACTTTGGAGTCTGTCAGTCTGATATCAGTTTGTGATTAAATAGGGTCAAACTGACAATTGAATGTAGTCTGTTTGTGATAATGTTGTATTTAACTGTGGTAAATTGGTTATAAATCACTTGCTGTCTATATACACAGAAATTCACAGTTCAACTACTTAATTTTCAGTTACAGTTAGAAAATAGAGAAAACCCCAACAATCATATGGCCTCCTATGAGCAGGCACTTTGGCAAGAGTGGGAAGGAAAAACTCACTTTTAACAGGAAGAAACCTCCAACAGAACCAGGCTCGGGGAGGGGCGGGCTAAGCTAAGGGCTAACCCACACAGAATGGCTTTTCCGAGTCTTTTCCTCACCAGCTCACGGTCACTAAACAACAAGATTGATGAGCTACAACTGTAGATTTCCTCGCCCTGTGTGGATTTGCTCCTTGTTTTGCAACTGCTCCTTTATATGGCATATATAACCTGTATATAACTTGTACAAATCTGTGTATATACTTACATTATTACATACATTTCTTTACCTTTAAGTCTACTTCATGGTTTCTCTTTATTCTCTCTATTCTAAAAGAATTTTAATGTAAAAATCTACATACTGCTAACAGAGAGATGCCAAACTGTCTTTCATTCTTCTTGTAACAGTAACAATAAAGATCTATTTTATTTAGAGTCCACTCAGAACTTAATTTGAAACCAAAACAGAATTTTGCAGGACGGTAAATTAGCAGCAAAATGACCGAGGGTCAGGAATTAAAACCAGAATACGGTCAGTTGATAACTTTGCTGCCTTGACTGCCTCAGACTGATTGCATCGTGCTGCCAATTTAGTTTATAAATTACACTTCAATTAATTTGCAAACCCGTTCACCAGCGATTGTAGTCGGTCTGAGCTGGACTGCAGTTGTTTGAAGACATGTTGCCTCCCACCAGACAACTTGTGCAACTGACTTTTGATTCAAAGTGGTTGCCAATAGATTTTGCGCGGTCACCATTCAATCACCATGTGACAGAGCCATGAATGCTTTTATGGATTTAACCAAACAAGTAAATACTCAGAACAAGTAGAGTCTATTCAGTTAAACTATTATTTAAGAGAAGTTCATTTTTAAGTTGGTTTTCATGAAGACATAAATAGTTTGAGTCTTCTGATTTTTTTCACGTTTCCTATAATCTTAAAGGAAAAAAATCTTGTAAAGGTGAGTTTAGATGGAAAATGTCGAGTAAATCTTTAATAAAAATTGGCAGTTGAATCCATATACAGATATTGAAAGCAGTCGTTTCCCCTGCATTTAGAGCTTTATTTTTTTTTATTTTTCAGCCACACTGTGCTCATTATACTTAAACAAGCTGAGTGCTGTCACAGTGTGATGTTAATACTTTTACTTCAGTAAAAGATCTGAAACCCCCCCACCATTTTTCTCAACTGCATGCTGTATTTGCCAAAGCTTTAATCCACATCTCTGGCTGACTTCTGCACATCAGTGACCACTTGTGTTCAAGACTGCTGTTATATTTAGAGCGAACACAGCAGTGCACGCAGCTCAAATGTTGCAAGTAATCATGCTGTACATGCAAATCACTGTTGCTTAATGAATCGGTGTCTTAGCTTCAACTGTGTCTCCCCCCTCTGTGATACAGTGGACCGGGTTTGTTGAGTGTGTAGTGAGGCAGAAGTATGCTGATGTTACTTCCAGTCAGCGCACAAATGATGCTTCGTGCTTTTTACTGGGAATTTACAAAAGGAGGATGAACTTGCCGTGCACTGCAGAGATTTTGGCACTGGCACCCCCCTGCAAGTTTGCCTCAGGGGTTCACTGTCCACTGTGCATGCTATTCATTTTAGACACACTGATGGTGTTTTTACACTGTGGGAACATAAGCAATAACCTAAATTTTGTGACAATTTGTAATGCAAACTTTCCATTTTTAACATTTTGGGAATGTGCATGCCTGATGGCTCCCTCTAGAGTTTCATGTGGCTTTCTGTCCAGTAGTATCTGTCAGTGTAACATCTACTGTAGGCTATACTATCCTCTCATTCTACATGACAAATCATTTTGACTGGGTCTCATATATCATGCTTTACAAAGATATTTTTAGCATCCAACTTCACAGTGGCCACTCATTTTTAGTACTAAAATTCATTGAAACACTGATATGCTACAAAATACTTCTATCAAACTGAAATGAGTGATTTACCATATGTTTGCTCAGTTAAGAGTTGAGTGAATATGGCTTGGAGTGCTTGGATGAGCAAACCTAACAAAAAGAGAAAATTCTAAGGGTGCCCTGCTGCCAGCGAATCCCCAGAAAAAGTCAGATTATTGGTCACTGATGACATTAGAGATGTTGGTGTGATTTAAATGTGCATTTAGATGAGCAGTTTTTCTTATTTTTGGCTCAGACTCAATATAGATGACCAACTATCAAGGTCCTCCTCAGGAATAAACCTTAAAATTGAATTAAGTCAGGGATGAGAAACCGAGTTTCACTTAGGGCCACAAATGGGAAATGAGAATTGCATTATGCTTTTAATTTACTCAAAAATGTGAGCTTCATACAACCATTTCACCTAAAAGCTTACAAAGCCCTCAACCAGTCTACAAAAATTCTGTCTTCATGACATTTAGTGAAGTAAAATAAATCACTCTGATTACAAGAACACTACCAAACAACTATTTTGAAACCTGTTTCACGTGCTTAAATTTAATTGAATGTGATCAAACAATCCTGATGTGGTGTAAAAAAAAAGTTATACATTTTCATTTGAGTCTTGTACATATTTCTTGTCTTCTATGAGTTTATGTCTTTGCAGGGATTTGGATTCAGAGTTCATAAAGAAAATGCAAATTGTGTTCTTTGAAGATGAGTGTGTTGCAGTTAGCCATAAAACACTCAGATGTTTGGACAGTGGGGGGAGACTGGAGTGTGAGGAAGGAATCTGCTTTTTGCCATTTTGTTATGTTTTTATGTGCAAAGTTTAATGAAAACTTACAGAAACGAAGGATTGTTAAACAAATAAAAATGACACCCACATTAATTCAGGGGTTCTTAGGAAACAGCACCGACCATTGAGAACAAACAAAGACTCTGACCCCTCTGATTGGGCTCAAATCAAAGAACAGAGGCAAAAAAACCGAGAAAGTATTAGCAAAACGCGACACAGTGAAACCTGCATTTTTTTTTCTGTTTGCTAAAATAGGACAAAGCAGGAAAAAGTGATCTGTATTTATTTTTGAGCATACTTATTGAGAAACAGAGACTGAGTTGTGTGTGCATTTCTTCTCCTGCAGGTAACATTAGCAGAAACTGTACAACAGCTGGATGGTCTGATGTTTTCCCAAACATAACCAGTGTGTGTGGGGCAGACACGAGCCAGGATAAGGTACAGTAAACATCTTAACTGCTGCTTTTTGTTCTTTTGTGTGTCGTAAATGTCACCTGGATGTTAATGAATTCTGACTGTGGAACAGGAAAAGAAGCTGCGACCCCAACATGGACCATTAGTGGCCCCTAATTGACGAAGCCCGCGGGGTTGGCTGTTAATTAACACCAGTTAGTGGTGAAAGACTGCTTCTTTAAAAGGTCAATATGCCCAACAGTAGAGTGATACGTGTTTAAATGTGAGCAATTTGGTGTCTGCGTGCTCTGCTGTCTAGTTTTTTGTGTCGTTTAATGGACAAAAAACACCATTAGCCTTCCTCTAGAAGCAATTTGGTGTTAAAGGGTCGTCATTTTATGTTTCCCAGAATATCTGTATAATAGCAACCATTTATCTAGGTAGGAAATTTTTTGAACGGCTTTCAGGTCATACAGTTTAACTACACTGCCACTATAAGATTGCTTTGGCTGAATTCTATGCATTTCAGACAGTTGGGTATCTTGGAATAGGAACGGGTCGGTGGTTTGCAAATATTTCTACACACATTGTATTCATATCTGTACAAAATAGCCACAAGGTGATACAACATGTTGCTAATTCTTCTTTTTTTTCTATGTTTGGTATCCCATCTACCTGTAGCATGGCATCTACAATCATTTTTTAAGATGGTCTCCACTACATGTGCACATTCAGTTTGCAGTTTGCCTTATATACTGTACCACCATGTACGTTTGCACGTTTCAATAAATCACGGCACCTTTTCCCACTTTTCCTTGAAAATGTGAAGTGAGGAGCTCAAGACTTTTGCACAGCACGCCTCCATCGCTGTATCAGACACTTGGTCTTGTTGCCTCTGAGTTATATCTAGCTCTGTTTTCAAGCAGAGGAAAGTGGTGGTGAATTTGTCCACACAGATGAAACGTTCAGTATGAGAGAATCACTTTTTGTGCATGTATAACTGTAATGTACAGGCGTCAAAAAGTCCCAAAACACACCTAAACTAGTCTCAAGAGATGTGCATGTGCATGTGCATGTACAGCACGATTTCATGGTCTGGGCACAGAATCTGAAACTTTGTTATCATTACATTGCAATTGTTTTTCTGGCAGACTTTGAGTTAAATTATGATTGTAAGAGAAACACTTAGTGCTAAAAAAGATGCTCCGTTCTTATGATTGCAAGAAAAACTTTGCAACTTTAGTAGGAGTCAAGCAGGACAGCACAGGACATGTGTCTGCAAACAGCATGGCACAGAGTAATTGGAGGTATGCAGCCAATATCCTGCAGCTCTTCATCTAACAGCTCACTCTAACTGCGTCTTGTTTTTATTCCATCGCTCCCTGGACATTTTCAAATGATTCATCATCAGAAAATGAACTTTCTACATCAATATTATGATACTTTGTGGATCTCAGCTGGGCAGACATGGATATTTACAGAGGAGGAGGATTATGTGGAGTGCAGTGTTTCACTAGATGCTGACCTGAAATAAAATAGCCAAACACTTAGTGCTACAAAAGATGCTCCGTTCTTTTAGCACAGTGTAAAAACCTGGCAATGCCATCGCAAACAACTGAGAAAGTGGAGAAGTTGCACTGTGCTCGGAACAACCCCTAAGTGTAGTAAAAAGTAGGCATGTGTTCCAGTTCCTTATGTTACAGTGGAAGGCAGCGAATTGTATATATTATTTCAATAAGGTCACTTGCAAGAATTGAACAGGATTTACTTCATGATAAGGGGATTAGGTTCCAATGACCCAACACGACAAAACACGACGAGTTTTTATGCTGTTGGTGAAGACTGAGGATGGATGGAGCTCTGACTGAGGCGTCTGTGAGGTAGAGATGGGGAGGAGGTGGGCTGCAGAAATGAGAGTCTGGGAGGAAGAATGATAGAGAACATGGATTTACACTAGGCTTAGTCTTGCACGCCTTCTTTGAGCTGATTGGTTCAAAGAAGATGTGCACTAACATGATTAGATGAGAGTAATGATGTCAGTACTGAGACTGCCAGTGTGGGAAAGTGGTAGTGATGTAAAGAACAGACAAACACTCAAACGCCTGGGAAAGCAGGCAGATGAGTGATTACACTTCCTCCTTATTGAGCATAAGCTTCACTTTATTTAATTGATGTAGTCCAAACCAAACTAAGAGGTAAGAGGCGTCTGTGAGGTTCCCTGCTCATCCTGCACAGACATCAAATTGATTGCACAACAGGAACATTTGAAGGTTTTAACTACATATTGAAATACAGTTACTGAAATGCTGATTAAACAATAGTTTTGCAGGACAGATGTCAAACGACTTCCTTCACAATTATGTTCAGCTTGGGTCGTCCTGACAGGTCACCAAACTGGAGTTTTTGGTGTGTTGTGTGTGGCCTTTTTTGGCCTCTGCTGTGGTAATTGCTGCTCCCCTCTTCTTCCACTCTTCTGTGGTTCAGTTTGGGTCTCGACTCTGTGTATCCTGAATCGCCCATTGTGCTTGTGCAATTGTTCATCCATCTCTCTTTTCAGTTTTGGCTCTGCACGGCTTCTCGGTTCACACTCTTCCCTTGCTGTGGTTTTCTGTCTTTCTTGTCTTCAGTAGGGAGTAGAGAGGTACTCGGGAATAATGCGGTACTGTCGTCGCATCAGCTGTCCATCTTCTTTTTGTCATTTTGCATATCAAAGAAAGAAATGGTTGAGCAGGTGTCTGAAAGGGTTCAAAGACCTGAGAACTTAACATTATTTTAACAAAACATAAATAGAAAGTGAGCTTTTATAATTCAAACAAGAGAGGGATTAGGACTAAAACCCTATGGGGGAAATAAACCAATACACATTCACTGACTTAAAAACACTTTGGTAGGTTGGGAATGTCTCATGGACAGAAGTCATACATTTTTTTGCAGCGTAATTAAACTGAGCTAAAATCAAAGACGTTTTACTTTATAAAGGAAGAGAAATGTTCCGTTTTATTTCTCACTGTTCACTGAAAGTTGAAAAAGGGAAAAAGAATCCAGCGTTTTTCAGGCAGCTGCCAAAAAAGTGTCTTTAATGTAAACTGCAATATGTCTGTGAAGGTTCTGAGTCATCCAAGTCATTGTAGTCTAAGGAGCTTGGAAAGTCCAGATGCTTTTCTGTCCAAGCTCCTTAGTCTTTAATGTAAAGTATGCAGGAGAATTTTGAACATGGGAATAGTGATTAAAGTAGTTTACAGGTTTTACTACAGCTCACTGGGGAAAAAGCAAACAGAAAGAAAAAGATGGAAAGCAGCTACATGATGCCTGTTTTTTATTTGCATCTTTTCTGGTGGCTTATTGTAGCGTTTTCACACATAGTCAGTGTTGTAGTTTTAGAAATACAAGTTTAATGCTGATGAACTGATGAACTCTTCACCTGGATGTTTGGGCTTTGCTGTGTCCAAAGAGAGGAACGAATTCTATTTAGATAATAATCTGTTTTACAAATTTGCATATAGTGACATACATATACATTTTTACTTACTAAACAGAAAGTCTGTGTGCACAGCCAGGGCTGTGTATCTGAGATGTCTTATTTAACATAGAGCCCAGAGTAGAAAAGAAATGTCTGTAACTGTTTAGTGTTCAGAGAAGTCTGAGCTTTGGGCTCATAAGGATTACTCGCACATACACCAAGTTTATTTTGGGCAGCAGCCATTGAAACAGTAAGTAGATGACATAAAATAAGGAATTACATAAGAGTTTCCTTTTTAAATAAGAATACACTAATTATAGAAATTGACATGACCACATGTGTTACAACAGGTAAGGTAATCTACTTTTGAAGATGATCCTTCCACAGGAATCTCTATATTACAAGGTCATCCCACACTAGACAAGTAGTGCCCTGGCTGTCCTTGTGATTTTTACAAAGACTCAAGGTCAAACCATAACATTTTAAAAACCTTTCATTCAGCTGAGTCTAAAAATATCTTTCTTTGTATGCTTTTCCAGACAGAGTAAAGGTTTTTGTTTATAGTTCCCAAGTGTCGGTTTGATCCGATCTGTCTACGATATACTGGAGATATTGCAGCGAAATGCCATTTAAGCCATATTGCACGCTGAAGTGCATCGTGCATCGTGCATGGCTCGCTGTTGCTGCAGGTTGGCAGCACTCGGGCAGCAATCCAGGTTTGAAACTCAGCGGGAAACAAGAATCAAGATTATTTCATGGTAATACAACCTGAGTCACTGTCACTGTAGTTTAATGATTATAAAAACATCTAATTTTGCACTTGGCATCGGACACCAGAGGCACTCACATACTTTTATTTGTATAAATCTACATTTCAATGACTTATTTTAAACTGAAGTCAGTGTTATTATGAAATGCAGAAGAAATGTTGAACAGTTTCCTTATGATTAGCAGATGCAGTGTTCATAAAAACAAACACTTTTTACTTTTATGAACAAGGATTTGAGTTATGTTACTGCAGCATGGCAAAGCAGCTGTGAGCTAAAAAGGGAAACTTCATGTAACATGGTATATTGTCCATTTTATTACACAGAGAAAAAAACATTCCATCCAACTTCTTGTGCCCTGTGTCACTGGAAAAAAAGAATTCCTGTAAGGGTAGGAACCCTGTGAAGAGGCACAGTTGTGGTTGAGGTAAGGAGGAGTGATGATAAATGGTTTGGGACACGTCTCCCGAACAGGACTGGACCTTCCCTTTCTGACTGAAGTCGGCATCCTGGCTTCTCGTCAAACAAACACTCTTTGATGTTCTTGCCGAAAGAAGCCAGTGGAAGAAATTCAACCTACAGCATCTTTTTCTGAGGAAACCAGATAACAGCGCAAACAGAGAGAGAGAGACGAAAAGAGAGAGGCAGGGAGCGGGAGCCTGTGACGGACCATGTATGGTCGGATTTCATTTGTTTTGTTTTCTTTTGTAATGCAACAGATACTAAAATCTTTCAAACAAGAATAAATGTTGCTCGCTTTTCTCCTCCAGCACTAAGGGTATAATGGGGCTCGGGAAATCTATAAAACACAAAGGCCTTATTGCATCACATCTGTGCTCAAACACAAAGACCCATATTTTATCCACCAAAAAATCAGACCACAAATGAACAGAACATTAAAATTAGACTAAACAATAATTTTATGCTTCGTGATCACACAGGAGGAGAGAGACCAGACACATTTCTGCATGAAACCCACCTGCTTCTTTGTAATCAGTTACATGTTCACAACAACACATTTTGTGTAAATTTTCTGGTATTGTTGTTTCATTATTTACTTTATAATTCTGTTAGAATTTTCTGGTGTTTTTCACGTTCTTCCCTGAAACACTAAACTGTGTTACACCTCCCACTTCTTGTGGGTTAAACTAATGTCAAAGACATCACTTTTGTCAGTTTTTCATTCTTGTACAAATACCTTGTTGCAGGAATTTGTCCTTGGGTCTTTGCTTTTATGAAACTTTCGCTAGATTGAAGGAAAAAAGGTCAAATCGCCTGTCACTGCTTCCTTTTTCTAAATTACAGAGTAAAAGGAATTTGACCCAGTTAATTAACGCTGACACATTACAAGCCATTTTGCAATCCATGCTGAAAGCAGGTCAGGAGGTTACAGAGAATACAGACCACAGGTACTGCAGAGAATAAAATAACTGCCAAACAGCAGTGGGTGATAAACACACCACATAAAGTACAATAGAGTAGAAATAAAATACTTTCAGCTCATTTCTTCTCTTTGTTCTTTACTCATGAAGTTTATTCAACAAATTATTCAAATTATCTTTTGCTTCATTGTTTATTTCCCTTGGTGCCGCCATGACGTTGATTTGAGTTTGCTGTGAAGTGCAAACAGTTAAGTCCACTATAAGATGCAGTGAAATAAGTTCTGATGCTTAGTGCTGGTTAAAATGCTTCCAACTGAATGTCAGCAAAATTAGCATTAGTATATTAGGGATGACATGCCAGCTTACCAGAAGCAAAACCAGTACATCACCCCCTGGTGGCTGGCAGCATTATAGATCAGAAATCCCTTCCTCCATGGCGTGTTGCCTGTTGCTTTGTAGTTGACAGTCACTAGTGGACCAAACTCCCGTTGCCTTGGTAACTTTTTAAAGCATTGAACCTGTCATATATCTGGGAACAGTAATCATTTGGTATTTTCCCACCCATTTTGGGTTGCCAACAGTGATTTCGTCCATTTTTGTAATTGTCTATCGTTTCACATCGCTGCTACCCACCTGCAGTTTTCCTGTTTTTAGCACTGAGGGTGAAATGTCTATTAATGTGTCGTCATTAAGTAACTGAGTCAAATTCCCCTTAAGCTGCAGTGACTCAGAAGAACAATAATGATAATAATAATAATAATATTAATAATAATAACTTTATTTATAAAGCACTTCCAAACAAAGTGCTGTACAGCTATTTGAAAATAAAGAGATAAATAAAGAAAAGCGATACATAGCAATACAAGTTAAAAACATAATAAAAATTAAAAAACGGTGAACAAGTAGGTCTTCAACTTAGCTTTAAAAACCTCCACAGAGCATGTCTGTCTAATATCTTGAGGGAAGTTGTTCTACAAAAATGGGGCACGAGAAGAAAACCCACGCTCTTCAATAGTCTTTTTTTCTGGCTCTAAGAACTTTTAAAAGGACAGAATCCTGGCCTTTTAAAAGTTCTTAGAGCACAGGATGGAACATAAAGGTGCAAAAGATCAGGGAGGTATGAAGGTGCCAAAACATTTAAAGAATTGGAAGTGAGCAGCATGACCTTAACTCTTGAATGCACAACCTACCATTACCTACACTCTTCCACGAGTGGGGTCAGAAATGACCCCAAATAGAAACAATGGATTTTGCTATAAACTTGGTTGTTATTCTTCAAAATCTTTAAAACAAAGAGTTGTAATATTTTTATATTTGAGGTATTCCTCATAAAACATGATTGTGACATGAGGCCCTTTGTATTTTTATTAGTTTTTTCATTAATTTTAAGAAATTGCAGTTTTTGTATCACTTTTGTATGCTTGCTCGGCATATACTGCAGAAGCTGGGTCTTCCTTCTGAAAGGCACAAGTTGTTCATCCACTGTAACACAATCACTGAGGATGAATTTCTGCCTGCAGTTGACCAGGAACAGGTCCCATATGTAGCGGAAAGCTGCCATGTGGTTCGTTTTCAGTCGGTAGGCTCTGGTCCTCTTGTCATCAAAGTGCAAGAAACGGCGAATATCTTTAAATCTTTGATATGACATAGTGGCCTTGTACAATGGGTTATGCAGAGGACTCCCAAAAAACACACCGACTGGCACATCCCAGTTCTTCTCACTTCCTGCAAGAAGGGTCAATCAAATGAAGGCCAGGAGCTAATGTTTGATTACATTTTTCCACTCTTTTCCCCTGCTGTGGCTACTCTTTGTGCCTCCATGTTTGTGCATGTCAGCACCTCTTCTATTATATTATCAGACATGAACATCTTCCATGCATCTATTGGAGAGACAGTACTAGACCCAGGTGCAAGCCCTGGCCGACTAATTCAGAATATTGTGGCTAGAGCAGTAAGAGGGGCTCATTCTGTTAGACTCAATATCCATTTCCTCTTCAGAGGACTCATCAGAGGATTCCTCTGTATCTGACTGGCCTTGTCCAGCGGGGGGGACAATAGTCTGGGTCCTCTATATCTGAGATGTCAGATTCTGAGTCAGTGCCTCCGATGGGCTCTTCATCCCATCCATCCGGGATCATTTATAGGGCAAGGTCCACAGGGATCCTAGCTGGCCTCATAGCAGCCATGTTACTTTAGATATTAAAAAAAAAAATCAGAAAGGTCAATGTTTGAAATGCACAGGAAACTATAAACAGGGCTGCACATAAATGGTCCTCAGGTGCGCATTTGCTGTCAAATCAGTGTCGCCTCTGTCAGTGCGCCCCAGGGTGGCTGTGGCTACAATGTAGCTTGCCATCACCAGTGTGTGAATGTGTGTGTGAATGGGTGGATGACTGGATATGTAAAGCGCTTTGGGGTCCTTAGGGACTAGTAAAGCGCTATATAAATACAGGCCATTTACCAAAATAAAAGACGCGTACCAGATAAGAAGTTGGGATACTCGTTTGTGTACATTAGATGTTCTGGAGGAGGATAGACATTTGTTCAGAATTCTAAAGATGTCGAAGAAGCAAGCTCCGTAAGCAATTACTTTGGTGTTCCTCCACCGCAAAAGAAGCGCGTATTCTATGAATTTCTGGGAATACTTTTATTTTGACAGCGAATGCACACTTACGAACCACTTATGTGCAGCCCTGACTATAAATCGTGTATGTTACTGTGTAAAAATTAATTCTTGATCCATCAGAAGTGTAAGTGGGACAGTCAGAGTTGCTAAGAATGAAAGTTTCATAGAAGATTCCACAGGAACTGCTTGGGGTCATTTATGGAAGAGTGGGGTAGTGATACAAAAACTGCATTTTTTTTAAATTAATGAAAAAATTAATAAAAATGCAAATGGCCTCATGTTACAAACATATTTTATGAGGAATACCTGGAATATGAATATATTACAACTTTTCATTTTAAAGATTTTGAAGAAAAACAACCCGTGGGGTCATTTTTGACCCTACGTGTGCATCTAAGGGTTAAAATCTGCTCGTACCTGACAAGGTAGCCAATGAAGGAATTTTAGTTCAGGGGTAATGTGCTTAAATTTTCCAGTTTTAGTTAAAATGCGAACAGCTGCATTTTGCAACATCTGTAAACCTCTAAAACCTTTCTTTGGTAGCCCAGAAAGGAGAGCATTACAATAATCGATACGTGAAGACACACATGCATGGAGAAGAACCTCTGCAGTGTCGCTAGATAAAACTGATTTTGGCTATGTTCCTTAAATGATAAAAGGCGGTCTTTGTTGTCTCTTTTACATGACACTCGAAGGACAGTACCCTGGCGAACCACATGCCCAAGTTTTTAACCTTGTCCCTGCAATTTATGACATAGTCATCAATTTTCAAGATGAAATTTTGGGACAAGTATTGAAATTTTTGTGGCCGGTGTCAATCAACTCTGTCTTATCAGTATTTAGAAGCAGGAAGTTATTTGATAACCAGCCCCTAATTGCAGATAGACACGATTCTAATTTAGACACTTCACTTCGAGTACTTTATGTTGACATTTGGGGTTTTGTTTATATTTTGAGTCTTTGCTCTAGTCTTGACTTAACTGTTTTTCCCGTGACTATTTGTAGTGTTGCAGAGTTTCAGTTTTTCGACCCTGTTTTTTTTGCTGTATGTAATCAATAGAAGTATTATTAGCCTTTCCCCCAGTGTTTCCTGCATGCGCTGTCTTCTGTCTCGTCTTTCTGTTTCTGCCGGTTCGCCTGCCTCTGTTATTTAAAATTATTGTAATATTTAATTTAGAGTTTCAGCAAATTAAAACAGTATAAATGTCATGTATCTCTCAGTTTAGCTCAGTACACACAACCACAGTCATTGGGAACACTGCGGACTCGACAGTTGTCCAGATGTTGATCACTGCATCCCTCAATAAGGAGGCTAAACCAAAGAAGGTCCTGGCTAAATGGCTGGATTTCCACAGGGAGCTGTTCACAGACAGGACTGCAAGTCACAGTCCTTGATTCTGGAGGAAAAGTGGTAAAGCAGTTGTCAGCTGGTGTTGATGGTGGCCGGGTCATTGTGTTTTATCTGAAGTCAGTACATTCATCTACCGGGACATTTTAGAGCACGTCATGATTCCCTCTGCTTACAAGCTTTATGGAGATGGACATTTCCTTTTCCTGCAGGGTGTAGTACCTGCATTCAGTGCCAAAGTTACCGCAACATAGTTTGTTGACTATAATATTACTGAACCCATGAAAAATCTAAGGATTATTGTCAAGAGGAAAATAAGAAACACCTGACAAACATGCAGAAAAGCTAAATGCTACAATAAGAGCAAACTTCAATACCTTCTTAGCTTTGACACAAGCTGATCACCTCCATGTGATGCCACACTAATACAGTAATGAATAATTAATGATAAAGGAGCCCAACCAACTACTGAATATATATATGAATGTACTTTTCAGTATACTCAGTATTCTTCCTGAATAACTGGAAAAAACTGAATCTTTTAACCTTTTCCCATTTTTGATATGCAGGAAAAAGCGTTTTCTTTGTTAAATCATCCGTTCTTCAGCCTTGTCAGCTTTTCCAACTCAGCCCTTAACTTTTGTCAGTTTCCTTCTTCCTCAGTTTTTAAGGTTAGGTTAGTTTTCACCTCTGTTGGATTCATAGGTTCTCCTGCCAGTTTTGTGCAAACCCTTTTGTTCCTGCCTTTTGTTAGTTTTGTTGTTGAGTGTTTCAAGCATTTGAGATTAGATTCTTCCTCCTGTGTATGGTTATGGTCTTTAGCTAAGTTTAGGGTACGGGGTAGGGCTTCAGTTTCTCTTACAAATGTGTGGATCAAACTGTGCACCAGTTCATGTGAGCTGATGACAAGTGCAGATTCTAAAAATCACAGAGTCTAAATTAGTTTTCAGTTTTACATTTTGGTGCCTTTTTTCCTGACACGGAGAACAACTTAGCTGTGAATTGAAACACCTGTCCTCCATTGTGTTCATGTATTTTGGCTACTGTTGTGTGACCGCAGCTTCATCCTGTTCACTTGTTATTCGTGACCCGTTTTGGGTCACGAATAGTGCAGCTGAATCGCCCATTGTGTTGTCCTGCCTCTTTCACTCTGTCTCTATTAATCCCATGCTCGCTCCACCACACCCCCTCTTGTCACTAATGTAGAGACACAAATCTTGCTCAGAGCAAATTTGATATCATCACATCTACAGTTTTTAATAAAGTTGAAATAATAATAAAAGCAGTCAGCATTAGATTAAGTTTGAATTAAATTTAATAGAATTATTGTTTCTGTAATACGATATATTATCTTAACTCTTATCTTGTCTAAGGTTTCTCTAAAACAGAACAGAAATAATGCTACAAATTGGGGTTCCTTATAAATAAACAAATAAACAAACACAAATAAGTACAACACATGTGAAGCATGCAAATATCAGGAATGGTAACACTGATATGGTAAATCATTCCTTATTGAGCTAGTTTGGAATTTCCCAGGAATAAAGCATATCTTATCTTATCTTCAAATTAAACACACTTAGTCAGTACTTGTGTCTACGCCAAATTTCAAAACACTGATTTGTTTAAAGCTCTTTTGTCATTGTTTATTCAGCCACATACTGCGTATGTTTCTGTCCAGAATTTCTGTTAAATCAAAGTGATTTAGTGTGCTTACACTTGCCTGCAGTTTGACAGCTGTTGATGCAGGATTGCCAACTCTCACATTTTTGGTGTGAGACACCGAGTGTTAGGTTCTGTCTCACGCTGCCCAAACAAATCTCCCTTTGAATAGAGTCATTTCATCTAAAACTGGAAAATGTTCCCATCTGACCCTCAAGAATTATGTGATTATTTTTCTGTTGCTTTAGTATTTGTAATAAAAAACATGGAAGTGTTACTTACATAAAAGACCTCAAACTACATAAAAGTGCATTGGAAATCATCAGTTATTTTTGATTTTTCATAATTCAGCAACACAACGGATAGTTATATTTAAGCTCTATAAAAAATTGCATGAAATAAGATTTCATGGCTGAGCACCTGATTCCAAGCCTTACATCATCTGGCATTATGCTAAGCCACGCACTTTAGAGCAGTGGAGAATGGAGTGACAATCGTGCTTCTCCATTTGACAGTCCAAAGATGAGTCTGGGTTTAGTGGATGCAAAACTTGTCTGACTGCACTTGTTCCAAGCGTAAAGTTTGGTGGATGGGGGATCATGATGTGGGGTTGTTTTTGGGAGTTCATGCTCCCAACTTTGTGGGAACAGATTGGAGATGGCTCATTTCTGTCCCAACATGACTGTGCCCCAGTGCAAAAAAACAAGGTCCATAAAGCTGTGGATGAGCATGACTGGCTTGACCTCAACCCCAAGACTGCGAGCCATCCAGTAAACACACTCCTAACCCCTGTGGAAAAGCTTCCCAGAAGAGTTGAAACTGTTATAGCAGCAAAGGGTGGGCTGATATATTAAACCTTGCAGATTAAGAGTGGAATGTCACTCGAGTTCACATGCACATGAAGGCAGACGAGCAAATACTTTTGGCAATGTAATATGCTTCACAATCTTCACCTCAATTTGAGGCCCAGCTTAGTGATATGTTAAGGATGATATACATGCATTAATAATTTAACAAAAGCTCTTTTTCCCCCTTTGTCTGCAGCTGGTCTTCTACGTGGTCGTGCAGACGTTGTACACTCTGGGTCACAGTCTGTCTTTAATTGCCCTCACTACAGGGTGCGCTATCCTCTGCCTATTCAGGTAAGACTGAATACTAAAATATTATTAAATCAGAACATTAAGATAAAAAAAGTAGCATCTTTATTTAACATTTACTGCACTATGCTACATTTCTTTCATTACCAACATGTGTGCAGGAAGCTCCACTGCACCAGAAACTACATCCACCTCAATCTCTTCGTCTCCTTCATTCTGAGAGCCGTGGCGGTGTTGGTGAAAGACGACATCCTCTTCAACCGAAACTCGCACTGCTCAAACCAGCCATCACTGGTGAGGTCACCACCTCTGTCCTCAGCGAGCAGAGTCATATCCCGAGGGAGGCCAACAATGCAGCACTGAGTACAGAAAGCCACACACTCATGTGTTAACAGCAGAACTGTCACAACGGGAAAAATGTTTCAGCGTAAAGCCTGACAAAGTTTAAAGCATGAAATAATAAATGGGAATTAGGTCTGCATGCTTCAGATATGAAATTAACATCTCAAACTGTCAAACGTTCTGCTGTGACAGTTTGTTCTTCAGATTCAAGTAATCATTTTCTGAAGGTGGCTCTGCAGAATTTCCTGGCAGTTAGCCCATTCATGTGTTCGGTGAGACAACAGCCAGTCACGCATGCTCCCTATCTGCTTAGCTGAGAGGGCCAGTAGCCTGCGTGCTTTCTGGTCCTAAAACTGTGGAAGCATGCGGAACATCAAGGAAGAAGTGTGGACAAGAAGAAAAAAAAGCTTTACTGCATGCACCACTGAGCAGCTTTCATTAAACGCACGAGGAGTTAGGTTGTAATCTGGTACCCAGTCCTCCTAATACACCCGGGATATACAGTGAGCCACACAAGCATGGGAGCAAATCCAAAAGCCTGAAAATCCTTAAAGCTTCTGTGGGGCAAACTGTGCACCATCTTCACTGCGTAATAGACACTTTTGTGCTGAGTGAGTGAGCAAGAGTATGTGAAAGTGTGCCCTATTGTTACACTGTTGTTTTTATAAGTTACCCAGCACTGATGTGTATAGAAAAGCCTGCATTGCTGCCCAGTTTCATTGCCAAAGCATTGATAATACAATTTTGTCAAAGCTACAGGTGTCTCACAGATACTCGGTATCCCTGGCATTGGTGCTCTGGTGTGCTCTAACCTTGCATCCATGTGCTCCTTGGATAGTAGGATTTCCCATTTTGGAATGAGATTCTTCCGACTTTGTTGCGTTAGTACACTTTAAAAAATTGGAACATGAAAATAACCTGGACATTACAAAGACAAGGATATTGTATTTTACCGGGTGCTTTGCCTGATTTATTAGAATTACTATAAACTAGATCATTCTATTTGGATAGCAATTAACTGTTATGACCTAAAACCATATTACAATGCACAGTCAACATTTGAATAGATTTGTGGCACTGATCTAATTTTTCATGCAATCAGCCAAATATTTATCTGCAATGTTTTAGTGTGACATCAGTAACTCTGCAACTTTTTTGTTATTGCCTATTTTCCATGTTCCTTTTCCCACTTGAGTGATGTTAATGTCAATTTTCCCAGGCTGACACAACCAACTCCAATTTTAGACCTACTCCCAATATGTTTACTGCAGGTCTTTCATTCTGCAGGGCTGATGTTGCACAAGGGGTGTTTTTCTCCAGAAATTATGCAAAGGAGTATGCCTTACTGAGTTTTCTGTCTGGCAAACTTGGCACTTAAACTGCCACCTCCGAACCTTCTATGGCGATGCAAACTTTCTCTGCCTCTAGATGAAGTCTGTTATCACTAATATTTCTGTCAATGCAAAAAGCATCAAATGCATCTGACAGGATAAAAACAGTCATACTCTTGGATTAGAACACGATGGATATTTCACCGATCTGCACCATTACCCTCTGCGTCATTTCAATACGTTATAAATCCCGACTTAGGAAGATCGCAGCTTGTTCAGAGCAGTGTGACGGGCAAAAGATAAAGGACAAAATTTGCAACCTGTTTCTGTTATTTATGTACAGTATGTATGTATGTATGCATGCTCACTGATGCGCTTTACACAGACTGATAAACACACTAGCTTTAAAACAGAAACACCACAAAAGTATCATCCAGTTATACCTTCATGAAGGCGGGTTTTAATTCATGACTGTTGTGTTAGTTTCAGCTAATAAACTGACAGCAGAAAGCTGACATCTGATCCTCTCCTTGCCTCAGTAGCTGCCTGACTCTTCCCTCGTGACGTTCCTCCTCCACTCACCCTCATTGTCAGGGCACTCTGACCTTTATGCACTCATCTGCTTGGTGCTTGTGACGTCATAATCTGCTGTGGGTGAACTCTCTGACAGATCCAGTGGAAAAATGGAAATGTATACCCACATATCAGAATACTAAGTATAAATACATGATTATCCTACACTGTGCTCATGGTTACAATTAACCACATACAGTCAGCGATACAATGTACAGTCAAGGCTGACATTATATAGTTTAAGTATACACAAAGCCTATTTAACATCTTTGTACTCTTTCTGTGTTCTCTTTAGGTGGGATGTAAAGCCAGCCTGGTGTTTTTCCAGTATTTCATTATGGCCAACTTCTTCTGGCTGCTGGTGGAGGGTTTGTACCTCCACACTCTGCTGGTTGTCATTTTCTCGGAAAATCGACACTTTATTGTCTACATGTTCATCGGCTGGGGTAGGTACATTTTCTTATTCTTTATTTGATTTTGAGTCAAATGGCCACGTGGGAGCTTTCACTCTGTTATAGCTGCAGGTTTAGCAGCTTAGTTATGATTTTGATTAGATATCAGAGCTCTCATTACTTTAGGCAGCATTAGGCAGCTATTTAAGCAAATAAGTCAAATGGTTTTTTCCCTCAAATTCAACAATACTGTGCTACATTTGTTATCCTACGGCATCAAACTTGATATAATGCTTGACTGAAAAGTTACCAGTTCACCAAATGGCTCAAGGTAAAGGAAAAGGAGAAACTTCATATATGCTCAACGTGGTTTGGCTTCAGTTAAACAAGGACACAGACTGGTTGGCAAACCACCAACAATCTCTGGTTGCTAGGGAAAAAGTACAAAGTAAAAGCTGTGCATTAATGCTGAAGCTAACTGCGGCGGGGCGTGGTCTGCAGTGCTGCTGCTACTCGATGGTAATGGAAAGCCAGCCAATCCGAGTCGAGTCGTGGCGAGGCGATCCTATTAGGTACTAATGGAAAAGAGACCTTAGTGAAGTTGCATAATAACTGAACTGAGCCTTTCTGCTGCTGCCTTCTTGGTATTTTAAAACCAGATGTTAGAAGAGATTAGGCCTGACTGAGAAACTGTCATGGTAATCCCCATGGGACATCTTTTCCCAAACAGAGGATTTCTCCCCTGCTAGTTGTTAGTTTCCAGAAGCAATGTTCATCTTTTATTTCCATTTTTCCTCCTCTGAAAGACAGTATAACACCGTCTAGTTTTGAGCTTGAGATGGAATTTATCAACAAACAATTAAAAGCCTTAATATACACTGAAGCAATCTGTTTAGAGTCTTAATACATGGATGGAACTCACATTACTTTACTCAGAAAGATTAAATCGTAACTAGCAATAAAAAAAAATAAGAAATGCAAACAGGATGTGATAATATTTTCTATACTTCATGGTTGTTGACAGGAATCCCCACTGTGTTTGTGTCTGCGTGGGTGATAACGAGGATTTATCTGGAAGACACGGGGTAAGTGTAACAATCAGAGAGTGAGTTATCACCATAGAAACGCGGTCCAGGTTTGTTATTTATGAACTTTATGAAGTCTGTTAAACATACATTATATTTTACTAAATAGATTTACATTCTGACTGAATGTGAGTCTGCAATTTGTTTTTCTTCAAGTTGACATGTGTCTATGTGTCATGCTCTCTCTGGAGCTGTTTATTATATTCTCCTTTAAAGGCTGACAGAAGTTAGGCAGCTCCAGTTACATTAAAGAGAGGCATGCATTGGTATTCAACAGCCACTGCCTCTGTTTTTTCGTTAGGGCCTCAAATTGCATTTTATTGATTAGACTGTTATTCATTACCATGCAGGAAGGGGGCCCAGTTTTTCAATTAATAAGAGAAATATCTCACATGTCAAAGTGCACTTTATTGGATAACTTAGCTGACAGGGTTTGCTTTGAGATGTCATCACAGGAACCTGGTGGCGTTTGGCTTTTGTTGCACATTATTGCAACTGGCACTGCAGCTCATTATCTATGAGTCATGCCGTGTAGGCGAACTATAAAAACAAGCTTCTGAAACAAGTCTATAACAATTACTGAGGCAGGGTCTGATAGCAAAGGACAGTAAGGACATCACTCCAGAGTGTGAGGAGAATGATAATGAAATTTGTTAAGTTTTAAGTTCATTACCAAAGCCAAGAAGAAGACTGAGACTAAGTCACAACAGTGAGTTAACTTTTATTTTATTGAACCATACCATCCAAATATCCAGGAAGCTTAAATATTTAATTGTTAGGACAATCTGTCATATTTAAATGTGTGATTTTACCCCCAAAGACACGATGACCTTAAGAAAGTGAAGAGTTTGACCCAAATGAACAAAATGGTTTTGGTCATAAGAACCATAAGAACATATACATTTTGTAAAAATACTCAATATTTACGGCATGCAATGGAGTCCATTGTGAAGATTTTAATGGTCTGATTATGGGAGTGTTAACATTAATAATAAAGTGATAAAGATGGAAAGAAACTGTACCATGCAGTACTGGTCCTGATGGACCGCAGCCTCCTGCCAGAGGATGTGATTCAAGGGAGGAGGAGTATCCCAGCACTGACTTCAGAGTTTAGGTTTCCTCAGCTGCTGCAGGAGGTGCATCCTCTGCTGTGGTCTTGTAATGAGGGAGCTGATGTTTTGCCTCAACTTTGAAGTCTTCATCTCCCAAGACCTACAGTATCCACCAGGCAGTCATGCAGGCTTATGTTGGGCATGGGATCCTCCTGAAGACCCCAATCATCCCCACTGATTTAACAGCACAGAGCTCCTGGCTGTTGTCTCTAAATTGGTCATAAGGTTGTCAGTGCACCCTCACACATATCCTTGAGATGAGTTTGATGAGGCTGGTGTCTATTGTGAACTTCGGGAGTTTGACAGACTGGTCACTGGAGGTGCAGCAGTTGGTATGCAAGGAGAAAAGCAGGGGAGAGTGTACACAGCCTTGGGGAGATCTGTTGCTAAAGATCTGAGAGTCTGATAGGAATTAAAGTCTACAGAAATAACCAGACATAAGTTACTGGAGGTCTATGTGCTGGAGGATGAAGTGCAGTGCCATGTTAACATCATTGCCTAATTGGGGTACGGTTGTGGTGGTGGTGGGGGGGATTTGAGACAGGTGTGTAGTCATTCAGGCTTGTGATCTATCTAAAAGAACCTTGAGATTTCAAACTTGTACCTTTTTACATAGGTGAAATCAAAAGAGATTGATTGGCACATTGGGGGCTCAGTTATAATATTGACACTGTCACTATAAACTGGAATGTTTATTAGCTGATCTACGCCCCACGTAAAGGTTTGGACTTTAAGTGAAGGTCACAGGATTGCCTGCAGCAGAAATGAGCTTCATTAGTAAAGATCAAACAAAGAGTTAGAATTATGCTTTCTCACTTCAGAAAAGGAGTCAGTAAGATGGGGTCTATTACCATCTGGCTTCCTCCAAATTTGTAGAAAAATTACTAGTGCTCAAGTTAAGCAGTGAAGACCAGGTTCTTTCCATCTTATGGTACTTTTTGCAGCGATTCAACAACATTTATTGGTCCACTAGCACTTCCTCTGTTTTTTAAAATGCCCATTTTTTTTATTACTGTTATATATAATATTTATATAACTATTACATTCATATTTTTGTGTGACCTTCAGGTGCTGGGAAACAAATGACCAACCCATACCCAACTGGGTGATCAACGGACCAATTGGATTCTCCATTATGGTAAGCCATTGCTTTCATTTTTACCTGCAGATTTTGCGTATTGGTTAAAAAAGCATACAGTTGCCTAAAATGAAAAACTGGTTGATTATAAAAAACAAATACTGAAAACATAAAGTGGAAAACAAATAAGTCCGTCATGTGAAACAATATCTGTCTTTGACCTTATTCACATTTTTTAAATCTGGTTTTAAAACCCTTTAGAAGCCTATGGCAATGTTTCAGATCTCACTAGTACGATTTTCTAAATTCCCATTGATGCATCCATATATTTTTCAAATTATTCCATAACATTCTACAGAAATGATCTGTATTTAAAGTACAGTAGTCTTTTAAAATCTTTCCTTTTCCAATTTCAGCTACACGTGAAGAAAAATAAAATGTATCAAGAAGACAGCGAGCAGCATTACCGGATGATATTACAGTTGTTTCTCCCGGTATATTTCACTAAAGTGTTAGGGTTTGTGAGCCTTTTGATTTTAAGACCTTTTAAAACCTGAAAGAAAGTCTTAAATAAATTCAGACTCATGACCAAGCGTTCTGTGTAATGTCCAAAAACAGCAGTGTGATGTGTTAGTACCTCATGTCTCAAGGTGTTAACTTCATAGGAATTCCCGCTGAGTGCATTCCTGCTGCCCTGCTGAGTGACAGCCCACCATAATCTCTTTCATCCTTTAAAGGCATGCATGGATATAATATGGCCCGAGGGACAGAGGTGGCTCACAGACCATTTTATCCACTCTACAACATCCTAAAGGATAATAAATCAGCTTCCCTCCCTCCAATTTCTTTTTAAAATCAGTACGTTTCAGGCATCAGTGACCTACAGCAGGCAGTGCTTTGTATCAGCCAACTGCGAAGATGTAGCCTAACTTAAATGTTCATATATATTCATAATATTTTAACTGTGACCAGTACCCATGTTATATGGTTGTAGGGTGCAGGGCAATTTCTGAGTACTGCACAGTCAATTTTCTGGGACGTCCACCCCTGAGAAGATTGCGGCATATAGTTAACACACAATTACACCAGACCAACAAAGTAGCAAAACTTCTGTTTTTATAGATGTGGTCAGACCAGCTGGCAGATACTTACTCTCTTCATTTCTGCACAGAGTCTTGTGAAAATATTTTCTTTCCTCAGGACTATATTTTGTCACCTTCTTCTGTCACAGACATGATGAGAAGTGTGAGAGGAAAATGTTTGCCTGCCAAAAGGTCTGTGTTTGGACTACAGCACCATAGGATCCCATTCATTCTGGACTGTTTCACCTAAGGAACCAGAGGTCCAGAAAACAGGAGCTCTAGATTATATTAGAAGTTCTCTGATGATCGCCTTTTAGCTAGCAGGGATAACATAACACTAAACATTAGAATGATGGCATTATGCAGCGATAGAGATATTTTGCTAATTTTTGATAAATTATTTCCATTTGTAATGTTTAAAAAAGATCTGAAACGACAGAAAATAACTGTAACAGAAAACAAGTTCGGTCTGGTTTTTTTTTTTACGTATTTAAGGAAGAACTTTATACATTTGCCTAACAAGCAAAAAAAAATCTCTGTTCAATGATGAGACACAAATCCCTCATTTTTTAAGAAAAGAATAAAGTAGGCTGCTTGTTATTTAGAACAAGGCCTTCCTGTTTTAAATTGCGTTTATATCATGACCTCCTATTTCTTGGATTTGGTGGGTGGCAAAGTATCGAACACAGCAAAATAGAAATCACCCCTTATGGATTATAAGTTATTTTTTCACTCCCCCCAAGGTAAACTTCATTCAGTTCATCTGCATCATTCGGATCTTGGTTCAGAAGCTGAGGTGTCCTGACGTGGGCGGCAATGACCAATCACAGTACAGGTAGGATTCGATTTGATGCTCCTTTGTGCTCATGCTCTCAGCATGAGCACAAAGGAAACCGCACCTCTGCCTTCCTGGATCCTAGTTTTGTTATATTTTCATTTTTTTCCAACATGCACTTGAAGCCAAGTTAACAAAAGGTGACAGGTTGTGTCAACTGTTGTGTCATCAAGTAAATGACACCTGCTCAGTCAGTAAAAGCTGCTGTGGATAAAAGAGTCAGCTAAATTCTTCAAGGTATAAAACATGATCATCTGAGACACCAAGAACATTTTTTTATCCTCTAGTATTGCTGACTGAGATAAGAGTGACGCTAACGCTCATTCAACAAGACAGCGTTTCATGATGCTGCTTTTATGAGACGAGGGGGAACCTTTGTTCCTTTATGGAGCCACATTTTCTCTGCAGTTTAGTGTCTGTTTAAGGCTTTGCTTTGTTTAATCTTCAGGCAGTTTTCCTCTCTGGTGAAATCTTACTCGTGCTGAGCTGTCAGGTATTCTTCATGTCCACAGGGATCCACAATTTAGTGGCGAGAGGTGGTGGGTAAGCCCAATTTGTTTCACTGCAGGATCTCTTGTTGGTGTAGGTGAAGACTGAGCTGACACTTGACAGCTTGGGAGTGATGCAGGAAAAGAGGATTTTACCGTTTTCTCTGGGAGTGTGCTGCATGAGCAGTTTGATTGTCCGCTTGTATCCCAATGCCACGCGGAAAAGTGCAACTTTTCTTTCTTACTTTTTGAGATTTCCACTGTTGAAAGGCTTTGCCCAACAATGTCAATTTATTTTTATATGGGGTTTTCTATGAACTCACAATCACAGTGTGAAAGAGACAAATAGGAATTGTATCCAAGAAAGTTCCTTAAATGAGCCAAACTGATGCCAAACAGCCAACAAACTGTAGTGAACAGATCCTTGATCTACGTGGAGCAGCAGTGCTGAAGATGTCAACACAAAAGAAGGTTGATGGCAAAGTTTTAAGAATTTATTAAAGTCCTACAAAAATGTGACAAGTCAAAAAAGAGGAATGTGCATACAATAAATACACAAAGAAATAGAATAACATATATTATAAATAAAATAATAAATAAAGACAAATTAGCAGAGGACTTTCAAGCATGTCCAGCCAGGAGGACACCCTGGAGCAGAAGTGGGAAACACTACAACTGACTGGCTTAATTGGCTTGGGAATACTTTGGTATCACCTTGGAAATAAATCCATACTCATGAGCAAGCGTGGTGTTAGAGCACAGATGGATGGGTGCATTTAGTAGTCTGATTGCAGTGGGATGTAAAGGGTTTTTGGAAAGATTACTTCTGATATCAGATTTATTGATGGTGTGAGCCTCCCAGCAGATCCCTGGACAGCAGATTATCTCAATTCAAGAGAACAGTTCGAGCTCAGTTTTAAAAAAGTCCGACAGGCTTCTTTGTTTATGTCCACATAAATCTGTGACTTTCCTCCATTTGCGCTTTGAACTGAAGACACTTCAGTGAGAGATGAAACGTCTTCAAGCAACTTAAATAAGTCCAGACGCTTTTCTTTCCAAGCTCCTTAGATCTTTCCACTGTTTCACTGCCTCAAATTACCATTGGGTAGCAGAGTATGGTGGAGTATGTTTGGACCCCCTACAAAAGAATCTGTGTCAGATGAATTAGGCACGCTAGTCATCCATGTTTAACTGATTTATTGCATCGGTCTTGTAATGAATAGTTAAAAGAAACACTGCACTTTATCTTATTCTTAAATTGTATCATAAAATAATTGTATATGACTGTTTCTCTCTCAGGAGGCTGGCCAAATCCACACTCCTGCTGATTCCTTTGTTTGGCATCCACTATGTGGTCTTCGTGACTCTCAGTGAATCCATCGCAGAAGATTATAAAATATTTTTTGACCTTGCCCTTGGATCTTTTCAGGTGCTGAACAAGTGTCTTTCACCTTATTGATCCTTTAAAGCAGCGATTCTGAAACTTTTCTGAAAAAACTTTACTTCATTAAGTGTTTTTTTTCTTAGGGTCTGGTCGTGGCCATTCTCTACTGTTTCCTGAACAGTGAGGTAAGTTATCAGGTGAACTGATAAAATAAAAAGTCATTTTAATGAGCAGTCAAATTGATTAAACAGTAAAACATTTGAATGAAAGTGATTTCTGTGAGGCAAAATAGAAAAGCTCTTGAAATCTCTCCATGAATGTTTCTATACTCAACTGATAGTGTGCCTGTTTAGCTTAATTTTGTCAATCTTTCATGGAAACATTTAATAAATGAAATTTGTTGGAGCTAAAATGTTTTCCAACATTTCAGTGTTCTCCTTATATTAGTTTATTAAAAAGTGTTTAAAATTAAAATCTGCAAAGTGTTGATTGCTGAGTGTTCTCCTTCTATCTGCCAGTCAGACTCCATTCATTAGTAAACTTAGCTACACTGTGTCAGCTGAATTGACTTTATGTAAAATCATTGGATGTATCATGATGTGTTCCATTACATTATCATAAATACTGGTGAGTGGTGAATTTGACAGATGGAGGAAGTTCCGCTCAATCAGTTAGAAGCTGCCTGGGATCCCAAATAATTGCTGTGGATGTAACTGATATGTGTGATTAATATTTGGAATGAGGTAGTGATTGAACTGTAGCAAAGTTTTATGTTCTCCATAGATACTCATGGAGAATATGAAGAAAAACAAAGATGAATGGCAGATATCAAAAAGGAGGAAAGTATTTATAGATTTAAGATGCCACTCAGGCAATTTGATCAATTTGATCAACTGGATACAAAATAACAAGGAAGCATCTTTTCCTTGTTCTTTTCCTAAAGTGGAAGGTGCTCATTGATGCAAATGCTGAGAAAGATTTTGTAAATTTTGTCTCACAGCATTCTTCTTGCCACCATTCTGCAGCCCCGAGCTCCAACTGAAATTGGGGAATGGGAAACTGAATTTTCCACCAACTAAGCAGGCTGATTTATCCTGGCTTATATAAGATGATCATACAGATAATCAGACATAATCATGCCAAATGTTGCTGGACCAAATGGATCAAATTATTTAAACACACACACACACACACACACACACACACACACACACACACACACACACACACACACACACACACACACACACACACACACACA
>NW_005187504.1:26934-50587 GCF_000239375.1 Pundamilia nyererei | reverse complement strand
ACACACACACACACACACACACACACACACACACACACACACACACACAAATACATAAAGGCTGTGTATCCCATTTTTTAGTATCCCCCAGAAGTAGCAGATGGGATGCATTGAAATCCTAACTGGATCAAGTTTTTTAGCTATATTGGTGTTTAGTTGATCCAAGTGATTTAAAAATTTTTATTTTACCTGTTCCTGAAGGTTCAAGGTGAGCTAAAAAGAAAATGGCGGAGCATGTGTCTGAACTGTCGTCTGAGCAGGAATCGCCACAACAACACCTTCGCCTCCAGAAACGGTTCACAGCACATGGTGCAGTTTCACAACAACTCCAGAACCCAGTCCATTCTGCAGACAGAGACCTCGGTGCTGTGAGAACACGAGGTCTTTGACACACAAACAAACATACAAAAACACAAAAAAATGCAGTCTTAAGATTGACCTGGGTCCAATAGTTTTACAAAGTTATTAGGAAAATACAAAAAAAGTAGTACTTTGAGATGAAGTACCACAAGGGTGGGACCTGCACATCATTGTAGTGCAGATTTTGGTTTTAGCTTTACAAATCTCTGCAAGCCTTCAAGTTTCTCATTAGTGGATCAAAAACTTTTCAGATCTGTCCAGTGAGGTTTACTGTGTTTGCTGCTAAGAGCCTTTTTTTTTTTTTTTGCAGTCTTTATGCTATGATGTCTGCTGCGTGAGCAGAGAAAAACATGTGCAACGTCCTTATACTGTTTTACCTGGAGCTTTGTGCACAGATGAGATATAAAATGTATATACTTGAATGTTGCATGCATTGAAATCTATATTTTTGAACAAACATACGTGTAATAGAAACAGCAGGATCTAGGTGCTGCAGACTTTAAATTGGCACTTGCAAAAAGTGCAAAAAACCCCCCCCAAAAAAACAGAACCATTTTTGCCGTCTTTAACAGAAAGGAAAACAGGTGATTGTTTCAGTATACAAATCTTTATATAACTGCTGCCTGCTGTGCGATTTAACACCGCTGGTAATACTGTACTGCAGTCTTACCAGCTGTCATTTTGGAGCCATGCTGTAAAATATAATAGATTGGCTATGGGAAACCTTGCAATACTTTTTTGTTTGATACTGACCTAAAATTCATGGTAGCCGTGTCAGGATTTAGTTTCCAGAACGTGCATCCTGTATGCAATAACGCAGCAAAATGGCAGTCCTGTCATTAAATCCTTTTCTATGTGCCTCCTGTGTTCTCCCAGCCTTATCACAGGTGTCTGTGTGAGTTTGTTCCTCACCCTGTTTCAGTTTAATCTTTTTTAATTTCCTATTCTCATTATTGTCTTGATTGAGTCCATCTGTTCCCTCTCCATGGTGTTTGTCTTAGAAAAACAGACTCTTAGCCTCCAAATGTTCTCCTGTTGTTTGGTGCTCCTGGCTGGCTGTCACTCTGTAAAGCACCTTAAGTTATCAAATTCCTGATTAAAGCCTCTTGTGTTTCGCCACCCTCCTGTCAGTTGCTGTTGTGTTTGCATACTGGGTCCTCATGGGAATATTTCCAAAAATCTGTGAGAAATGCTGGTGTCCAAACCCAACTTTAACACAGCATTTGCTTCCAGTACCAAGTCATTGTTGTTGCCTTTTTACCACAGCTGTCTCCAAACCCAAATTTGGGCATATGTTATCCGTTTTGGAGACCATGGGTAGTACATTTATTATCATTTAAATAGAAAAACTTGGTTATGTAAATTAAAAAAAAATAAAAAATCGAGTTGTAAAAAATTGATTTGTAAATATTTTTTTAAACATTAGGTTTTACTTATAGTATCTCTGGCTGTTCTTTTAATAAGCTTCTCCTAGTTTTTTCAAACCATTTCACATAAAGGTCAGTTTTAATGATTGGTTTTTTACAAATATACAGGGAAAGGTGACAACTTGTCACTTCAGTGAATCATTTACTGGTCCACAGTGGCCACACCCACCCATTTGATACTTAAAATTACTGGTAAGAATAAGTCGAAAATGCATTTTGACCCAGGTCAGCACATGAGCTCAGTGTTTCTGGGCTTATGGTTAAAAACAAAACAAAACCACTGGTAAACACAGGGTTGTTTTGTACCAATTTTAATCCAAACTGTTCTCCAAAACATTTTTATTTTTGATGCACAGTCAACAAACTGCTGTCACTGAGAATTCCTGAGCATGCTCCAAACTCTTCATCCATGCTCTGATGCTTTTGGCACAGTGCTCGGTGACCTGTTCTAAAGACACAACACAGACGAGCACTTTAAAGATGTCATTTAATTAACAAGATGGCGTGTTCGTGAGAGCCTGTGTTGGGAAATAATGTTGTCTTTAAAATTACTTACATAAAAAGAGGTTTATATGATAGAAATTCGCTTCAAAACACATTTAATGTGTTTCAGCAGAAGAACCTCCAGGCCGTCACCACTTAATGCAGAAGTGCCTGGTGGATACAAGTAACTATGAAATGTTTTACTTTATGTTGGTTTTATTCATGCAACCAGTGTTTTGTGGTAGTTGCATGAAATCCTCAGTGTTTGACTTTTTTTGATTGCTTTTGGTAAACGGCTGTTAACGTGTGATTTCTTGTAGATTCTAATTGTATATTTTGTCAAGACAAAACGCGAAAAAATGAAAACTTTTGCTTTTTGCAATGTGCTATATTTTTCTTTAACATGTTGTATTTAATGGTCAGCACAATACAAAAAGTTCTGGTGACACTTGATTTAAGGCATACAGAATTATTTTTAGTAGTTTCCTCTTCAAACCTTTAATTTAAGTGTATGTGTGTGTCCCTATATTTTAAATCAGCATTCAGTTCTTGCGTTGTGTCACAAAATATAGTTAATAAAATACACATAAACATCGAGGTAAAGTCATACTTGCAGCAGCAAGTAATCTGGTCCATAAAATTTGAAGAAGGAGATCAGATATTTGTCCAAACTTATTTCAATGTGTTTTGCAGGGTGAACAACACTGAGGCAGAGGCGATTCTTGAAATTTCCCTGTTTTGTTTTTAAAGCCATTATTATTTATTACATTTTTATGGTATCCTCTGCATATCAGCAGATGATACAAAATACTATATATTACATTACTAGGAATGTATGAGGCTTTACTCTTTCAAGAGTTATTTTGGGGATTTTATTCATGCTTTTATTTTATGGGAACTTATTAGACAGACAGGGAGATGCCTAAAGAGAAGACTTGCAGCATGGATTCACTGTCTATGGTGCAAATGGTGCTTTGTTAAAAATTTGGAAAGGAACAGAAAAGGAAATGACAAAAAAAGCGGGGGCAAAAAGATAAAGCATGTTTGAATAGTATAGATAACGACAACTGTGTTCTTCATGGTAACATGTCTTTGTAGTTTCTTAGTAATCCACTTCATGGTAGTTTTAAGTACTTGGATTTAGTTACCTTGGATTACTGGATTACTTTTTGATTTGTGAAGAAATATCATCCCTCTGTTTCGTCATTGTCATCCACCTACAACCAGTCAGATGCATGGTACAACATAAAGAGCCAGCTCAACAGGACAGACTCATCTGTGTCTGTGACAGGAGTAAAATAGGCCGTCTGTATCTCCTGTAAACAGTTAGCACTAAACAGAGGTGGCGGCTTAAAACACCAGGTCTCAGTAATCTAGAATGCAGTCTTAAGAACCCCACCAGGCAATTCATCCCACACTCCCAACTCAACCCAACAAGCGTCTTGAAAGAGAGATGAAATGTCCTCACACACCAAAACAAAAACACAGCAATCATTTAGTCTAAGATATTTATTAACAGTTTTAGTAGCAGGTGGGTACAGGTGTCCATACTAAGGTTTTAGCTCAGCTGCTGCTGATTTTGTCAAAAAATTATTTGGTCCTTAAACAGAAACTAAATAAGTAAATGTTCCCACTTAACAAGCTGTACCTGGTCATGTTTAAATAACGATTTAAACATGTGATCATCTATTGAAATCAATGTCGATTAATTTAACTAAACAACTTGTTTAATTGTACAGAAATTTCAGTTGTAATTTCAAAACAAAGCTGTTGCCTTAATGAAAGTGTTACCAAGTACCTTAAAAGATGTCACTATGTTACTCAGTGTGTCATTTAACATCTATGTGACTACAAATGATTGAGAGTCTACAAAACCATATACAGCACACAGTGTTGACTTGCCGAGTGAATTCATATTTAATGTTGATTGACATGTTGCTACGAATCATGTCGCCTGAACACATGTATTTGTACTTAGACACCATGAATGTCATGCAAAAGATGATTGATAAAGGCTACCATTGTAAGCATTGCACTGTGTGAATGTAACTCTCTGGAAATTTGCATTTTATTTAATATTGCTTGTTTTACTGTCCTCTCAATGATAGGAACATGATTTCTGTGTGGTAACATTTATTACATTGAAAATTCTAGACACTTGGGCCAAACTTGTTTGCAGTTCAAAATCATTTGAAGTCACTGGGGTTGGCTTTATCCATTTCTTCCTTAAACTAATCTGAACCAAAACCATTCAAAAGCTTGCAAATTGTGTAATTATCATCATTACTAACAGCCTCAAGTGATTCAAAGACTCTGAAAACTACTTTTAAAATCTTTGAACCCATTATAGTAGCTACACCAGCCCAGACCTCGAGAGCTTTGGTCCTGCAGATTTTAGATGCATCCCTACTCCAACACAGCTTAATGAAATGGTTGAATTACCTCTTCAGCAGGCCATCAAGTTTAGCAAAGGCCTGGTAACAAGCCAATCATTCGACTCAGTTGTGTTGGAAAAGGGATGCATCTTAAAGCTGAAGGAGAGTAGCTCTCGAGGACTGGAGTTGGAGACTCCTGATCTACACAATCTAAAGCGTATCCCAGCAGTTGGTGGCCCCTTCAGTGCTGATACTGTCTTCATCTCAAACAGGAATGAGCCTAGCTGTATAAATGTTGTGGAAGCTTTTATTCCACCTGAGAACAGTAGCTACTGGCCTTATTATAATTTATTCATTTTAGAGTCTGACTCAAGGCCAGTTCATGGTTTCCATGTTGAAGAGGCCGCATAGCCAGCTGTGAGGAAATTCATGCACAGCCCAAATTTTGGGTCCTCAGAGGGAAACAACAGAATATGTGCCAAAAAAGCTCACATAAAAACCTGGTTTTTGCACCACATAAATTTCCACCATGTATATTTTATTGATGACACTTCCACATCTTGTTTTTGGTTGCTATTTGTGTGTGTGGTTGTGTCTGTCTCTTCTAGCAATATTGCACATAAAAAACAGGTTGTGCACCGTTACACCATCAAAAGGTTAAAATTTGATGTGTTGGCTTCTTCAGCTCACACAAAGAGTGTACTTCATGGTATCCATTTATGGCATATTACATTTTATAATGAATTTTAAAAATATCCAGCCTTCACCATATTCACGATAGACTCCTTTGCTAGTGCACATAACATGTTCAGATCTGCTTGTTTGAGTTTAGTCTGCAGAAACCATGAATTGGTCTTTACCTTTACCTGTTTTCTTATTTGGTACCCAAATAAGCAGGCAGTTCTCCATTGTGGTTCACAAAGCCCAAAAGAAGATTCCTAAAATGTTTTAAAGCAGTCTCTCCTTCAGCACATTTCAAATGTTGCAATTATTATTATTTTTAGCCTGTTGAAAACTCTTTTGCAGCTCATTGTTGATTGATGTGGTTGGAAATTAGTGACTGTTTTCTTTTAAAAGACATCCGAACATGTGACAAGGACATTGAAATGGAAGCACAGCTTGAATGAAAATTAAAAAAAATAAACAGATTCTGTGCACTGCTTTTGTTGCTTCTGGTTTATTTAGTCTTTTATAAAGTTTCAGCGGTTGAAGGTTGATCAGAACAAAGCAAAAGTTGTTTAAAACAACTTTGGTTTCTCACAGTGGACGCTTACTAACCTATCAAGTAAACACACCATAACAAGCTTATGAAATCCTGGGTTAATCCTGGGTTACACTCTTTTTCATATATATATTTAGTGCAAGGGTTATTAAAATTCTAATTGGGCACACTGTCTTGATGTCTTGGAAATATCAGAAGCTAATCCAGACTGACGGACTCAGTTCCTGCCTCGTGTTGGTGAAGGTATGTAGTCTCGAACTGCTCTTTTATACGTTGCTAAAATCTGAAAGCTGCAATGAAGATGAATGTTTGTTTGAGTAATGATATTATTGTCAAAACAAACAGACTGTATCGGTGGTCCAATCATCTTACACAATGCTGTCTAACAAATGTCCTTTATCTGCCCTCTAATTAGGATGAATTCCTCTCATCAGATAAGAGAAAAACAGCATGGGCAGTGAACTGTGGTCACTCTGACTCCTTAGCTGAAGTTCACATTTAACAGATTTTAATTAGAGTAATGCATCATGGATTTCATCTCATGCTTCAGACACAAATACTGAATTCTTTCAAAGAAATAGAAATATTAGATCAGTATAATGGAAGAGACATATTATGCAAATGACATGATCTTTGCCATGACTTGTAATATATTGTATATTGTGTTTGAGGAACAGTCGTGAACAAAATTTCTACCAATATGTGGTTGCTTACAGTCAGAGCAAAGAGCCGTGTTGCATTGATTCGATTTTTTTAACATTGCTTAAAAGGTTTAAAATTCAACTGAAGAAAAGTCCAAATGTTCAGTTTTAAGGACTTTTTGAACTAAATTAGTGTGTAGATTACACGCTTTAGTCGAAGAAACTAGTCGTGAATACAAGTGCCGTGCGCTATAGTCTTTTCAGCTGATTTCACTCACCAAACTGGATCTATTGATCATGTTTGGATGACTAAATAGCTTATATATATTTGTCTGGGTGGTAATGAAGAATAAACACCACAGCAGTATGAAACATCGACTGGGCCAAAATGACGTCTGCAGCTACATTTACAAACTATTAAATGCCCTGCAGCTGTGCTGCCTGAGCCCCGATGAGGTTTTCCGATAAGTGCTGCCGGTTTCAATTAACAATCCAACATGCAGGACCAGACATGCATTCATGTCTGTGAGTTAAATAAAAGCAAAGTCACAAAGATGGCACTGTTGCTTTATGCAAACTGGACTAGGCATTAAGGAGCTATGATTTAATGTGGGCCTTTGATGAATAGACACAAAAATCTGATAGTTTTGTCCAAAATAATGTCAAAAAACTTTATTAACACAGTTAAATGCCTGAAAACCTTTCTAAGGAGCTTAGAAAGAAATGTGTTAGGACTTATTTAAGTAACTTAAAGACGTTTCACCTGTCATCTGAGAAGCTTCTTCAGTTCTAAGAGCTATTGGTGGAAAGTCCCAGATTTTAAGCCTATGGGAGTGTTCCTTAAAGGGTCATAGACCTCCTGCTGATCCTCTACCTAATCACACAAACCAAGGTGTGAAAACGGGTGTAGGTCACAATCAGCCAAGGATTCAGGTGAACCCATTGGTAAAACCTAGCCCCACCCTACCATGTGATTTCCTGAGATCAAATGACCCAGGATGTGAGTGGCTGTAAAGGCGTCTGGGAAGGGATCCCAAAACTGGATCATAGATGTCAAACAGTTGGTGTCGTAAGCCTCCGCCTCTGTTCAAAGATGGTCATTCACAGTCTTTCACACCATCTGTCTCTCTGTCCAACATGTGAACATCTCTGTCTCAGTTGCTCTTAGAACTGAAGAAGCTTCTCAGATGAGAGGTGAAACGTCTTCAAGAAACTTAAGTTAGTCCAGACGCTTTTCTTTCCAAGCTTGTTAGACTACCATGACCTGGATGACGGAGAACCTTAACAGACATAGTCTGACAACTTTAAGCCTGAAGATGGAAAAAAGAACAAAAATTGAAAAAGCAATGGTATAAGTTTAGATTTTTAATAAGCCAGCCACTTTATTAGTGTATGTTTCTTTCTCTGTGAGAATAGGGAACAATTTTTTTGTTTGACATACGGTGTTGTACTTTAAAATAGATAAGTAAAATAAATAGAACTTGACCTAATGCAGAGTGGGCTACTGTTAGGTTAGTAGTCATCAGTCTGAGTTTTAGTCTGTTAATGGTTTTGATTATAAAGCGTGCAAAACTTTATACTTTATACGTCAGACTGTAAATGTTGGAGGAAGATTAATTTCCCCTTAACCATAGTAAAAAGCCAGTGTGATGTTGGATTGTGTCGATATGTGAGTAGCGCTGCTGATTATGTGGTTCATTTGCACCTAGTGAGTGGGAGAGTATTTCCAGTAATGAGAAAGCATCTGAAGCCAGATGTTCCCCGCTGTATGAGAAAGGGCAGCTATGAAAAGCATCCAGGCACGATTTTCTCAAATTTTAAAAACAGCTTCAGGGTTCCCCAACTTGCCAAATCCCACTCTAATACGTGGCTATGAGGGTAAACAGAGTTATCATAAATATTGCATTTGTATATACCAAAGTCCTTCTTGAAGCAAGTCTCAGCACTCAGAAGCCATTGTGGAAATCCTTTGGTGATTAGACTGTGCTAATAGCGAACTAAGCAGAGCATGACCCATAATTTTCATCTTAACTGTCACAAGAACATAACTGCTTAAAAACTGCATTAATCAAATCTGATTGTAACTGTGTTAGAAGTCTGGAAACTTTGTTCCAGATATTTTTAAGCACATTTTCCCCTGTATGCTACTTATACACGTGCAAACATGCCACAACACTGATTTAATTTACCGTGAGCATCATGTCTAACAAAACACCAGTGTTAAAAAGATAATGAACTACATTTTTACAGCTATAACTTCCAAAAATCCCAGTCCTATTAAAAATGAATGACCCTTAGCATCAGAGATGGAACATGCATGGATAAAAAGAAACATATTTAGGCTTTTAGTAATTTCCCCGTGTTTTCTTCACTTTTATCCATTCTCATGTCTTCTTGACGTGCTGGCTCTTTTGTCCTTGGAGCCCAGCCTTGAGGAGGCGAGCTGGATGTTCAGTCATCTCTGAGAAGACGGGCTGCCTTGATTGGAGCTGACAGAGTCACTTGAGGCAAAGATGCTGCTAATTGAGAGGGAACAGGCTGGCTGGATGAGGGGGTCCCTGTTAGGGTGATGACTGAGCACTTCACATCGCTGGTTGTTGTGTATGAAAACTACGGTCTTCCAGAGGGGGAAACTGACTCTTTATAACATTTTCTTTAGCTGGCAAAAATGAAAATAGGAGACTGAGGAAGTGAACAGTGTTAATCAAGGCTGTAACGTAAATGTCAAAAACATTCAACCCTGAAGATATTTAACTGACTCCTGATATTTAATAAACTGTAACTGATACAGATGTTTAACTGTCACAGTGTAATTTTACTATATATATTAAGTGTAATATATATATATTTAGCCCACATTGTGAATAGTTGAGCCTTTTACCATCTTTACCTCTGAGAAACTGCCTCTTTTAAAAAGCTCTTTTTATATCCAATCATGTTAATGACAAGTTAACAATCAATCTAATTAGTTGCAAATTGTTTCTTTTTTTGTACCATTTACTTTCTTTTTAAATGCACCAGTCTTTTTTAAAATGGTGCAATTTCTCACTTTTGTTCTGTTTTCTGTGTTCTATTGTATATGAAATGCAAGTCTGTGAGATTGCATTCGATTCTGTTTTTATTTCTTATTGAGTTCTTCTTCCCCACTATCACCTGGTATTACAAATCAATGGGGAAATGATTCTGTGCTGCCTTGAACTGTGACTGGACTAAACACTTTCGGAGGGCATGTTTTAGGGTGGACCTATCTCATAAATAAGTGGTTCTTGGTTTCCCAGTAAGAACTGCCCCTCATTCATCACATGTAGTTTCAAAACATGATGATGACAGAAGAAATGCTCAGCTTGATGGATGGCATCACACTGGCTGTATCCATCTTTTACACACCATACAATCTACCCCTTATTCTGATAACCCCTGGTCTTCAGCCAAATTCAAGCTTAAAACGCCATCATAGTGCATAACTTTAAAACCCTTTCAAATCCATATTTAACTTTCTTGACAGATAATTTATGCCACTTAATGAAAACTCAGACATGTGCAGGCTTGGCCTTTTCTCACGTCTTGTGTGAATATGGAGCATTCCTGTTTAAACACATCTGTTGCTTTTTGTGCTCTGTTCTTTGGATCATTATTCTGCTATGTTGTCCTACAATTGTATAATGCATGAAAACGTTATTCCTCATGGATGGAATCACTGTAGTAAGATGGTGTCACTTTCTCATTCAGTTCCTTCACTCAGCGATCCACTTGAATTATCCCGTGGCCACATTTCAAACGGCATGTTTTCAAATTAGCAGTTGGTTAACTAGTGAGAAACAGATCAGTGCGCATGAGGAGTCAGCCATCTGGCTGCTCCATCTGTCTGCACCAAACATCTGTTTAACTGGGAAGTGGCCACTTTCATGAGTAAATCATATAAGCCTTATATGAATCACTATATGAAGCAAGCTAAAGCTGATGCAAGTCTTTTTATAAGTTTTTTTAAGTTGTTTTTTTATTTTATTTCTTTTCCATATGGGTCTGATCTCCTTGTGAGTCTTTTTGCCTTTTATTTATCTTTTTGCATTAATTATATTTACTTGTTGGATTTTTTATGCAGAACTTAATTTGGATTTTGCTGCTCAACTCTGTGTCAGGTTGTTTTTTGTCATGTTCTTCCATAAGCTCCATTACATTTGAATGTACTGATAATTACTGATGAATTACTTTGATACTGAGTTTAAAAGCATGATTACTCAAGGGCAAAGTTTGCAATTCTTAATGATTTAAAGCTAATTTTACTGATTTTATTTTACAACAGACACAAATAACAAAAATATTCTGGGAAACTGCAAATCCCACTGAGTCTAGAAATACAGGTATCTTTTTTAGAGGTTTTGTATTTTAGAAGTGCCATTTTTTTGTGATTTTTAATAAGAATTTCTTCTTACAGGGAGACACGCTTTTGACTTTTAAAGCAACTTGCTTTGATTACAGCTTTTACTGATTGTGTTAGAAAATAACTACTTTCCAGTTTTCATAGTAAAAACCTTCATTATTGCAAATAGGAGTCTCGTCAGTTCCATGTGAGAGGAATCTGAATTTTTCCCATAAAAGCTAATCCACCTGAAGTCTGCTGCTGGTGCTGATAGTAATGTACCATATTAAGATGAAAGTGTCCTGGTCCTGCGTCTGTTTCCCAAAGTTCTGTTATTCATGTTTCTAGTTAGTCTCTTGTCTTATTTAGTTTTCTCTTGTGTCCTGTTCAACTTACTCTTGTGTCTGTGTGTTGTTCCTAGTGTATCCTGTATGTCAGTGGTCGTGTTTCCTACATTTCTTTCTCCTGTGTAGGTTTCTGTTACTAGGAATTATTAACCCTTACATCCTTTATTTTTTACTGCCTACTAAATTGGTTGTTTCGTTTACTCCAGTGTGCATCTGCATAAATCTGTGCTTGGGTCCTCACAAACCTCAATATTTTTGCTGCATACTCTGCAGATCAGACAGAAAGGAATTGCAGTTTGGAGGTTTTCTTTTTTTTTTGCTTGTAGCACTTGTGCAGATAATTCCAACTGGAAAGAAAGCAAACATTACACACTCAAAGTTTGCTTTCCTTACTTTTAAAAAAATGAATTGTTGCTGTGGGCAACATATTCTGAATTTGCCACATCAGCTGTTACTGTTGCATTTCAGAATACATCACTATTCAGATCCTAATTTCTTATTATATTCCGGCTAACACCTCATACATTTTAACTACTTGAACCCCTTGATTTTAATTATTTATGCTGGGCATGCCTACATAGAATAAACTCTTCACAATGAGCTCCAGGCTAGGTCCAACAAGCAGCTGTATGTCTTTGAATTTCACATACATTTCAGGAGGTTTAGGGTAAATATTTGATTCATAAGAGAAAACTAAGAATAAAATGACAAAAACAGTGGCAGAAAAATTCTTGTCCTTCGTGGTTCAAGGTCACTGCGTCTCATTTGTTTGTGTAAGCTGCTCTGACACTTTTAGGTCAGCTAGGACATTTCATGTTTACATGTCTATAGGTTCACCCACAGTGCAGAAAACCCCTGCATGAAATGCAGCATTGTAGCTGAGTGCTGACTGCTCATAAACATGTTTAACTGTTTCCACACTGCAAGTATGAGTTTGCATCAGTATGTACTGATGTTATTTCAGCTATTTTTCCCTGCATGCTCAGGGATTCATGTAGAATCATAGCATTATATGAAACAGCATTTATAAAACTTAAACGTTCTGATGCTGAACTGTTTTATTTGACTATGTAAAAAGCATTTTTATTCTCCTTGATTTTACCATTTTAACCAAAACCACACTGTTTTACTAAACCTATCCACGTAGTTTCCTTTGTTTGAATCTAACCAAAGAGCCAGTGAAAGCAAAGGTAAAAATCAGGTGAAAATAAAAATGAATCTGCATAAAGAGAAGAAAACAAAACAAAATGGAAACATGAACATGAACCACAGTCTTCTTGATGATCAAATTGGGACTTGTCTCCACTTTATATACATTTTGATTTGTATTTTTAGTTGAGATATACAAAAAGAACTTTGCACATTTAAGAATATATCTTCAACTGGGATTTGTCAAGTCACAGCTACATTAAAGAGATCTTTAGTCTGTATTTACTGACTGTAAATTCATTGGGAATTTGATGTAAGTACATTTTTTTAAAGGGCCCATATAGGCCATTCCAGTTAAATAATATAAATAAATCCACTGCAAATTAACAACACATTTCAGTGACTTTATGGAGCTCTTGTGAAACACATCAATGGCTGTGATGCTGCTGACTTAATAAACAACAGCAACAGCAATAATTCAGTTTCAGAGATAAAGACAGGGTGTCCTTTAGTTAGGATCATGCAGCATATTCATTGTGGCAATAATGAGACCAGTTTCACTCCCAAACCCTTCATATTTTGACCCAAATCAACATTTTCTCCTGAAAACTAGTTCAAACACAGTTTTGAACTCTAAATGTTAGAAACAGTCGGAGAAATAAGAATGAAACAAAACAGCGTGCATTTTTGGTCTTCACTTCATTTTTGCCCCTGCCGTCATCCCACCTGCTTGCATATACATGTTTATTCAAAACTGGTATTAAAAGATTGGTTTCAATTTTATAATAGCATATAAATAATTTTTATTAGATGCACTACATCATATTTATTACAAAGATTAATAATGACCTCAGTTGTAACTTTGGAGTAACTGATGTTTTGCAAAATATAAAAGATTTGTAGAGAAATGATCATTTCTTTGTTTTCTAACTTTACAAAAGTTTTACATTAGGATCATTTTCTCCATTTATTCTGTGATGGCTATAATACAGTTTAGACTCTCTGTAAATCCAGTATTTCTCTATTGTGTCTGTGAAATGAAAGCAACACGTGCTTGAAAACAATCATAAAAAAAACACTCATGCATCCATATAACTGTTATGAGTTATGAGTCATCTGCTGTCACCTACTGTTCAGTAAAACCAGGTCATTTATTTTTGTAAGTTGTAATAGTGTTTTATACACTTACAGCTTTATCTCTGTGTTGGTATCTGTTAACATGAACTGACAGGATGTAATGAGAGACGACGTGATGTGATGGATGCCATTATCTCTCAAAATGCATCATTTCCACTGCATAAGCAGGTGCAGGGAGCGGATATTAGATGCCTGTGACTTCTTGAAATTCTGCCAATCTCTTTCTTTTCTACACAGCCTTCAGCCAGACTTTTATTTATCAATGCACGGCTGCATTTCTCTAAGTGGGATTTGATTTGTTTTGATCAGCAAGCAGTAAGATAATATTTCAAACCCAGCAGGCATGTTTAATTTGTAAAATTAGAACAACAGCTTATCTGGGTTTCTTAAGCCAAAAACATGAGGTTATGGTTTAAAATTTGCAGTGCTGGTTTGACGGCACTCTCACTCCCGGTCACACTGGAACACCGGAAATAAGACTTAAGAAAAGGAGACGTTTCAGCCAGCGCTCTTTTCTCTGATGTGATCTCTGCATGTCACTTGAATAATGTGAGTCTAAGAGAGCTCTGAGGGGACGAGATGGCATGTATTTGAGCATGCAACAGTGAATGGTTGATAAGTCTGACAGCCCGGCGTGGGCAGTCCCTGGCTGGTGGACGCTTGACATTGCCAGGGTTCAAAGGTCACGTGCGGGAACACGTTGTTATGGTAAAGACCAGAGGGGTCGTAGGGTGAGCTGTCACTCTGCTTCAGCCAATGACAGCTGAGAAGTGTCTGAGACCGTGGCCAAACCTGCAACTATCAGGCGACTGTCAATCATTTGAGTCAACACTCTACCTCATCACCTTGCAGCAAGTTCAAACCAATCGATTCAAATGAAAGTCAGATTTGTTCTCTGTGTTTCTGTTGACCTTGGCCCTGTCAACAAATGGGGCTGTTACATCCTTTTCTTCAAGGATCTCTGTGAGCCTTTTGCAAAGTGAACAGAAATTCAAATGAACAAGCATCAAGTGCAGTGAAAACGGCAAAAAGGCTTTTTAGATTTAAATTTAGCTTCTTTTGGAACAGCAGTGAAATACATATTTTGTATGCAGAGTAAAGAGAGTAATACTGATTTTTCAATTTTAGTCTCATGTCTATTCAGTGTATCTTGGACATCGATGAATGGGGAAAAAGGAAAAAAAAAGAGATGTCCATTTGGTTCGCTGAGCTCTAAATTAAGCCATTTGCATGCAGAATCTGTTAAATTTGCATCTTTAAAATTGTTTTAAATGAAACTGCAACATGTATGTATAAGCAAAACAGCCTATTTATGCAGTGGGAGGAGAACCCAGGACCTTCTTGCTGTGCAGCACAAGAGCTAACCACAGCATCATCACACTGCTGATGTGATTGTACTTCCTCCAGGTCTTTCACTTTTTGTACATAATGTGATGAAGTCAAAAGTTCTCACATAAAAACGTATTTTTAACCATATTAGTTATAATTTCCCCACAGTTTGTGTGAGCATTTTTTAAAATCTAAATTCTGTTCCTTGACAAACAGTTCGAAAGTACTTTGAATAATCAACAAGCTCATCCAGGAGGCCACAAAAGAACCCAGAACAACATCTAAAGAACTGCAAAGTTTTCCGGTGCCTCCTGTGGGATCATGAGGTGTTCCTATAGGCTAAATGAGATATATGTAAGATAGAATAAGATTCTGAGAAACATGGCAGCATGTGACGTTATAGCATGAATGAATATCTCCAGCTTTTACACGTCAATGAATGCTATTGCTTTGTTTTTGTTTTTTTCTCTAACCTTATCCAACTAATTTTAATGCCAAGAGCTAGTCAGCTAGTAAAAGTGTTGTTGACACAAGTAAAAAAGGAAGTGGAAGAAGATGAACCTAAGTGAAAACACAAACTGTCTGAATGTGATGCAAACCAAACTCAGCTGGCTGACAAAGCTGTGACCGGACTAATAAACCTGCCACCACCTCCTGTGAAAGAGCCTTTGCAGACTTCTGAAACATGGCCTGTATCTCTTGGTGGTCAATATGTAAAGGCGCTGTACGTAACAGTAAAATGCAGTGCAACTAAAAACATCGACGAATGCCTCGGGATGAAAATGAGCTGCAGCCTGTCTCTGGTTGTGTACTTCCCATAAAGATGAGGACAGATTATGGAAAAGGCATCAAACACTCAGTCCAAATTGGCTATCAAACATTTCAGTGATAGATGGGAAGTCTGTGTTGTAACTGCAGTGAAGCCTGCTGGATTCTCATGTCAGACTGTGTTAGAGTCAATATGTCTTTGGTAGACACACACACCACACACACACAGGCCTGGCTGGCGTCCTCAGGATAACATCACCACTCACTGTCGCTGTCACACATGAAAGAATCTTTTTTCTCTGATTATGGATGGTCCCTCAGAGCTGTCTGACAGCAAATTAGTACCTCCTGGCAGGGAGCTCTGAGAAAAAGAGGAGATTCTGTTCTCTGTGGAAAGATGTGCCCTATAAAGCTTCTGAAGGTGCCTTTAGTCTGTCATTGCTGATTTAATAAGTACAAGACAGACTGTATCTAACATTTAATAACATCGGGAGTTTATTATAGTTGCAACTTACAATTATAAAAATTTTTCTCTGAATTCTCCTGCTATTCTATAAATGATACTTACAATAAAAAGCATAACAATGTGAAAAATACAACCCAGAGAGAGACGACGTGAAAGAAAGAACAAGCGCAATATGTATTATCAAAGGATGAATTACTAACAAATGTTCCTCGCTCTTGAAATTCTCATTTCTTTGTCCACCTTTTGTCAGAAAACCTGCAGTGAGAACACAGCGACAGCATTAATCTGCACGTTAGGCTTAAAAGTCTGCAGGTAAACAACATCAGTGATCAAACAATGCTAAATAATTGAAATTTCTGAGATATGAATATCCCTCACATGAAAGTATTTTTATAAATACCAGTTGTTGTTTTTTTAATTAAACTCTCTTGAAACTTCTGTGCGGTTTCAATGTTTCATATGACCACCCCCGAGCTGTGCAGATTATATAGGAAATGTTAGATGCTGGTTTGAATCTATCATTTATAAGAAAAGGTTAAAATGTAAATTAAAAATGAGAAGATGCAAAACGCTACACTTTGTGGTTAGACTCCTGTGAGAAGCAGCATCATAGAACAGAATCACAGATGAAGGCAGGAGATGGTGATGAGACTCCCCACAGTCTACATGTGGGTGGTGATGGAGCGGCATAAGCAGATGGCTGATTGAGATTTTGGAAATAACCCAAAGGGAGCAAAGGTGGAGACCAGCGAGGCTGCACAGACAGACGCCTGAGAAGGAGTGACAGGCACAGCGCAGACAGCTATGATGCATTCAAAGAAGGGGGCTGATTGGCTCTAAGAATGTCTTCAGATAGCTGATTGGACAAAAAAGTTTGAATGAGATTCCTCTGAAAGCATGGCTAAATGGACGGGATGAAGAAAAAAAGCACACTAAGAATAGCCCACGTCACCACAACTAATGGAGACAGAAGATGATGGAGTGTGTCTGTGTAGGTTCTCAGTCATCCGGGTCGCAGTCATCTTGAGTGCTTTAAAAAGAGAATTAGGCATCTGTAGGTTCATCAATATGTTTTTTCACTTGTAAAACAGCTCATGGGGAGCCCTGAGATTGTCCTGAGGGTGAGTGACCCACTATCAATCATGTTAGTCGTCAAGTGCCAGGATGGGAAAAATGTTAGGTCACCATCACCGGGGCAAACACGTGAAGCCTCTGTAAGACTTTATGCCAGCTTTTGAGGTCAACTGATGTGAGTGGGGGTTGAAAGACCTGGAAAAGTATCTCAAGACTTCATCGTAGATGGCTGATAGGTGATGCTGTAACCAACCAGTTCCTTTCAACGATGGTGGACACAGATGCCCTCTCTTAAACCATCTATCAACCCTTACATCCTCTAAATAATGTCATTTCTCTTTTAAGTGCAGGTTTCTAGCTGAAGGGGAAAGGGTTCAGTGGTCATAGCATGTTAAAGGTCCACTAACAGGTGTGGACTTCTACCTGCACAGAGAGTCTGTTGTCAGCTGTGGGCAGAGCCAAACTATTGAGGTACTGCTACTCTGTAGTCTGACAGCTTTGGTCGCGATGTTGTTGGTTCAGTGGAGGAGTTATAACATAATGTGAAAATGTGAGATAATGTGAAAGTTAGTTTTGTTCTGTTTAATTTAGTTTTCCTATGTTGAGCCATGCATTTATGGAGTGGTTGTCTGGTTTTGCCAATGTAAAGGTCTGAGTGCTCCTCGCTGCAGGCACAGTGTGTGTTCGGGTGTTTTGTCCTTGGGATGATCCAGTTTTTGTCAGAGGGTATTATTGGGTCTGTAGCGCACGGAGAGAAATGAGAAATGAAAATGATGGAACACATCTTCCTTATTGAAGTCATAAAAATCTAATTTTGTTAGATTCTGTAAGTTAATCTCTGGTTATTATGCATTAGGTGTCTCACCTATGTGACAGACTAGTTGCCGAGGTATTTATAGTAAGCTAAAACAAAATTAAAAACTAATTTTAAAAAAGGAAAAAAAGGAAGGATGCACATCTTCCTCTTTGAGTCTTCTTTGCTGTTTCCAGGGTTAGACAGATAGTAATATCTGCCACTCTTTTCTCTTTCTTTTTGTTCATTTCTTTCTTTTTGAAGGGCTTTTGTATCAGCCAATTAAAGGATTGTTTTCTTTAACCTCTTTGTGTCCATCATTTGAGTCTTCTTTCAGCACACCCTGACATAGTCAGTGAACTCAAATGCAGACTTGCAAACTAAAAAGGATCATTTCTACATTAGCATCACATCATTTTTTTCTCACTGTGTCAAAAACTGATCACATTTTGTTCTTGGCTTTGTGAACACACCGAGTGAACCTGACAATCGTTGATGGTCTCATTTCTTTATATTGAATGTTAATAAATTTCACAGAATGGGGAGCTTCGTACTTCTGACAGTGGGTTTAGAGGATTATTCATTAACATGCATGATGTTTTTGGAGAGAGGTGTTGCTTTTGAATGCTTGAATGTCATTTATTTTTGCTGTGCAGTTTCACAAGCTGAACTCGATTCACCACCATTGCGTCGGGGTGAAAGCAAAAATGTCAAAGATTTCAGCAAACAAAAAACACAAAAAGCTTTGACATGCACGCAAAACAAAGTCAGTTTCCACAGCCCAGAACAACAATGGCGAGAAATAAAACACTCATTGTAATTAAATGTTCTGCATTTGACTCCTGACATACAGCTGGATTGAAACCTGGTTTGAAGTTCAAGTGACCAAAATGGGTCTAAAATACAAATATATAAAAACACATTGATTGTTAAACAGAACTGACAGACTAAATTACATCATTACTTTTAAGTGTTCATACTGTATGACATCATTAATCTGTTATGTCATTAAATTAATTTCAATGTTTCAATCAGACTGCTGATGGGTAACCAGATTTTTGGAAAGCTTTGTTTAAGCTTTGCTTTGTTTAACGTTGTGTATTTAATTTTCTCTAAGTCTAGCACATTTCCTAATTCCTTCAGCTATTTATGAAAAGTTTAAGGTGTTTGAAACTTTCAGAATTTTTCCAGAACCAGCAGAGTTTGTTTGTTTTCTAACAATGCTGAATAAGAAAATGGCTGAACTATATTTTGATCTATGTTTGCTGTCTCGGTCCATTTCTCTATTCAGTTTTCACGAATGATTTGCCATATGTCCTGGATAAATCTCATCTTGTAATGTATGCTGATGATTCTACCATGTGGCAACTGTGTCGAAATGACAAGTGTATTACAACACGATTTGCTTAAATGCATCCAAATCCAAATATATGTTCATAGGAACTAGAGTACGCTTAGTCAACAGCCCACAACTAAATCTTTCCATAGCTGGATCGGTATTAGAACAGGTCACCCAGATTAAATTGCTTACCATACCATAAACCACCACCTTTCATGGTCTCAGCACATTGACTATGTTATTAAAATTGGGGCAGGGCATAGCTATGATGACCCTGATGAAGGCCACAAGCCGAAACGCGTTGGTCAATTATTAAAGTGTTCATCTTACCTCAAGTGTTGCTGGAGTTCCTGCACAGGGCATAGCTATGGCCAGGAAAAGCTTTTATATTACTTTTATATTACTTCTTCAGTTATGAAAAATGTCATTAATGCACTAGTATTATCTCATCTAGAGTACTGTTCAATCATTTGGTCAGCAGCTAATAAGACCGATCTGAACAGACTTCAGTTAGTCCAGAACAAGGCGGCCAGATTAGTGTTAAGGTGTTCATATTATACAAATATCAATAAAATCCATGATAAACTTTCTTAGCTTTCTGTACAAGCTAAATTATATTATGGCTTACTTGTATTTTTAAAGAAAGCAATACTGTTAAACACACCATATTGTTTTTCTGCTCAGTCGCAGCATCCAGATGAAATACATAATCAGTACACGATTTTCAACAAACCGCAATTTACTAACTCCTCGAGTTAAAAGCAACTTTTTGAAAAACTCTGTTACTGTTATATTTAGAGCATCTTTTAACTGGAATAAGTTGCCTTATGCAATTAGAGAATTGGCTTCTATTTATAATTTTAAAAATCACTTAAAAACCTATTTAGGCAGTTTTTAAATTTAATTTATTAGAAATACTGTAAGAGGGCATTTGTAATGTCATTTGTAATGGAAATTTGTGTATTTCATTTTAGTGTTGTTGATATTTATATACTTATATTTTCACAATTGTAAAACCTTACTGTGGATGTAAGAGTCAAGTTGTGCAGATATTTAGTATCCACTTTATTGTGTAATATCTTATTTGATTGTATTTGATAGTTTGGGCCCCAGGAAGACTAGCAACCACTGTTGTGGAAGCTAATGGGGTTCCTTATAAGAAGACAAATAAACATGTACCCAAATACTATATCTCTGGTACTGATCTCTGGTAAACAATGAAGTGTCCATCAAGTCCAGTTTCAAGGGATAAGTCCTTTCTCAGGCAGCCAAATATGGCACAAAGATCAGTTTGAAGTGTGATGATGAAGCTTGTTTTAACATAAAAATGAAAAATCAAAAGTGCTTACATTAAGGTAAGCACTGTTTATGATGGTATGATGGTATGATGAATGCAAACAGAGCCATGAAGTCACAAACGTCCCTGCTCTGCCTCTAAAGTAATGTGGTCTCTCAAGGTTAAATTACTATTTCAAGACAACTGGCTGGAAGCCTTTTGAAGGTTACATCCTCTATATTCTCCCATATTCTTGAGCACTCTCAACTTATATTGTTTGCTGAAAAGAAGGGTGGTATGCAGTCAAAATGGTCTGCAGTCTCTCCAAATATCCAAAATTGGGACAACACAGAGGAAGAACACATCACCATTCAGCTCATCCCCAAAGACAAAAGTGTCCCGCTGTACATGAATTAAACAGGAGAAAAGGGGGAAGAAAGAAACAGTATAGGTGGGCAGTTTTCAGGGGGTGTCTGAAACAAACACAACTTCAAAGCAAGATGGAGAAACAGCTTCCAGTTCGGTCCATCCAGGTCGAGACTTGTGGGGTGGTACGTTTGCTCAAAGGCAACTTTCTAAAGTGTAATAACAGTAAGTTCAGACTGAAGACATCTGAGTTGGTAAAAGCTGACAGCGTTGTCACATTTGTTCACAATGTAGAAACATTTTTTCTTATTAATGAGCGTGCACAGGTCCATATAAGCTGATGTAGTGTAGTGTTTTATACGCCACCTCTGTCTTAGTTTGGTGCCTTGACATGTCAAACATGATGATACTGACCACAAAGAAATAAACTGGTCCGCCAGGAGACCTTGACTTTATGTTTTGCTTTTTTTGTCCAGTTGCTGATTTATTTCATTTTATTTTCACTTGCTTTTTACTTTCTTTACCTTCTGGCTAGGTCAAAGAGCTAACAGCTATTAGATTGAATCTATAGAAACTACTGAATTAAAAATATCAGTTTCTCATCGGTACCACTTCACCCTGGAAAACTGACATAAATATTAATATATGGAATAATAATACTTGTGCATGAAGCATTTCCACCAAAAAAACATTTTGTGGGTAAATGATCGACACCAATTGCTTTAACAAAACATTATTAACTGTATTAACTTATGCCCTGGGAATGACAACGACCTAAATAAGTCACAAGTTGCATATTTCTTTTTATGAGTTTAATGTAAATGATCTCATTTTCCAAGTCCCAGTTTGCACATTACAGATCTCATCAGACAGGCCTCCAAGCTAATATTTGTCTCCTTTTTAAAATATAATGTAGGTTATTTAGCTCATCGTGTTGCCTTCCACACTCTTGAAATACACATCTGCCTTAGACTGCAACAAATTAACCTAATTGGTAACAATAAACAGTTGCTGTAGTTTTATAAGAGGTTTTATGTTAAAATGACAAAAACTGTTCACAGTACGAACTCGGGGCAGGTTTACTGGCTGTGTTTTTAGCTGCTTCTTCTTCTCAAAAACTGTACTTGTTCCATCCTGTGTTTCTGGGGCCTCAACTTTTTGAATGTAGTTTCTAACTGTTTATCAGCAGCTGACAGATGTGTTGAATGCTCAGTAGGTTATACAAAGATGTTTTTGGTGGGCTTTTTGGGAGATGTTACCTTGCAACCACAGCATCCAGGGATGGATTTCAGCTGTGAATAGAAACTCAACAATAATGCAGGAAATGCATCAAAAATTGTTAAAAGATAAAATTGTCGATATTTGCACCCATTCACCTTCAAGTTTTTTGACAGAACAAAAACCCGCTAAATTCTCTGGGCAGCACAAAAGTCTGCACAACTGTCATGGTGAAAGTGGCAGACCAACTGACCGACACTGCCATGCCAGCATGGCTAAAAGTAGCTGCTATTTGGCTTTAAAATATCTTAATTTCCATAAAAGTGCTTCCACTGAAAAATAGAACACAAAAGTGTGTCATGTTCAAGTTCAAATTTTTATTCGCCACATGCAGTGGCAGGTTGCCCTGCAAATGAGAAAACGGTTGCATTACAGAAAAACCACTGAAATGTACACTACAATGGGAAAGTACAAGAGGAAAAAAAGGGCTATAGGAGAACAGGAAACAAAAAAACTCCTCTGCACAGAAAGCACATAAATGTCCACAGTACAACATTATGGAGCACGTGACCAGCAACAGGGGTGGGTAGGGGGTGAGGAGTAATCCTAGGCAACACAGCAGCCATCCTGTGCCAGTGCGCCGACTCTCCAGGGGGGGCCCAGACCCGACCGTGTTCCCAGGAGGATACAAGCATCGAAGGCGTTGGAAGGGGAGGGGGGATGAGTGAGCTGGCGCCAAAGGGATAGCCGCATTATGATGGTGGTTTTTCTTTTGTGCGAACAGCTCATGAGAATTTTAAAGCTGTTCTTTGACACTCTGACACGTTCAGAAACACGAAGACTGTTTTGCCCCGGGGTCATAAGAAGTTTGAAAAAGTGGGTCACAAAGCACGAAACAGTGATACAGGCTGTGAAGCTGTGTTGTGTTTTTGTGTTCATTGATACAATGCATATATTTGCTTTTTTTAAATTGTGCTTTATGGAAACCATTATCAGTGGTCTGTGTGCTTCCTTGAGTACACTGTGCATTTGAAGCTGTTTTACTCTTCTTCTTACTTGAAATAAATCCACACTTGAAATAAACCCTGAACAAATACTGGTGAGAAAGTCAAATCATTTCAAAGGAAATAGTGTAGTAGTTTTTTGTGCTGGAGTTTGTATTTGCAGTTACAGAGAGATGTCACAAGTTCTAATTCCAGGGTGCCGAAATCCTGCCAATATGCCAGATGGCACAGAGGGTTCTGTAATGCACCATTAAAATTACACAATTAAATTACCATTTAAAGCGCCTTTAAATCCATCAGCTCAATTTGGATCCACACTTGAAAGCTTGGGGGGGGGGTGCACTTTTACTTCCTGGTTAGGGTTATGCAACTACTTGGTTTAGGAAGGGGATAAAGGCCGCCACACCACCTTGATTCTTTTCTGTTTCAGACATTCTGCTGTAGATTTGGGCCAAGCTGTAACTGTAGGACAGACGGCCTAACATTTGACCCTTTTAACATTTTTCTAATTGAACTGTT
>NW_005187504.1:24948-26090 GCF_000239375.1 Pundamilia nyererei | reverse complement strand
ATCTAAACAGGGACAACCTCGGCACTAGAGAATCAACTTAACCAAAGACGACTTAAACATGAAACATAATACAAAATGACATCAAAACACAAGAAAACTCAAAACGCTGGGTCAATGATCCAGGATCGTGACAGGAAGTGAGAGACATGTTCCCTTTTTTTGCCATAACCCTTTTGCATGTGACAAGTATTCATTTATATCACCTTCTCTTTTTTGTGCCATGTATTCATGTCAGTTCATATTCTCTGATAACGGTTTTCACAGTTTGTGTTTAATGAGCTCTCTCCCTGAAACAGTGGGAGCCTTTCACTCACTCTTACTCACTTGGTTGCTTCTGTAAAGCTGAATTGTTGATGGCAGCAGAGAAAATGAGACACAAAGATCATAGTTTTGCTTCACTGCATGAGGGAGCCGGTGCTCTCCCTATAGGAGGAAGCTGTAACCGTCTGGGTAATTGGAAAGTAATCTGTTCTTTCTTTTAGTCAGCTCTCTCAACTCAGCTGGGACCTGAATACAAACAAACAGGAACAAGTTTAAAGAAATCTCATCTTGTTGATGCTTCATGTAAAAATTGGATAAGATGCTCTAGACATTTCATTTTTTTAGTACAAATGTTCTTAGCATAATTGTATATTCCTTATACTTTAAAGTGAAAGCAAACTGGTGGTAGGTTGGGGGGATTTTTAGTACCCAAGACCTGGATCACTCCAGCACTGAATCAATGCTTTGAATTAAGGCTTTGAGGCCTCAGTGTTGTCACTGCAGTAGATCAAGCAGTCAATATAATAATCCTGACATGTTTGTATAGTTGCATGTAGATCAAGTGTAAGCATACCACAGGTTATTATTTATTTATTATTTGCTACTACATATGTCATATTAGGTAAACTGACATAAGATTTGCTGCCAAGAAGCATTTTTGCAACAAAGAAATAAATGACCAGACACAACTTTCCTTACATTTCATACAAAGTTTAGATGATTTTCCACGTTTTTGTTTGTTTGTTTCAGAAATACTAGAACATGGATTCTCCTTTATCGAGCTATTTCACTGCTAACCTCTAAATCCTCTCATCTCCAGAAACCCTGGATGGATGGATGTTAAGACATTATTACTTTATTGCAACAGCAGAGAGTCCAGC
>NW_005187504.1:6355-7014 GCF_000239375.1 Pundamilia nyererei | reverse complement strand
AAATTCTTAAATTGGAGTTTCCATTATGAATAAGTTACTTGGTAATTAGTCTGATTTATTGGAGACAGTTGTTCCCATGTCTTATTCCAAAACTGTCAGAAGGAAGTAAGATTACAAAATATTGTGACATTAAGTACAAAGTTTCTTCATTATAACTCCATATATTTTGCTGAAGTGTTTGAAATTCCTGGGTGTTGACTGCCAAATATCAGCGGCTACGTCCACACGTACATGGGTATTTTTGAAAACACAGATTTTTCTGTGCGTTTGGGCCTTTCGTCCACACTAAACTGCGTTTTGGGTCACTGAAAAAGGAGATTTTTAAAAAGTCCTGCCAGAGTGGAGATTTTCAAAAACTCAGTTTTAGCGTTTAGGTGTGGACGAGGAAAACTGAGAAAACGCAACGTTAAAGGTGTGCGCCTTTTTTTGACATCACGCTGTGCACCGCGTTATTGTTTCGGGAAGATAAATTTGTACAATGGCGGACTTAGACAAAAGTTACTGATAATTTTACTCTCTGAAGTTTTAACAGGCTTACATATACACACAGCTACTGTCCCTCCATTTCAAAAGACAGTTGTCACAGTGAACTCTGGACTAGACCAGGTCGGACCACCGCTTGGTGGGACAACTTTGAAAGCGAGACGGTTCTTCCAGAA
>NW_005187504.1:5707-6000 GCF_000239375.1 Pundamilia nyererei | reverse complement strand
TTTGCAAATTCCATGCTGAACACACATTTGAAAAGTGGCATGATTCCTTCTTCCAAAAAACAAAAAGTGGAACATGAGGAGGCAATTCCAGTTTTTCTTATTGGGGATCCAGCATACCCATTGCTTCCTTACCTAATGAAAGAGCACGCAAACTGGGGAAGCACTGCTCAGGAACAGTATGTTGGACTATGCTTATGTCGAGCTCGAATGGTCATTGAATGTGCTTTTGGCAGACTGAAAGCACGGTTTGGAGCATTGCAAAGGTCAATGGACATTAATCTAAACTAACTTCT
>NW_005187504.1:3152-4806 GCF_000239375.1 Pundamilia nyererei | reverse complement strand
CAGATTTAGATATATTTTCATAAACCATTCATTTGCCACATCAATAAACAGCATGGCAGGGCAAAATATTTTTTCTAACATGGCAACCTTTAAAAAGTGAAAGGAGATAGAAAGACAGGTGAGAAAGAATAAAACTTAATTGACTTTTTGATGGCATTTTACTGGTACTGGTACAGCATCTAGAAAATGTGGGAAAATACTGGCATCATATACAGTACTATATATTGTTATATTGTTTTATGTATGATATTTAATAATACCGGCCTTTATAAACCAGAAGAACTAGGTCAAAGGGTGACAAGTTGCCCTGGCAACAGACTTTAGAAAGGAGAAGTAAAGAAAAGAGGAAGTTTAGTGCAGAGTTACACTGGAAATCTGACACAAAGAAAGAGGAACTGAGTAAACTGAGGGTGTGTGTGTGACGTAGCCGAACAACACACATACAGAGTCATCTTGTGATTTTTTTTCAGAGCTGTGGGTGCATGAGAGCGCCTAGCAGCACCCCATTCCCAGGAATGCAAAATAAAGATCATTTTTGAGTTAGACTACTTTGAGCTGTGAGTCTTTCTTCACCGCCAAAAGAATACAAAGAACTGAATTTAATAAAACTCTTTACATGTTCATGTGGCGAAAGAAAAATGATTTTCTTATAACTAAAATAGATCGAGAAGTACGCTTTCATTAACTCATCTATACAAAGCCTTTTGTTGTGGGTACAGTAGCCATGGTAGTTTATCTTGAAACAACAACTGTAATCTCAATATACTTCAACTATTTCCTGGAAAAAAATTGAACTTAAACCTCAAAATAAGTAGTTTTATCTTAAGGAGGCTCTAATACTTTGTAATAAACAAACCACACCCTGGCTCTTGTCACTGCCAGGATATTGCTTTAGTGCCTCCGTTTACATATCTGTCTGTGCTGAGCTCCAGAGTTTCCAGAGAAAACAGCAGGCAGAAGGACGGGCAGGTAGGAGCAGAGTGATTTTTCACATGTGATAGCAGAACTGAGTTGGGCATGCACAGGATGAGTCCAAAAAGACGGTTGTAGGAGGAGAATGCAAACTTTGTAGTGATGACCAGCGTCAAGACAGAGCGGTGACTGAGGAGTTTGGAGTGAACTGAGAGTTAAACCCTCAACAAAATGCCTAGTTTAGAAGAGTTGATCAGCCGTCTTATCCTGTTTTGTGATACAAAATACAAAATCCTCTTTAATCCAGAAGGATGTAGCCATGGTTATCCTTGCATCTGTGCATTGTCATTTAATTTTGTACAATAAGGCTAACACTTCCAAGTTTGTGTATTTTTTTTTTTTTGGCTTCTGACCAGTTGTTACCTTTTACACCATACTGTCAGGGTCCTTGTACTTTGTCCATGTGCTGAAAGAAAAATTTAATTCCTTATACATAAAACTGATCGTCAAGTATGCTTTCCTTAACTCATCAATAAAAGGTATTTAGTAGAAACCGAGTTACAAGTTAACAAGGTTACCTAGGTCAAAGTTTTTACTGCATACTGTAAATCAAACATAACAAACCCTGGAACTGATAAAATAAGCATTTTATAACTCGTTGGTGCCTCCCTTCACAGATGTGTCTGTATCAGGATGGGTCTAAACAACATGGTGTAAATGCAGTTGCTGGTGAGCCTCATTT
>NW_005187504.1:0-1586 GCF_000239375.1 Pundamilia nyererei | reverse complement strand
ATCCAAACTCCTGTCTCAGGTCCTCGTTCCTCCAGAGTAGGAGTGTACCTGGATCACAGAGCAGGTATTTTGTCCTTCTACAGCGTCTCTGAAACCATGACTCTCCTCCACAGAGTCCAGACCACATTCACTCAGCCGCTCTATGCTGGACTCTGGTTTTACCATGATTATGGTTCTGGTTCTGGTTCTGGTCCTGGTTCTCATTATGGTTATGGTTCTGGTTATGGTTCTGGTTATGGTCCTGGTTCTCATTATGGTTATGGTTCTGGTTCTGGTTCTGGTTCTGGTTATGGTTATGGTTCTGGTTCCGGTTATGATTGTGCAGCCACAGCTGAGTTGATTAAACTGAAATAGACTGAAGTCTTTCATATTGTGGGTTTAAATCTGTATTTTAGTTTCATTTTATTTTCTCTCCATCATTTCTGCACAGAGATCAGCTGTCAGTCAAACTTCTTGGCTCTTGAAGAAGGTGGTCGCACTTTTCTCCTCCTCCTCCTCTCCCTTAGCTTCCCTGCTTAGCCTCTTGTGTCCTTGGGTAGTCTCGTGTTTTTTGTATTACTTTTCCCTGGAACATTTTTTCACAGTCTGTTCTCTAAAACCTAAAAGAGGAATTATGGATTTGATCAACTACTCCCGAAATGCTATTGACACCCTTTTCTCAACGAGAAGTCTGGGCTTGGGTGAGCCTGAGTGTCCTGGAGGTACATTCCCTGCCGGCTACACGATGGACGGGTGGTAGAAGTGGAGGATCGTGTGCCTGGCGGGACTGTCGGTCGAAGACGCTGAAGATATCTACCTATTCGGAACCATGATAACAGGGTTCTTGCTGATCGGAGCTGGCTTATCGAAGAATTAAGAAAGCGGAGCCGGCTGTTCAAACCCCCCCAAGGCTGCCCGCTGGGATTGAAACGATGGGACGAGGTGTGAGTTTCTCAAAATGGGCTCACTGAGTGCAGCACGGATAAGATCTTGGAGAAGCTTGTGGCTGTCGTGAACTCTCAGAATAAGACCTCTGAGCGCAAATTGGATCACATCTTGAAGAAGCTCACTGCGGTCGTGAGTTCTCGGAATTGGCTCTTTGAGCACAAGAATGACAAACCACGGAGCGCAAGTTTGATAACATCATGGAGAAGCTTGCGGCTCTCCAACGGAGATTGAGAGACTAGTGTCGGAGTGTCAAAGAACAGCTTTTAAATTCTCATGAGTTGTTTGCACAAAAGAAAAAAAACACCATCATAATGCGGCTATCCCTTTGGCGCCAGCTGCGGGCTCAAGGCATGAGCCGAACAACAACACTCTGATAACGACTGTGTTAAGACTGTTCTTCCAACTCCATGCAAGGCCACCTGGGTTGGCTGAAAGACTGTTTACTTAGCCTGGCAGGGCGAAGGACACTGTCTCAGCTGAACTCTGGACACGCACACAAATACACTTACACTGATACGCACTCACTCATTCCCCCTCCCTTTCCAAACGCCTTTGATGCTTGTTCCCTCCTGGAGAACGCGGCAGGTCTGGGCCCGCACTGGAATTATAGCGCAGGGCAGGATGGCTGCTGTGTTTGCTTCTGATTACTCCTCACCCCC
>NW_005187503.1:2349683-2360826 GCF_000239375.1 Pundamilia nyererei | reverse complement strand
TATGCACAGGCCTCTACAGGCAAGGCAACGGCACAATGAGTGCAGTTAGGTATGGGCATGAAATTCTCCGACCCACTGTCAGACCCTACGCTGGTGGAACTCAGATTACAGCTGCAACTGTAGTGAATGACAGCATGAGCTCACAGATATAAGCAGCGGCAATGAGTTTTCTCAACAAAGTGTGACTTGTTGAGGTAGCTGTAGCGCTGCTGTGAAGTCAGCTTTGCAGGTTATAGGAATTGTGTCTTTCTACTTTTTCTTATTTCAATAATACATCTAGAATGTCTTAAAATCTACTGTGTACAAGACACTAGAGCACTATCATTCCCAACACGCAACATACTGACGATTTGTCACGGCCTAAGGCGTCTCATAGTTACGCAAAAGGCACTTTTTCACGTCCTCATAATACACTCTGGGTTCTCAGTATATTCCAATATAACCTCACTTGTGGCCGTAAAAGATTCTTAGAGCAGAAGTTCAAACCATCCAGTCGAACATAATCACATCAAGGTATTTGTGATATTAGTGACAACAATAAAATAGGTCAGGTTTTGAAATTATACAGATTTAAGTTGCTTAATACTTTTTTAGGTTTATTATTTTCATTTCACACGTAGAGCACATGTATAGATTCGTTCCAACCCTCTCTCATTCTTAGAGGCCCACTGTCATTCCCAACATTTAAATTCCCCACATCTTCACAGTTCCAAGACATAAAATAGTGATGACTTTTCACAATCATCGCAATGTTGCCTGTTGGGATGAGACCCTATTGCCAAGGAACAACATCCGAGATCTCTGTCCAGAAGAGCGCAGTTCTAGGAACAGCTGAGACGCTATATGTGCTGTGTTGTCTTGTGCTTGAGGTGTTTGGAGTACCAACTACAGTTAAGTTGTTACCAGGCCGGGTCACTGCAAGTTGCTCTTCAGTACCACAGTGGTTCTGCTCTCTGTGGACTTTTATTTGCAGGACAGCACATAGACATAAACGCTTAAATTTTTTAGTGAGGAAACCTTGTTTATTCCAGTTCAAGCTACAATTAAATAAGCAGGAGCAATCCAGACAAATCTGCACATTGATAAAGTTTATTTACAAAGCAACACACCTGCCATTAACCGTTTCTTATTTAGTTATTCCAATATTTCACTATTAAAGTAAAAAAGAATGTTGAAAATCTATTCATATGTGTTCTGCTTATTTCATACATCTCCACATATGTATTATAACTATATGTATCAGATAAAAATAGTTCAGAATATCCAAAGAGAGCACTTTTAAGAAATGCTGATTGTGACTTATCAGTGTTTGTTTTTAAAAACATACATCTATCAGAGTCATTTTCATTTGTGCAAAAAATACAACCTGGCAAGAAAAAGGAAAACCAAATGCTTTACAAACAAAAATATAGTGTCAATAATTAATTATTATGACATCTAATGACAAGGTGAATGGTACAACGATTATATTCAACAACAAAAATAAAACATGATTGAAAATAACTGTATGAAGAATGAAATGCTTGGAAACTGTGACATTAGTTTGTTCATCTTCACCTGTGGCCTGGATCATGTGATCATAGTGTCAGCTTCTCTGTACTGGATTATTCTGTTTTAATGAGATAACTGACAGTTATCCCAGCCAAACGGCACAAGTTTAGCCACTTACTGCCACCTATAGGTTAGTTAACAGAAAAAAGAGAGGTTGAATTAAAGCTCAAATATGAATAATTTCTTGTCAAAAGTCTTTAGCAGGAAGAAAGCCTATAAAAGTCACAAGGGGAATTCAACAAACTCCTGCCTCACTTTGTTCACCTGTGTGCTGTATTCCATGGGCTGGTTGGCTGCAGGACCAAACATTTGGCCTGAAATTACAGACAGTGTCCTAAGCATTTTCCTGTATCCGTCAGACAAAGAGGATTGGGAAAGCCACAACTTTTGCCCTGGCAATGTTATGGTAGAAATATGTCTACCAAGTTTATTAATGCAAAATCCTTGAGTAAAGTGTCACTGAAGGTCTGTGTTGAGGCATCTACTCCAGCAGTGTGACAACTCTGACTTTTAGCTAACTACAAAGTGTTGGTATAGATGACCAGTGTTGGAAATACCACCAAACTAAAGGTACTTTGATACATACCCTCTGGTTTTCCCAGTTTGGAAAACTGTATTGAAATATATGCAGGGATGGACACCTTGTAACTTGCCCATATCACCTAAATTGTGTCCACTAGGAGACAAAGGAGAAGTTCCACATTGGAAGGACTCCCATACTCCAACACTTAAAAAGTGGAAAGAAAGAATGATTGAGACGTTTCTTGCAAAAAAGATGTTGGGAAGGTTACATCACGCGACTGAAGCTTCGGTGGAACAATGGGACAGTTTTTGCACCTATTTGTCTACCTGAAGCGGACGTTCCAGCTTAATGCAACAGATGTTAAAACCTCACTGTTTTGTTTTGTTTTTTCTTGTTCTTTATTGTTGTATTTTTGTTTTTGTTGTTATAAAATGCAAAATCTAATAATTATTAAAATTATAAAAAAGATCAATGGACAGGCATCGCTTTAACTTTCGTTTTAATTGATTAACCTGAAAAGCACTGCTTGTCTTGCCTGCCCTGATGCCATCACATCAAAAAGAGAGTTTCCCATTTCTGGCCCATCAAAATTTTGTGATTTTGTCAAAGCTATTAGTTTCACATTAACATAACAGTGTTGTCAGCGCTGTGATGTATAGGATTATGGCACTATGATTGTGGTACTAGTACTGCTACTGTATCATCAACTGTAGAAACATTTCTAAATAAATACATTTTAATTCATTTCTATAATGTATAAATTCTAAAAAAAACAAACAAACAAAAACCCCAACATTGTCAGAATCAAGCCGCCTTGACCTCAAGCCTACAACAAAACCATTGACTCTCTGTTGCCCAAGGATTTTTTTTTCTCTCTCATATTGGTAAATGGTAAATGGCCTGTATTTGTATAGCACTTTTCTAGTCCTTAAGGACCCCAAAGCGCTTTACACTACATTCAGTCATTCACCCATTCACACACACATTCACACACTGGCGATAGCAAGCTACATTGTAGCCACAGCTGCCCTGGGGCGCACTGACAGAGGCGAGGCTGCCGGACACAGGCGCCACTGGGCCCTCTGCCCACCACCAGTAGGCAAACATGGGGTTAGTATCTTGCCCAAGGATATTTGGCATGCAGCCAGGATGCAGCCTTGGGATCGAACCACCGACCTTCTGATTAGTGGCTGGCCTGCTCTGCTTTACAAGCAGCCAGTATCTCTCTGTCCCCTGTTAAGCATCTTGTGGAGATTCATTGCGGCACGCCTTCGATTTCTGAGTGCAATCTCAGTCTCTTCTTAATGGCCTGCAATAGTCTTCAGTCTTGTCTTCATTAAAGTGTCCTTTTCACCCTGGTTGTCATGGTTGTGATTGTGAGGGTATGTGCACAAATAGGTTATATAATGCTTTGATTAGAAATATATCCATGCTTCTATCTCAAGTAATTTCAAACTAATACTTCTTTGGTGTCAAGTCTCTTTTACCATATCTGCTCACAGAAAAAAAGTCTTTCCTCATATTATTTAGTTTCCTGGATTATAAAAATGAAAGTGAGCCATGCAAGTAAAATATAAAGTGACACTATACTATGTAGTCTACTGAGTTGGTTGGATGTAATCTCTCTTCGGGCCACAGAAATTGCAGAGTAAAGCAGAATCTGCAGTTCAAAAAAATGCTATTTGTAGTCGATGTCCATGTCTGTTATCTCTTTAACAGTCTTTCTGTATTTACTGCATGGTGGTTCTTATGCAATGTTTTTACAGCAATGATTATTAAAAAAAATGCTGTTGCTTGGCATTACTAGTGCTTAAATACCCAGGGCACAATTTTTAAAGTAATAACATCTTAAAATGTAACCTGTGTACCAGTAGTTTTTGTGTATTATACAAGAAAGTTTTACACATGAATGGGTTCATAACATCCTTTCTCTCATGTAAAAGATGACTCAGCCGTGTATTGTGTTTTAACTTCCTCTGGGAAAAAATAAATAAATCAAAAGCTATCAAATGTTCGCTGAAACACACCTGAATCGTTTCATTCTGGCACATACTGTATACAGAAAGATCTTTTGCGCATCTCTCACAAGGACTTTCCTTTAATAATGAGAAAATTAAATCTCACTCACAGGTAGAATATATGAAGCTTATAGCCAGAATTTTAGTGACTGAAACAGAGTACCAATAATTTTAAAAACTGACACTGAGATCACGGTGAATATTGTTATAACCTTTAGATTTATTTAATGTGTATTTGTGCATATGTATATTTTTTATTGTTTCAGTTTGCAATGTGCAACACCAGCCATTTTCAGCAGAGTTAATCATCTGGTGCCATACATTTAGCTATATAGCTTTCGTGTAACAATACACCAGTCTGGTTCACAATTATAATATTTTTCTACATTTTATTTTAATGTTAATCCAGTTGTAAATACTTGCTTTTTTAAAGTGTAAAGAGTCACCTCACAGGGCCATAATGCTACAAATGAAGCAGTCAAAGAAGAGATCCCCCCGTTCACACTAAACTACATCCTCTCACATGCTTCTCTCTCACAAAGCGACTGTGAAATAAAACAAGCTATCTAGTAAGGGCTTCCTTCCTTTTTCTGCTGCTTGTGTAACTTTTTTGTTGCTTTATTTGGATTGGACCTTTATTCTTAATCATGACTGTGCTGCACTGGCAAGTATGCATTGCACTAGTCTGCTTATGAGTATAAACGTGTGTTGATTGTGACCTGTTATTTTATTATCATGAGATTAGGTTAATTTATCATGAATAAGCATGAATTGTTGTTTGTATTTCTTACCTGTTCAGGGCGTCCTCTGCCTCTCACCCCATGACATTTGTGGTATTAATATAGACTATAGATTGAATGATTGCTGTACACTTAGGTCCATAATTTGTTAGGCAAAGACACATTTTTTTAGTTCTTCTTTTTTACACTACCACCACAGTGAATCTTAAATCAAATAAGCCAAAATGTAATTGAAGTGAAGACCTTCAACTTAAATTCGATGGGCTTAATAACAAAAAAATTATGGAGACTTTTTTTTTATTTTTTATACAGAATCACCCATTTACAGAAGCTCAAAATTAAATTAACACTTGACTGATTGAGCAGATTCGTGGTCAGGTGAGGAAATGTTCCCTTTACTTTTTATTTTATCTGTAAACATGAGTGCCAAAGATATTTCAGTGCAACCACCATTAGGTTGAAAAACTAGAATAAACCTATCACAGAGAGTACTTTAGAGATGGAAAAATCAGCAGGGTACAAACTACTTTAACACTCAGGAACAGGAAGCCAAGATTATTTTTTTTGAAGAAAATATCTAAAGAAGCCTGCACAGTTATGGGGAAAAAAACAGTTGTAAAGATAAAACCAAGATTAATTTGTACCTTGGTGGGAAATATAAATGATGGTGAAGGAGAAAATCAGCTGATAATCCGAAGCAAACAACATGTCAGCCATGATTGAGGCAATGATATTGCTTTGATATGGTCCTGTTATCTCTCTCTCTCCCCTGTCCGTTTGAATATGGAGTTGGATCTAAACGAACCAGTGTCCTTCAGTGGCAGGTGTGGTCACAGGAAACCCTGAATGGGCACACCTGTCTCTTATCTTCATTCAATGCAGTATTTATACTCCCAAAACCACAACCTGTCACCAAATTGTTAGCCTACTAATGTGGGAATATGTTGGAAAGTCTGTCTCATTCTCAACTGGATATGTGCGGATCTGTCTGATCCACTCTCCCCTTGCTCATTTCAAAGACTTTAGTATTGGATATCCAAGACCTGAACTAGTCCCCTTATTACTGAGCTCTACAGCTTGTTGTCGGTTCTGTCTCCCTATCCTCACCCACAACTAGTGGTGGACTTGGCTGCCCCTTCCTGAGCCTGGTTCTGCTGGTTTTAAAGGGAGTTTTTTCCCTTGCCACTATTACCAAGTACTTGCTTATAGTATATCCTGTAGGTCCTGTACATGTAGTGAACTGCCAATAAAAATCTTTAAAACTGATTGCTGGGGTTTTCTATCTGTTATTGCAGGATTTTACTTTACATTAACAAAGCGTTGTGAGGTAACTGCTACTGTGATTTGGTGCTATAGAAATAAAACTAAATTGAGTTGAACTGTATTAAACTTACCTGAACATCTTACCTCACACTAACCCCTGCTGTAGGGATTCCTAGCTGTTGTTCATCTGCCCATTAAAACTGCAAAACGTTTTGAGCTTGTCCTGTGTTTGTGGCCTTCTGGTGAACTTTGACAGGAATATTCTTCAATGATCAAGTCAGTCACCTGATCCCAACACAATAAAGCATGCTTTTCAGCTATTAAATACAAAACTGAAGGCAGACAGACTCACAAACAAGCTGCACCTCTAAACTCTACACTCTCTTGGTCAAATCCAGACTTTTTAGTTTATCGGCATTTATTTGTCAAAGCCAACACACATTGTTTTATATTTAGACAGACTATCTCCACAGAAGTCCCCCTAAAGTGCGCCTATAGTGAAGCTTTAGGGACTTTAGGGGGATTTTCTTTCCTATAACATTCCGTCAGTATAGTTGTGTTTTTCTTCATCCACAATTATTGTAGTTTAGGCATGCATACATGCACATAGTGAGCTGTCACTGTTCACAAAAAAAGTCATGCGTATCAGATTAAATATGTGTCATGTGAGGCTTTTCCTGCCCTTTCCAATTTTTTTTTTTTGGACGGAGGTGGTGGTGGGAGGGGGGGGTGTCTGACGATACGTTTCATAGGAGAGTGCATAGTAGGTAATATCCGGGGGCAGGTCTAGAGTAGAGTGGGAGTGTCTGCGCTCTGCTGTCCTTCCTACCAGAAAAACGGTGGATGAGACCCACATTGCCACACAGCCGCGCACTGCAGAGGACAGAGCGGGACTCAAACACCATCGAGGAATATGTCAGCTGTGTCACGCACCGAGGGACGCATAAAGCCGCCGCGCAGCGCAGTTTCTGCACATCCACTGCCTCTGCTTTAGTTTAGCAGACAAACACAACCCCGTTTAGCACTTATGCTTTGCTAAAAATCTCTTCTGCTGCTGCTTCTGGTCCATTCCTTTCCCTCCTCCCCTCTCTTCCTGCTCCTCCTCCTGCTGTGTGCCGTCCCGTCGCCAGGATGGACAAGACGCTCTGCAGTCCGCATCCCGGGACCAACAAAACAAACTCTTCCTCCGCGGACCTCCGCGGGAGCTCATCATCGAGGAAGCCCGGTGGGCGGCCCGGGTCGCACAGCCCCGGCTCCGGCTCCCTGGGAGGCTCGGCTGTAGCGGGAGGCAGTCGGGCAACTGTGCTGGGGAACAGCATGAATTTGCAGCAACAACAGCAGGCGCGCAAGAGGCAGCTGGAAGGAGTCCTGAGCAAATACACCAACCTGATCCAAGGCTGGCAGAACAGGTAAGCACGTGGATGGGGTCGGGGACGTTTGACACATGATTTAGTTTCGGTTCATGCCCCAGGTGAGGCTTCGTGTTGTTATTTGCCCCGTCCACGTTGCACTTTTACCACCACGTCACTGCGAGGGGGAGGGGGTTCAAAATCACACAAGTCTGGACGCCAACTGATGAATTAGTTTGTTTGATCGCTGTCTTCATGGGCTGACTTACATAATGGGCAAAAGAGATGTTAGAAAACAAAAACTGTCATTAAATAATACTTATAATAATAATCCTCTAAAATTCTTGTAATTTCCAGTATATTATGTTATTATATTAATTGCTGAAGTATTTTCAGAAACGTCAGATTTGCTGCTTTTCTTGGTCTGTTCTTATAATAAAGTTAATATCTTTGGGGGTTTTGAAAGCCTGGTTTCCTAACTTGCATTCTCAGAACTTGTAAAGAGTAAACGTTTTAAACTATTTTGGAACATTTGAGCAATAATTTAAAAAAATGTATAAATTAAATTAGGATTAGAGATTACTCAACTGAAAACAATGATGGAATTGGAAAATGCCAAAGTAATTAATCATTTGTCAAAGTTGGTGCTGATTCATCATCTGTCGATACATTTTAGAGCTACCGGATTAATTGTTCCCCCTTTAAAATAGCCCTTGTAAATTCTTAACTATCGATCTCATTAAAGATATTGGTTTATTAAAAAAAAAAGAAAAGTTACCCATCCATCTGTTTTCTGCTACTTATGTGGGTCTGGGTTGTGGGGGCAGCAATCTGAGCAGAGATACTCTTCCATCTCTTCTGGAGGGGAACCCAAGGCATTCCCAAGCCAGCCGAGAGATGAAGTGTCTTCAGTGTTTCATGAGTTTGTATCAGGGCCTCTTCTCAGCATGACATAACATAAGGAGCCATCCTTATGTTGTGGCAGAGTACTGAATGGTTAAGTTGGCGGTAAACATTAGCCTTCATTTTTATTACATGTTATAAGTGCGCTTCAAACAACATGACTGATTACAGCAGTGGTTCTTAAACTTTTGCCACTACACATCCAGTCATAAGAGAAACAGCTACTAAACTAACTAATAAAAGGTGCTTAGATGGTGCTTTTCTTCTCAATTTGACAAGTGAAAGTGTCATTCACCTATTAAATCATTTATACAAGTGCTTTTCAATGACTAAGCACTTTAACCTAACATTGAGTCAGGGGAAAACTGGGCTTCAGTATCTTACCCAACAATACTTTGACACGCAGGTTGGTGCCAGGGGTCAAACAACCGACCTTCACATTAATAGACGACACGCTATACCAGGTAGCACAACGCCATCAGCACACTCTTATTTATTTTCCCCAGAAAAATCGAATTAATTCAGCCATAGTTTCTAGTATTTTCCTCCAGCTTGTGCAGGTCTCCACCTTTAGCAGCTCTGTGGCCTTCACTACAACTGAATAGGACTGAAACTGAAGCCAATCTGATATCATGCAGTTTGATTAACAGGAAAGTGCCAAATGACTAACTAACAATCATTGTTACTTTGTTTTAACCAACTGGTGTTTGGCTAATAAAATGTGGATAACACAAAGGTCAAGGTGGACAAAATGAAGTCTTGCTGACATTAAAAAAGATCAGAAAGGACAATGAAAAGTGGCAAACGCGCAAGAATGAGACCCTGCTGCCACAAAGTGTTTGTGTTTCCTGAAACTGTGGACACACTGTACACTTACGCCTGCCCGTCTGTACAGGTTTTTGCAGTTGCTGATCTGTACTGATATTATTCCCATATACTGTGACAATCTGTAATTCCGATGCTCATGAATCAGTGCAGGCACTCTTGTAATGAAGTATATAACATCTTCACAGCAGTGCAATTCTCAAAAAGTGCCTGTACCTCATCCAGAATTTATATGCCATCACGCCGCCCTGTCCGATTTCCTCATCTCAGACACAGACAAATACAGAGAGAGGTTTTTATGAGAAGCTGTGTTTTTAATTTTAAGTCAATGTGAGTCACATGTGAAACATCTTCCCCTGGGTTGGACTTCCTTTTCATTCTTGTTTTTCTTCCCCCCGCGGTCCGAACAGCTAACATGAATTATGCAGGATCTCTGCGTTTGGCAGTGCAATTAGTTTTGTGTGTGGGTAAAGAAGAACTAAGCGACTTGGAGCATCCCATTGTGTACAGTGGCACTGCTGCAGAGGAGAGGGAAGCTCACGTTGTGTGGGGTTTGTTTGTGTTGAGGGGCGGTGTAGGAAGGCGGAGGAAAGACTGACTCGTCCCTGCTCTCCCATCAAACTGACAGACGATGCAACGAACTGCATCTTGATACGTACCCGCAGGAACACTTGTGGGACAGCGAGACAAACGTTCATTTCAGAGCGATCAAAGCGAGGTGGCACTGATTAAAGGAAGCCTTAAATGTGCGTGATGTTCTCGTGGGATTTGTCACATGTAGCCTGTGAAGCGCGTTTTAATCAAATAGTACGGTCTGCCATGTGCACGGGTGTGCTGATTTCTGAACTTTGTACAGACGAAAGGGCATTACCAAATTGGTTTGGCCTTTGTGGGTGATGCTGCCTGTCCAGTGTCAATTTCAAAGTGCCTATAGGGTAAAGGTGTAGCTTCGCAGGAGAGAATCCTTTAACTTCATTGACTTGAGCAAGCGCCAAGACCTCAAGCTGAAAGAGTGTTTCAGCACAGACGGGGAGCAGCGACTAAAACATCTTGAAAACGTAGCCTGGAGCTGAGATGGCTTTTAGTTTCCATTTAGATTGTCTTTGAAACTATACTAACATGGGTCAGTAGGCTTATTGCTACTGCTCGTAGCCCTAACATTAGTAATGATGACAAAATGTACAAAGTAGTTTCATTTGAATTCAAATTCATAATTTTTAAATTGTATTTTTTGGCTTTTGAAGAAGGAAAAGAGTTTAGCAATCAGACTTTGCTTTGCTCTGTTTTTGTTTTTTTCACGTACAGAACACTGCCAGGATGTGACTAATCAAAGCAGTGATGATTATCTCTACCTGAAATTCAGTTAAAGCTATATAAGTGAATTAAGGTGATTCCTGGAGTCATGTTATTATCACTACCAAGAAGGACTGTTTGATCCTCTGTTTGTTTGTAGGATAACTTTAAATTAAGAATGTGTTTCCAGAGCTGGGGCTAGAAGTAATAAAGTTTTAGAGTTCTGGATGTGGATTTAGGAATTTTAGTGCACTCTCTTAATAAAAGACGAAAGTTGTCACTGAGAATCCAGAAATTAATCAAGTGCAACATTCAACTAGTAAGACAAATTTTTCTGCTCATGAATGGAAGTAAATAACTTTAATTTAGTGTCTAATCCAAAAAATAATGCTGTGCATGCCTTTTTTTTATGCTTTTGTTTTTGTCAAACAGTAAATTATAAAATTCATGGATAACAACAATAATTATATTTTAGCATTAAAACTGTCATTTGGATTAAAGAGCTTGTGCATGCTGGTGGGTTAACCATTACAGAAACATAAAAAAAATATTTTGGTAATTACCAGTGCTTTTAATTTATGGCAGCTGTGACATGAACCTTACATTGTGTGGTGCTCTAATAAATGTAAGCACTGTAAACACCATGCTGAAGTAAGAACAAATCAGCAGACACTGTCT
>NW_005187503.1:2348475-2349621 GCF_000239375.1 Pundamilia nyererei | reverse complement strand
GTTGCAAACTCTTAGTATCAAGAAATTATTATGTGCACTTAGGTTTGTTGGCTTTGCAGCTAATGGTGTCACTGCTGGCAGAGAAGCCACACTTGGTCTTACAGGCACGTTTCTTGAGTCTTAAACTCTGAACTTTTACTGCAGATATCAGTAAATAAAGTAAATGAACATGATTGCTGTGAGCTCTGTGCAGAGATTTGCAGGTATGGGTAAAAGAGGGGTGACTCATTGGAGGATGCACCAACAGATAGCAGTTTTTCAAAGGACTCTGCTGTAGTGGAATATTCATTTATTCTTTTTCTTCTTCTTCTTTTTTTTTTACAGCATTATATGCAATTGCATTTTGAGATATTTTAATATTAAATATTAATATTTAGCTTAAATTGCAGAGTTATCCAAAGAGTGCTTAAAGTACAATTGAAATCTGCCATGTTAAACCTTTTGCACTCTTAAGTTTGATTGGATCACCCATGAAGAGGAAAACATGGGTGATCCATGGGTTGACATTCATAATTATTCTGTAAATCTTGCATTGACCGGAGTTTTCACCCTTGATGGCTTATTTTAATGTGTTGTGCTGTGAAAGGCCAATATGTCACAAACCCAGGAACACTGAAACAATTAACTGGAAGTACTTGTAGTCCTTTCATTAAAGCAAAACAAAACAAAAACAACAAACTCCCCCACCCCACCCCTGAAAAACTGTAATGTTGATAATATGTCAACATGAAGGTCAGAAAGCATTACTTTTGTTATTGTTTATGGTATTTCTATTTTTTACCTCGTTTTAAAGCTTTTAAAGCAGAAATCATTGCAGCCAATGTAATTATTTTTAAAATAATGTATTCCAGCAAGATTATTCTTGTTTATTATTTATTATATTTATTATTTACTAAAGATATTTATTATATCTTTAGTAAAAATGTCATTCTGCTACAGCAACGTTTTATTTATTTATTTAATTTCAAGATTATTTAGTTTTGAAATGAATCAGGACTGAATGGTGGGTTCACTGTTGTGTTTTGAGCCTTTGTTCATATTTCTTCACAGTAAGTGATTTTTACACCCTATGCTGTAGTTCTCTATCTTTCTCTGAGCTCAGGAAAGCATTTGCTGTCACCTGGGATAAAGATTTATAATATATAT
>NW_005187503.1:2327807-2348455 GCF_000239375.1 Pundamilia nyererei | reverse complement strand
TATACCTGTGAAGGAAGACGATCAGATGCTCCATCCTTCCTCAGGTTGTGTTCAGCTCACAGTTAATATCCGTAAGTGCCCGCAGCGTAAAAATAGAAACGTTTGAAGGAGGAGAGGCCGTGCCCCGGTGGAAGACATTGTTTGAGTAATTACATTGTCAGTCACGTTTTATCACGTGCAGGAACACAAAGTGTGTGTGTGTGTGTGTGCATGTTTGGCAGGCCGTGTCTTGGTGGGCAGGAGACCTGAGTGGAGCTAATTCTGCCACTGTGTGGGCGGCCATGTGTCAGCGTGAAGTACCGTTATGTTGAGTAGGTGCTGTGTGCGTTTGTGTGAAGAAAATGTGCTAAGTAGTCAGTTTTGTTTATATATGCACATATGAAATGCGTGCTATACTTGTAACCATAGTAAATGATTCAAACCCTTTAAACCTAAGCATTGATGACAGTCACAGTCAGTGTAATATAATAATACTCATTTATTATAACACTGTTGTAATAATGGCAGTGTGACTTTAATAATGTGCCATTATGGGAAAGCTAGTGACACATTTATACCCAGATGAACTGATGAAAGGAAAGATTTTGGAAGGGAAGAAGTTTAATGTGCAACAGAGCAAATGAGCTCAAAGTTTGCCTGAAGGTGCTGTAGAGATTAATTGAAATGCTTATCATAAAAAAGTGGTTAATAAGAATAAATGGTCTAAGGCAGTGTATACAAAACCAATAAACAGATGGGGTTGTTAACAAGAGTTTCAGTATTATAAGCATTGAAACTGCAGAAATCTGGAAAGCCAAAAACCCCCAAGAAAAAAACAGCCTTCTTTCAGCAAGTCTTTTCTCTGTCATAAGCTCCTCCCACCAGCGTAAGCACACGCATCTGTGTCATATGTGTGAAAAAGGCAAAAGTCAACACACAAGAGCAGTACTTACTCCTCTGTTTAATTTTTTTAATTATAAAGCGCCACTGATCGTTACACAATCTCACATGAAAGAAAAAGAAAAGACAAAAACATCACAAGCCACGTCTTCTACACTCCAAAGAGGGCGAGGCATTTCTAGTTTCCTTTCAGATGACCTCAGTTATAAAGGATCAGTTATGTTTCTCAAAAAAATGAAAGAAAAATCACATGGTTCAAAGTGTTCTTTCTAGCTGCCTGCGTGTGTTTCCTCCCACAACCTAAACATATGCATCTTAAGTTAGCTGGTGATTCTAAATTGACTGCAGCTGTGGGAGTTAGGGTTGGGTACTCTTTACATTTTGAACCCATAGTGGCAGCATGAATTGGCTACTATGCTCGGCGGTAACTTTTTAGTGCTTATTTTGAAATAATAAATGTAGATTTTTGTCTTACAAAGCAAGTCCATACTTCTCGACTGAAACATTTTATTTATTGACAACATTTGTTCGCTCTGACAATGTCTGACGTTGACGTTGCTATCAGTGTTTGCATACAAAGGTCTTTGATATAGTTCCTCAGATAGCGTGTTGCTTTCCCGTCAGTACAATGCTGGTAAGAAATTTCAATACAGCCAGAGGAAGAATGCTGAGTTTAAATGTCAAACAATAAAGTGGAGGGAAAAAAGGCCAGTTTCTCTGACTACAGCTGATCCAACTTCCTAATTAATTACCTACTGCGATATTGACAAAGTGCCCAGAAAATGTTTCATTATCATCTATGGGTTAACTTCTCATATGTTGATGGTCAATATGCTAAAGTTAGTTGGAAACGTATAAGGCTATAAAATAGGTGGACTGGCAACAGGCCTACACCCTGATTATTACTGTGTTACAGTTGGAATGGTCTCCCTCTCTGAAGTGTATTTAAGAGAACTTTGGGATGTTTTTATATTTAAGGAAACCAAGTAGCACAATCATTTTAATATCAACAAAAGTCCTTACATGCACTGACAAAAAGTGTGGCTGAATATGAAGGAGATCATTAATATGCCATCTATCCTTCGTATGTCCCAGATGCAAACTTTGCACAGTGTCACAAAGATTAATAGAGGAAGTGTTGTTTGCAAGCTGCTTGTTATTCAACAGTTGATTACCATACACGGTTTATGTTGTGTTCGCATGCATAAGAGGAAGTGTTGTCAGACAGGTTTTGTAACAAACACAGAGCACAGTCAAACTTATTTAGAAGAGAGAATAAAGGGTAACAGGTTTTTAGAGTTTATTCTAGTTGTGTGTGCTTATGTTTTTTCTGTGCTTCTGATGATTTGTCAATCATTTGCAGATTGACTTCCTATCTGTCTGAGCTGCTTCACATTCACACACCTGTAACAACTCTGAGGTCATGTAACCAGTTGCTCTAACACATTCCTCAAATGAGATTAAAACAGAGAGGTGATCAAAATATAAATGTTTGCACTAAATATATGGAATGATCTAACTCTGCACATCTGCTTGGCTCAGATTTTAAATCCTATTTTATTTTAATAAATTTTTGTCTTTTAATGTTGTGTATTGTGTTCTGTTTTCCTGGATTTTAGTGTTAAGTTGAATTGGCCTATATTTTGCTGTTTTAAATGTGCTGTATAAACAAATTTGACCTTGACTATGGCTTGTAAATCAGTAACTATTTTAAAGCCTTTTATATCCTTATCACGCTGAAAAGGAGTGGATAGTTGGTAAAGAATATAGTGGATGGGAGGAAAAAAAGAACACAATCATTATCAAAATCCTTAAATCAAGTCTTAATTCTCAAACAGCTCTGTGTAGAAATGAGACTATGACTAAAACTTAAAGGTGCAGAAGTCAGATTGGTCAGGAAGCCTTTGAATGTGCAGACAAACACACACATACGAGAACTCATCTCCTTCTTAATGCTGCCCTAGAAGCCACGAGAGTCCATTTGAGAATTAATAGGTTGACATTATGCATTCTCCGGCCTCTCAGACTAAACAATCAGTTTGCCACAGTGAAGTGTTCCCACTTAAAGACACTCGGAACATATTTAGCATGTCTGCAATGATAGGAAAATACTCAGCTTATTTATTACAGACACGTAAGTACCATCTGTGAGGCCTGGTTTACCTCTCGCAGCTTTTTCTGTCTGCATTTTGAAGTCATGCATTACCTGCAAGTGGTTACTGTGTGATCATTTCACGCTAGTGGACATGCTTTTTGTCATTTTAAAAGTAGAAATGTGAGCTTTTGATTGTGGATTGTAGCGCACAGCTAGTTTCCAGGGGGACGAATGTTGACGACACACTTTAAAAAAAAAAAAAAGGAAAAACAACGTCACCTTCTGCTGCTGTAAATCAGTTGTAACATTCATCATTCCATGGAGAAGATATCTAACTTAATTCTTTGTAATTTGGTTATCGGCATATGTATGAAGTGTGTGCCAATCACACAATTCATACCATTTATAGCTCTTTCTCAATTTCCATTTTAGACCGTCTTCCTGTATAAGAAGCTGTGAGCGTCGTGTAGATGTTATATCCATGTCTTCGTAAGTGCTCTGCAGGGTGGGGGATGTACTGTGATGAACAAATAATTTCTTTGCACTTGCACTCAGTGGAAAAGGAGCTCTGCTGTGCTTCTTTGATCAAAGCTGTGAATCGGGGTGGTGCAGCTCTGGTGGGTGTTTCTGTGTCTGAAAAGGGGAAGAAAACTGCAGGCATTAGCTTGGCTTCATGTTGATATATTTCTGTCTGTTTAATGGCTGTATCTCCTGTCTTTTTGCTGTTTCTTGGGTTTCTGTTCTAATTTTCTGTTTTTTGTAAGGCCAGCTTTGATATTCGAGTGCAGGGGAAAGGGAAATGAGTTAGCATTTTGCATTTCCCCTTTCCTTCATATCTTGTTTGGTTTTCTTGTGTGTAGTTTTCTTGTATACTTTTAGGAATGCTTAAAATAACGTCTGGTTTTAACAAAGCCTTTTAATAGTTTCATTGCCCCCACTTGTGAAACTATTCCATGTCCCTGATATGGCAGCTGGTCAAAAAGTACAGCCTGAAATGTTTAGATGTTTAAAAACGTCAGATGGTAAAGTTTTATTATGATGATACGTTTGTGGAAGCAAACAAGAGTTAAGAGATTGTGAATGATGAGCTTACACTCACCAGCTACTTTATTACATACATCTATTTAGTTGCATGTTAAAACATGATTTATCAGCAAATCAAGTCCATGCATTTGTGGATCTAGGTATGGTTAGGATGACCTGCTCAACGTCACACTGAGTATCAGGAAGGAGAGGAAAGGTGATTTGAGTCACTGAATGTGGCATGGATGTTGCTGCCAGCTGGGCTAGTGCGAGTTTTTCAGAAGCTACTGATCTGTTGGGATTGGATTTTCCTGCACAATCATCCCGAAATAATAAAAAATATATATATCTAGTGATTTTTAGAGAGGTTTGGATAGACCGCTTCAAGCAAAGTTTGGACCTTGAAGCAGATGGACTACAGCAGCAGAAGACCACACTGGGTGCCACGCCCGCAAACTAAGAACAGAAAACTACAATTCACAATGACCTCATCAAAATGGATAATGGGAAATTGGAAAAACGTTGTCTGGTTCTGATGAGTCATGATTTTTCCTGAGACATTTGGATGAGGATCAGAATTTGGCATAAATAACATGGGGAAAAAAGATGATTCTGATGACAGCATGAAACCATCCTGCTTGGTATGAACAACTATGGGTGGTGCTTTGAGTAGAGGATGTTTGGGATGTGGTGAAACGGGAGATTTTCATCATGGTTATGTAGCCAACAAATCTGCAGCAACAGTGTGATGCTACCATCTCAATGTGAACCAAAATCTCTAAGAAATGTTGCCAGTAACTTGTTGAATCTGTACCACAAAGAATCAAAGCATCTCTGAAAGCAAAAGTGGCTCCTAACCAGTGCTAGCAAGGTGTACCTAATGAAATGATTGAGTATAATTTATTTGGCCACAGCAGTGTCAAGATCTTCTCATGATGTTACAGGAAAATAAAATGCCAGCAGCATGTAATCTCCCTGATAGTTGCCAATCACTCTCTTATTGATCCCCCTTTTCCTGCCAATAATCAGTGTGATTCACTACTCTGACGTCCCTCCAAGCATATTTGAGAATTAACTGCCAAAAGAGCAGCGAGGAGATGTAAATCCTGCTGACAAGCCATTTCCTGCAGCACAATTGTTAAATCCATTAGGAAATGGTAGTGTTTCTGTTGATGTGGACAAATGTGCTTGACTAAGCTCTTTTTAAAGTGCAAATATTGTTATGGTGGTGATTTATAGCGGGCTCTATGTTGTTACAGATGTCTGCTCCTGAGTGCACGTACAGGTTTCTAGAGATAGAAAGTTTGAACATGAATTCTAATTCAAGTATGTATAAAGGTTCAAAATAAACAGCTGTGGTATATTTAGAAGCAATAAAACCCTACGTGATGACACGTTCTCTGATATTTTAAGGGCGGATAACAAAATCGACTGCAGATGGTGATTTGTTTCATGATTGCATTGAGTGAATTGATTTGTCCATTAAAGGTATTGAATGTCTTTGCCAACAAAGAATCCCACCCCAGGGTACTGTAATATCTAAACTGAGTAACAAAGGCATTCACATTCATCATGCATTAGCACATATTACTGAGCATATTCAACTTCCTGTTCTGCTTGGTCACCATGCATTTAGTGCCCATGTTGTATCTCTGTGTGAGCCTTATTCTCATAAATTTCTTTCAGCACCTTCCAATCTGTTTTTTCCAGGACACATTTTTCTTTCTTTTTTCTTTTTTAATCATGATGTTGGGTGTCTTTTGAAGCCCTACAGTTTCATTTATCAACTGGAAAGTGACAAAAGCCCACATAACAGATTGTGAGCCATATGCACAGCCTGCATTTTAGATACTAAGGTACTGTAAAATATTGTTCATGAATCAAGTTTGATACTAGTTGGAAATTAGATTTACTGTCTTAGATTTTACTGCAGCCAAACTAATCATCTTTTCATTTGGTCGGCGGGCTGCTGCAGCCTCTTGCGTCCAAAGGCGAAAAGGTCTCTGTGGGCCAAGACTCTGGCCCTGCAGGTCGGTATCGGCTTATCAGCAGAGAGAGCCCACGAAAGCCCGGACTTTGCTTTCTGGCGCCATTCATCATATCAAAAGTCTGCAATGTGGTTTAGCTGGACAAGCGAAGACTGCCTGGAGGGGGTCAACAGTGAATGCCTCCATTCTGCTGACTGCACAGGGGATAAGACTTGATACACTGCTGTGAGCTCAACATGCAGCGCGTGAGGCCGTCGAAGACAGCCCTGGATATAAAGTGATGCAGGCAGATTGTTCCCTGGATGGCTGCGGTCGGCATAAATCTCCAGCCCTCCTGATGGAAGGGGACAAGACTGTGAGCAAGGATCAATTTTCAGACGGCAGCGTTCCCCGTGTGCTCGCTGGAGCTGAGAGGGTTCATGGGGAAAAATGCATCCTGTGAAGGATGGAGAAGTTAGCAGCTCAAGCAGCTAATGAGTTAGGAAATTATGATATATGCACTGTTAAAGCAGTGGTTTTTGAATACGCTGCTCCAGTTTATCTCAAGATTTTAAATCAGCCTTCGCGTCAGTGTGCTTTGCTTGTTACGTCACACACATGCTTGTTTTGCTTTCAAGGGAAACTTTGTCATGACTCACCTGAAGTGCGAGTATTTTAATATCTTTTTAAGGCAGCTTGTAAAACATTACATTATTCAGCATCCCTCATTTCATTTGTTAGTTAGAGCTTGACCTGGTGTCCGTGCCTCCAGCCATAAACTCAAACTGCTTTGTTTTGAGCTCTTTTAGATTAATGAACAGATGCAGGCAGCATGAAAAAAGCCTAAAATGCATCCAGGAAGGAGGGTTGCCATTCACTGTCCATCAGGGTCTCAACAAAAAGGTGCTCTTTGCATTCATTTGCTGCTTTTACGCATTCATACACCCCCACCCCCCTCCTTCCGTTGCCCCCTCTGACATGCTTGTATTAGTCACGACCCACCTCCTTGAAAGCTGGGAACCAATCAGAATTACCATGATGCAAATGGAAGAAAGAGGCTGGAAATATATGGAAAACCCAGTTTCCCAGTGTAGCTGCAGAGATGTGACAGAAAAACAACAATGAAAATCTGATTTGTGCAACACTTGCTGGCCTCACTGTTTCTATCAACATTTTTGTCAATAAAAATAACCCCTCAAGCAAAAAAAAAAAATCAATAGATTACTTCATGACTTGACCGACTTTATTTAGTTTAAACAGGCACAGTTTTGAGTTCACTGGACTCATGTGTGAGTCATGTTTCAAACGTAATGTTTAGTCAGTTGACAAAGATTGATTCGCAGCATTTCTGTTTGCGTGTCGCACAGTTTGAATGACTTTCTGCTTAACTAGGAGCCAGCATATGTTTGAGGATCACACATCAATAGGGTGTAATGATAAATGGAAAGCAGTGTCTGTTCAGCAGATGTTGGTTTATTGTGGTAATAAACATTTTTGTTTTGTTTTGTTTTGTTTTTTTTCTTTAGTCATTAGAGAAATGATCCTTTGGTGTTCTGCGCTAATATATCATAGATCTGATATAAGAGCTAGCATCTCATCTCACTAGCATCTCATCTCAGCTTTTCCTAATCATCTAAAAGGCCTGCATAGTCCTAGGAAACTGATGGTTATGTTCTTTTCTTTATACCTTTTTATCCTTTATTTAGGTGAGTAGTGAAAGCTGGGAAAGACATACAGTTAATGGCCTCAGGGTGGATTTGAACCCGGGTTTCTGCAAATGCTTAAAAAAACGGATCACGAGCTTAACCTGATGGGCAACAATGGGGGCTCATATTTTCACCTTTTTAATTAAATAATGATGCAGATACATTGGTAAAGGAAGTTGATGCGTTTCCATTAAACTGTGGGGGATACAGATTCATAACAGGTAATAAGAATATAACCTGTTATGAAGAAAATAGGAAACGGTGCCAGTGTTTGAAACATTAAGTAAACAGCTTTTCTGAGACACCCAAAAGACACATGTGACATGGAGTGGATAGATGGCGCCTTAAAGTTCTATTTAAGATTCATATAGAGAAAAAATTTCCAAACCTTCCTAGCCCCACGTGGAAAAATAATTGCACCCCTTTGCGAAGTCATGAATTATCTGCTGAGACCTGTTAAGTCAAAACTGTTACAATGGTAGATGTTTATATAAAATGGCCAAAGTTTCCAATAAAGCGTCAGTGAGTGTACGTACAAGTAATCAATATGAACCCAAAGCTCAGGCTTCAGACAGTTCCACGTTTAAAAAAAAAAAAGAAGTTTTTTTTGTCCTGATCTGCATGATGTCACAAAGAGGGGATATCATCAGAGACACCATGATAATTCAACATTTCCATGATGCTTAACTCACAATGCATTGGTAAGTTCTCAGTCTCTTCTTCTCATGTCACTTGTTTTTATTGCTGCAAAAGGGGAGCGTGGCGCAGACAGCCTGATAAATATTTTTCGTTAAAAATGTTGCAGTCTAGTCCAAGTTATTTGGATACAAATACCTGTTGACTGCTGTACTGTTACAAGTGTTTTGAATGTGAGACAGCAGTCAGAGTCTTCTGTGACATAAGAGTTCTTGTAGATTTGGGTACAGCGGTGTCATTTAAAAAACGTTGTGTCATACCTGGACTCCAGTACCTAACCAGTACCAGCAACCCATAAAGTTTGTGATGGATTCTGTTATTTTCTTTGCTCACTCTGAAATGGGCAGTAACTTGGTAATCAGCTCTCTTCTTTGCTCAATCTTTGTTTAAAAATCCAGAATAAGTCCATATGTTTGATTTGCACATGGGCGGCACTTTCCTCGAGTTCTTCCTCCGATGCATTCATCTGTGTTTTACCGGTTTCCTCCCACATGCTGACTGTCACTTCTTTTGGCCTCACTAGAAATGTTGTTGTACGCCGTACAGTGACAAATAAAGGCACTCTGTTCTAAAAGCACAAAAACAGAGCAGCCGAAAGTAGCTTTTATCCCTGATCATTAAAATCCAGCTGATGTTCAAACTTTCTGTTTGCAAGGGCAGCCAGTCTGATGAAAGATTGCTTGAAAGGAGAGTGGACTGGGAACGGGAGCTAAAACTGAGATAAACTTGATGGCGATGTGCCACAGCCCAATGTAGGATGAAATCAGATTATTTTGAACTGCAGATCATGCAGATCTACTCTAGTTGAGTCCATTAATACAAATATGGAGCTGGAAATGAGCATAATAGGTCCACTTAGGTTTGCTGATCAATACTGCAGCTCCAGTAATGGTGCATGGAGAGTTTTATGTTTAGTTTTTTTAATATACAGGTTGAATCTCAGGGAAAGGAGGATGATACAGGGCGCCTCTGAACATGAACACAAGACAAAGACAACCGCTATTGCCTCAGGCCTCTGTGCAAAAACATGAAAAGGTCAGCCATAGCCACCCAGTGCCATTGTGGTCTGTGCTGAACTGCAGAACCAGAACAAAGTGTTAAGCAGAGCCGACGGACCAGCTTCTTGAATGTCATACGCGATCCTTTCCGGCCACAGGAAATGAAATGTCTCTGCCTCTGTTTGCCTGACTGGCTTTGCATCTTCCAGCCAGCGATGAGGGATTCAATTACCCAGTGATTGAATGCGATTCATTAATCACAAAGGAGAAAATGTGGGGTTTAATTTCCACGCCTTGGGCTGTGGGTTCTGCACAAGATGACCGCGCTAATTGCTACCATGAGTAATTTGGAATCAAGCTTGCCGGCTTGATGGTGCTGAAAGCAGGCGTTAATGTAAATGAAGGGCTGTTCTTTTTATTTTTTTTTATTTTTTGTTCACGAGTGCTGCCTGAAGAGAGATGTGGTGAATAATATCCTGCAGGCATCATTACATGGGAGGTGAGATATGTTAAGGGTGTTGAGTGTTATTACGGCAGCTCTCTTTTTGCTCCATTTCACATACATTCATGTCCCCCGCCTTGTTTTCCTATTCTCTTCCACATCCTGCACAAAGTTTGTGCAGCAGGAATATATAAAAAAAGTTTTTACCAGTAAACAAGATAATGAGAGCATAAAACAAAATGATGATGATAACGGTCACGGTGCTTCTTCCATTTCCCGTTCCCCGGTCTTTTCCCTGGTTCATTACTTTCTTAACTTCATTCTCTCTCTCTGCCTTTTCCTCCTGTGCAGGTATTTTGTGTTGGATCCAGAGCTGGGACAGCTGCAGTACTTTGTCAATGAGCAGGGGAAGAGCCAGAAGCCCCGTGGCTCGCTGCCTCTGATCGGCGCCTCGGTGACGACGAGCGACGAGGCTCCGCACATGTTCATCGTAAACGCCGTCAATGGAGAGCTGTATAAACTCAGAGGTATGTCCTCGCGCTGGCCTCAGGCTGCCCGTATACAGCAGAGAACAAACAGTGAGAGGGTGTGTGTGTGTGTTTTACTTTGGATTCCTGTGAAGTGCGGTGTAGATACTAGCAGCGGCGGGATGAATAGCGGCTTATAGATGGCTCATAAATTCGAGCTGCAGTGTTTTTCTTTAAAGAGCAAAGACTTTCGAGGACATTTTTCTGCTTATTTGATTTGTTATTACTTCATTGTTTTGGTTCAAGCCTGAGCATTTTATTTTTAGCAACACTAGATAGATGACCTCCTGAACACTACCTGCTCACGTCCACACAGAGAGATGAGTAGTCAGTGAATCAGTGTTTCATTCAGTGGTTGGAAGAGGTCAAGAAACAGATAAGAGACGAGGAATCTTGGATTTATGTTCGCGACGTGACAAAAACCATGACATGAAATAAGAGCGATGTGTTTATTTAGCACTAGAACTGCCATGGATTCCTGTGGGCTGGTGGCTTTTTGACTCAATCCTGCAACAACAGCAGTTGTGTGCAAAGAAGTAAGTTCTTCAAGAAGTTAATTTGTGAATTAAAACAAAACAAAAAAAAAAGCTTTTTATACTTTATACTTGAAAAATTGGGGGTTTAGTTTTTAGTTCTAGTTTAACAAAACATTTATATCTTTTTATTACAGAATATAAAGTTAAAGCGTGTACTGGAATTCACTAATAAATAAAGATTATACCGAGCAACACAATAATAGATCTAAATCATTTAATTATTGTAGAAGAAAAACAGAGTTAAAAATGAGTTTTGGATAATGGGCTGTATTAGTTTAGCTAAAATAAAGAAGGTATAAAAAATAAAAAACAAAGTGCTCTCTGTGACACAGATTGAACAGGTCATTGCCCACAGTTGGCTAAAGAAAAAGAAAGATACACTGTGCACTAAATCAATTATTGTAAAAGTACAACACAACATCTTCATCTGCCTCCGCCCACCAGACCTGCAGCTGCTCTGCTCCCCAGGCATGAAACATGTCTGATTCAGCTGTTCTGCTCTGGGTTTCACTCTTTATTTGCTCTGATTAATTCCCCGCATGCTGGGCTTTCTGCTCGGTTCAGCTACAGTTCTCCACGCGCTCCATCACACACTCCTCCGCTCTGACCTGGCTCAACATCCCAGGCATGACCCTTTCAGAGCGGCGGTAATTATTCATCATTTATCCAACTACAGTTCCCTATATATTTATTTATCAATATCATCTAGCTATGTCTGGCTCATGTTAAAGCTGCCTTCACATCATAATGTGTCCAAACAAGTGCGTTGCTAGGCAACCCGGCATTCTGCAATTGCTGTTTTACATGAATTTCTATTGGCTCAGGATGACACCCGATGTCTAAGTTGTCATAATTCTTTTTTCTTTTTTATCCCACACACTCCAAAGTTCATTATATGATCAATAAACCCGTTTTAGGGAAAGTCGTGAGATGGCAGAGTTTTCATTTAACAGAGTTACATATGTTTTAAAATGCTACTGTCTACTGTCACTGATTTACAGACTGCTTAACTGAAAGTATGAATCTTTTGCCACAAGGTGCCACAGCCAGTGTAAGCATAAAAGTAGCCTAGCTTGTGTTTTTCAATGAAACCTTTAAGTAAAAGCAGAAAGTAACCGCTTAACATTAGAGCTTAACACAAGCTAAAGTAACCTTGTAACTCTTCAGTTGCACAATGTTGTCACATAATAAAATTGAAACTTTCTTTTCTATTTTCTACCTGGGATGGTAGTATGTTGGGTCAGACTGTGTCCGGTTGTTCAGTCTGACGTCACTAGCCATGTCTGGGTCTAAACTCCGCTGCAGGTCCATATATCAAACGATCACTATGGCATTACTGAGAGTTGAAAAACTGTCTAAAGTCTTTCATCTTTAATAAAATGATCAGCATTCTGCTCTACCAGGTGTAACAATTGAGTTTAACATCCAGGCATCCATGAAAACGGAATTTATGACATTTAACGGAGTTAGAAGTTAGCAGGGAGTTAGCTCGCTAGCTTCTATCTAAATACAATATAGCCTGACTGCAGGGTTTTGGAAACAAATTAAAACGTACAGCTCTGCTATCACTTCCAGCATAAATGAAGACAGAAAACTAAACAGCAGTGACGTTTGTAGGGTTACTGAAGTTGGGCTAGCTGATATATAATGATGTGCTACGTGACCGCTAGCGACACAGCTATGTTAGCATAATATAAACAAGCTAACTTTTTTTCCACTCGATAAAAGTTAAGTGAGTGTTCTCGGTGGTCAGGAACAAATGTAATCGCATGGCAGGATGCTGTAAAAGGACCAAACTTCAGCCTGGAGAACAACTGAGATAATCCATCCACAATACGAGGTTAGTCATTCATATACTGCTGCATGGGCTGGGCTGTAGTTACATCGTAAGGTTTTAAAAACTGAGCTTAAATAAATGATTAGTGGTAATAAAAGGTCAACAGGGATCACTGACTGTTTTAGGAGCTTTTTGAGATCAAATAGAAGAAAATACATAACATTAAACATGTTAACAACACAAAAGCCATATTAAACGCAGACTACTTTAGACCCGGAAGTAGGATTCGTCGCGTCATCACTGAACAACCGGGTAAAGTGGATTTCCATCCACCTCGTCACACTGTTCCTGTGATATATTAACGAGTGCTCCAACAATCCTTCACCTACTCTGTCCTCCTTGGGTTCCTTAATAGCTTTTTTTCCCTTTCTGTATTTTTTGCCTCAAGTATATCCTTTCCACCTTAGTTAGTTAGTTAGTTAGTTAGTTAGTTAGTTTTCTTGTTCACATTGCAAAATACTATGCTTTATTGGAGATCTTACCTCTGATAACTCCTTAGGTACTAAATAGTCATTACAGGGTGGCACTGCTGCTCTCGCTCTCAGACATGACTGGTCTTGTATTGTTGTGCTGGCTAGGGAGCGTAAACACGTAGCATTATCATGTCATAGATATTGCTATTGACACTATTTTATCATGGAAACATTTATGTTTTTTATGATTATATCGAGATATGACATGCACAGCCCACAGGATCAAACTTAATAGTGGCTATATAAATAAAAAAATCAACTTAGGTAAGGGTGGCACAGTGGTTAGCACTGTTGCCGCACAGCAAGAAGGTCCTGAGTTCAATTCCACCATCAGGCCGGCGTCTTTCTGTGTGGAGTTTGCATGTTCTCCCCGTGTCTGCGTGGGTTCCCTCCGGGTACTCCGGCTCCCTCCCACCGTCCAAAGACATGCAGTTTGTGGGGATAGGTTAATTGGATAATCCAAATTGCCACTAGGTGTGAATGTGCGAGTGAATGTGAGTATGAATGGTTGTCTGTCCCTGTGTGTTAGCCCTGCGACAGACTGGCGACCTGTCCAGGGTGTACCCCGCCTCTCGCCCTATGACAGCTGGGATTGGCTCCAGCACCCCCCGCGACCCTGAAAAGGATAAGCGGTAGCGAATGGATGGAACTTAGGTAATCATCATTGTTCATTTTAAATATAATTTAAAACCAATTTTTATTTGAACTGTGATGTTGCATCTATATATAGTCATTATTTTTCATGCAAATAAGTCGGCATGCACGTGTGCCTAATCCAGATAAGAAATTATGTTTCTATGGCCATTCAATAAGTGAATTTACACAAAGGTGAAATGTTTCTTTAAGAAGTATTGCCGCAACATGATCCTTAAGGTGGTTACTGTGCTAAAGGCCTGGGCTTTCAGTGACCTGTATCCACTTAAATAAGAGAGACTCCTTTTTCATTGTTGCTCCACTTGAGCTGCTGGAATGTCCCCTTACAGTCTTGAGGGGGAGGATATCAGAGTAACTTGGCCTATATTCTCTGAATAACTCTGTGATCCAGTGAATCAAGCTAAAAGGAAACAATAATACCACAGTGAAGAAGAAGTTGGACTTTGTAACTCACAGAAGAGGTGTTTCTATTTCCAGTGACTCATTCAGATGCTTGCCAAAAAAACTGCAATCCTGTCTCGACTGGTGCCAACACCCCAAACTAAACAAATGCGTTAGAGGATGGTATTGTTGTTGGGGTCAGCAACAAAGATATCCTTAAAAATGTTTGCTAAATTATATTTTAAAAATTAGCCACAAAAGAGTAAAATTTGTACTTGCAAAAGCTCACTTTGCTCAACCAGCAGGGCACAAAGTGGCTCAAATTAGCTTTTTAGTAGTCTGTGAAGTTAAGATTGGCTGGTATACTCAGTTCTGGATATTGGTTACCATGGGAACCCCTGAAACCTACTTGGATGCGGGTTGGGGGAACTTTAAGGTTCAGTCGGGAGTCATTTTTCAGTCTTTCTGGTTTAGCTGATAAGCAGTGTATAAGTCCATCAATAGTCCAAGTCCAGAGCTGTAAATGCCACCTTTATTCTCAGAATGATATCTCTTCACAGGATAGCTTTGAACGACTTGCCTTTTCCCTAGCTGCTGTAAGAAGATGCTGGATACACACAATCTGTAGCATTTCTCACACGGCTATACAGTAGCCTGAGAGTTTTCTGCCTCTAAACTGAAGCGGCTTCGTCCTTCCGTTGTCGGATATAAGGACACGTGGGCCGCATGTTTTGTTGCTGAGCAAAGGTGAAGAGCGACTTGAATTTAATCATGTCTGAACACTGAGATGAAAAATTAAGCTATTTATCATATGAAGACTCAGAGATGCGAAGCCAATGAAAGGGTCAGGTTTTTGTGAGCTGGGTACAAACTGGCTTATTAGGATGCCTGGCACAGTTTTGATTGTGCAGCTGTATAATTAAAGCACAATGTTTTAAAGCCATCATCAAGAGTTATTGTCTGATTAGTATTTGTAAGACTTGTATGGCTTCTCAGGATGGCCCCTGTTAGCTGTGGACAGTTTTGGCTGTTGTACATATTCAGCATAAATTTCACTGAATGGTAATTGGGTGTTTACTGATTTGCTTCCCTGTGGACAAATTGTTGTTAGTTATTGTTTGATTTAGACCATATGCTAACGAAAAGTGTGTAAAATATGTCAAATGTGTAAAGACTGTTGACTGCATTTAAAAAGTGCACAGGCTGTGCATGACTCCACTCAGAGGATTGTGGAGTATTATTTTGAAACCTCTGATGCAACTTTTCCCCCGTATGAGTTAGTAGACTGTATGATGTTTGTTGCTAAGAACATAAATAAAATGATATCATAATGCCACTTACTTAAAACTTGGATCTCGGATACATACAGGTTGTTGGTGATTGGTTGCTGGCTAAGTGAGTGTGGCACCAGAAACCTCTTTGTGATTGATTGCTGCAGTCGCAGCAAAAAGTTGAGCCTTCAAAAAGTTGAACTGTTTTGAAATGAGTGTTGCGAGCGCAAGGAGGAAAAAAATGCTCTGACCTGAGGATCACAGGCCCCTAATCACACATAACCTTAAGTCTTAATACCGTTTGAATGGGTAAGGAAGTTCATCTGCTATACAACTGAGAGTTGACATAAGACAAATTACATTCATAGGCCAAAAGTGGTTTTTGTACCAGGCTGTAAATGTGTTTAATTTGCTGTTAGGTTTGATGGGTTTATATAGGAGTATGTGCAGAATGGCTCTTGGTAGCAGGGAAAAAATCTAATTGGCCATTGTGATGTTTGGACTGTTAAGATAGAACTGAAGAAGCTTCTCGGATGAGAGGTGAAACGTCTTCAAGCAACTTAAAGAAGTCCAGACGCTTTTCTTTGCAAGCTCCTTTGACCACATGAAAGAGCCTTACATCACCACCTCAGGCTGGTGATGATGATGATGTAATGATGTTTGGGGGATATCTTCTTCAGGGCTCTTAGTACCCTTAGTGGTGTTTAAGCCACATCCTTTGATGGCTTCTTCCAACAGGATAACGCGCCACATCACAACACTCAAATACTCTCAAACTGGTTTCTTGAACATGTTTTACAGTGTTGTCAAATGACCTCCAAGGTTATCTCGCTCCCAATAGAGCATCTTTGGGATGGGGGTGGAACAGAAGATTCACATCATTGATATTTTTTTCTTTGGCTTTGGTTTAAACTTCTTTGGTGGGTGTTTAAAAACACAGACTACATGATCAGCTTTTCTACTTTCACTGAAGTAAACTTTTACTCTGCTACTCGTCTAAGGCGAAGTAAGAAAGGAAAGGATTACATCTGTTGCAGTCCTTTAAGGGTGCGATCATTAAGGAACAAAAATCATTAAAATGTGCCAATAATTGGGGAGCACTCAGTCTTTTGTCTTTATTAACAGCCACTGTTCACTTTCACATAGTAACTTTTATCTCAGAATATGTGTGACTTTTGCCTTAATTGGACGTTCTTACTCTGTTTAAAGATGACATCAAATTCCTCTTTTCTGATCAGGGTAGGAGATGAAAATGAACTGCTTGGTGCAAAAAAAAAAAATCAAAAAAAAAAATCGTGAGGTGCAGTAGTGTGAAGCAAGAAAAAGCAATTGTATCTAAAGTTAGCCTGTAATCACAACAACGTTTCTTTGCATATAATGCACTGGGACTGCTTTAGCAAGAGCAATCATAGGGTTCAAATGTCATTGTGCTGTGCTGATGAGTGAAGGCTGGTTGCTGGTTACTGTAATTGCCTGGCAGCTCTTCCCTCTGTTCTAGGCTTCGTCAGCCCGTCCATTTTCTTGAAAATATGTTTAAAGTGCCTCGCTCATAATATCTCCCAGCACTTTAATCAAATCTAACTGCTCGTCCAAGCATTAATCCTCAGACTCACCATTATCATAACCAATAACATCTTTCATGACACTGTAATTAAAACATGTGTAATTAGGCGGTGTTGGTGGTGCCATGATTGAGTGGGAAGGAGGTTTCTCTTTCTCTCTCCTTCTCTCTTGATCACCTAGTAATGTTCAGATATCACTCAGCCATCTCTGTGGGCTGGATATTGACTTTTAAATAAGAGCAGACTAGGACGGGTGTCCATTGTTGCTCGTTTTAAATGAGCACACGGTCCAGCTTCTCATTTTCCTGTTAGTCTTCTCACTTTACAGGGCAAACTTTATGTATTCATGAAATGAATTGAGCTGTCAGTGTCACCTCCAAGACAAACCCAGCTAAATTTATTTCAGGATCAGTGTAATCCTCCTCAGTGAGGCAGCTACTCTTATATAAATGCTACACTACTATTTTGCATCCAGTGAGTCAGTCTCTCTCATATTTCTTTATTAAGAGTTTATAATCAGTCATTTTCCAGGCCTTTTGAAGGTCTTTACAAGTGTTTCTTTAGACAGCGGCTGCTTTATCAAACATTTTCAAAGGAATTTTTGGTTTAGTTTTTTTGGATTCCCCCTTCTTTAGTTACACCGATGAAAAATACCAAAGATTTAGTCAGTTTGTTGTTTCACTTTGATTCAGTCTGACCGTTGTAATGGAGCTACAAATATTTACATGAGAATACAACTGATGAACTGAGACTGATTTCCTAATCATTAACTCATTGGTCAATCACTTTCAGCTCAGAAAAAATTATTCATTAAGGCAAAAGCCCATTAGTCTCTGGTTTCTGCATGTTACCTCCAACAAGCCAGACTTTCTTGTATTCTTTTAAAGTGAGAAATGGTCTCAGTGGAAAGGTACCTGTCAAGAAGCCATTGTTAAGGAAGTGAAACAGGGAGAAAAGGCTGAGGCATGTCAGGTTACACAAGAAATGAATGAAAAATCGGTGGCAATAAGTGTGATGAAGTGATGAACACTGTCTACAACCATCTGTAAAATATCTGCTTTATGGTTTAAGGCTGTATTTCAGCCAGTGGCACTCTGGCATTCATAATTCTGTCAGATATTAATCCACAATGCAGTACCATCAGAAAAGGATCTGATTGTCAGCAGCCTAATTTTTCAGCATGTCAACGATCCCACTTTTATTGCAAATGCAGTAAAAGCCTACCTGGATAGAAAAACAGACAGAGCCTGGACCACAACATTATTGAAGCAGTGTGGGACCATCTTGACAGACAACAGAACAAAAGGCAGCAAACATCCAAAAAAGAGCTTTGAATGTCCTTCAAGAGGCCCAGAGAACTGTTCCTGGAGACTACTTAAAGAAATTACAAGAAAAATGCCAAAGAGAGTTCAGGCTGTGTTGAAGAATAAAGATAGTCATAACAAATATTGACTTCCCAGCTCGTTAGAATCGTACAAACTTTGTTTTTGTTTTTTTATGCTGTTTTTACATGTGTTTTTGGATATGCTTCAATAAATCTCTGCACCTATTTCTTTATGTTAATAAAAAGAAAAGACGAGTGACTCAAGATTTTTGCACAGCACTGTATGTATATCACTTGTGTCAGCATATGCACAGGTGCAAGGCTGGTGGTCAATACAGATGACTAATTACCTAAAATCACAGCTGTGCTTGTGCACATCACAGCTAAACATCAGATTTAGGCGCTTGCTCATCTGCGGGTAAGTCGTCCCTTTAGTCAGAGTGAGTGATTTCTGTGGATGATGACAAGAAGAAGAAAGTGGGAAGCTTGTTACTGGATATTTTTTTGCAGAAAGACAGCTTGTTACAGGTGTTTTTGACTGAATACTGTGTGCTCCCTGCAGGGGCGAGCAGCCACTCCCAGTGGGAGAACACACATCGAATGCGGCGTTTGTGTGAATGTCTCATTTTCAGAGTTGCCTCTTCACTTAAAGAGACCTTCTGTAGCTGGCAGATGTTGGCAGTGAAAGTGATTGACAAGTGCAAATTAAATTCTTCCTGCACTAAAATAACCCGAACCTCAATAATAACATCTCAACTTAACTTTAAAAAAGAAATCTCAGAAGATTTTTTTTTTGGGTTGTTTTGGGTGATGATGTAATACCGCATTAATCCGATGATAAAATGTGGCCGTCTTGTTTTATTCTCCCTAACAAGGAGAGTGCTGCACTCATTTTCCCACTTAAACATCTTCTGATGATTATATTTGTGAAAAATACTCTGGAAACAAAGGGGAGTTGATTTAGGGTCCAGTTTGCTTCAGATGAATGTGTTTGTACAAAGTGATGAAAATTACACTATTCTCAGAAATTCTCAGTGGTGCTGCATTCACTTACACATTTAACAAGCAAACAAAAAAGCTGTGTGAGGAGTTTGAACCCTGCTAACTTTCACTCCAATACAACCAGCCCACTTCTGTTAAACGCAACATTTCCAGTGTTCCCAAAAACTATCAGGGGATGCTTTTCCCCTGCAGAAAATCACAAAGTTTCACTGATGTTTGGCATAAATCCTTTTTTAAGAGAGTACTGAGGACTCTCTTTTTTCCAATCTCCAGTAAATGAGTAGTGGATTAATGGTGCTCACAAAATGCACTGTTTGACTTGAATAATGTTCCTATCACAGTTCCTGAAGTTTTTGGTACAGCAGAGAAATGAGAATTTTAAAAAGAAAGAAAAGGTTCAAGAGTGCCTGAATATCCTTAATTACTTCTGTAACAGACAAAAGCATTCCAGTGCTGCAAACTGTTAATAAGAAAAGACTTTGATCTGTTTCGTTTTAAGTATAAAAAAAAAAAATGCAGACAGAGAATCCTGTCTTCATAAATGCGGCCGCCATCAGCAATGACGTCATCAGGAACAACGGGACTTTCTAGTATTTGCAATCCTTGTTTGCTTTTAACTTCAGTGTCTGTAAACATCCCTCAAAACTATTTCTGAACAGTTTCTGAAGTTTCATAAGCTGCAAATAAATGATGTCCTGTAAGTCCTCGTTCAGCGAACCTCTCGACTGTGAGGGGAAAACTCTCTGACGGAGGTTTCAGAAAGGAAGATGTTGTTCAAGTTGTGCTCCGTATTAGACAATCCTCCACACTCTTTGTGTTGTACAGCCACAGGAGTGCAAGACTCGCTCAGCCATGATGTATGCAACAGGAAATCCCACCTGCGGCATTATGACACCTGGACTATTTTCACTTGTGATATCTTGTCTAGACCGTACCTAGTGTTGCTTTAAGCTTTGGAATATTTCATTTTAATTTAGCGTTTCACTTTGAGTGCCTTAGTTTTACTTATTTCTTCTTCTTTTTTTTTACTTTTGAGTTTTTGTTTGGTATCTTTCATATTTATATTTAAGTGAGCGTCTGTAACAAAACACTTACACTCCTGGAAGTTATAGAGAAGTTAAGAAATATTCTGATTTTGACTCTGAAAACCCCGTTCACAGAGCTACCCACAGCCGGGGGGTGCATCCTTGCCAGTCAGCCAGGCAAGGCAAGTTTATTTATATAGCACAATTCAACAACAAGGTGATTCAAAGTGCTTTACAGAGACATTAAAAA